>NC_091158.1:4206961-4566268 GCF_040958095.1 Procambarus clarkii
CATGATGGCGTGGCATACTCTAAGACAGGTCTCACGTGGGCAGTGTAAAGCGCCCTAAAAGCCTCTTCATTTAGGTTTCTGAATGAAGTTCTAATTTTCGCCAGTGTAGAATACGCTGCTGTCGTTATCCTATTTATATGTGCCTCAGGAGTTAGATTAGGTGTCACATCCACTCCCAGGTCTCTTTCTTGAATCGTTACAGGTAGGCTGTTCCCCTTCATTGTGTACTGTCCCTTTGGTCTCCTATCACCTGATCCCATTTCCATAACTCTACATTTACTGGTGTTAAACTCCAGTAGCCATTTCCCTGACCATCTCTGCAACCTGTTTAAGTCCTCGTGGAGGATCCTACAATCCTCGTCTGTCACAACTCTTCTCATTAATTTTGCGTCATCCGCAAACATTGACATGTATGATTCCACTCCTGTAAACATATCATTAACGTAAATTAGAAAGAGGATTGGTCCCAGCACCAATCCTTGAGGTACTCCACTTGTTACTGTTCGCCAATCCGACTTCTCGCCCCTTACCATTACCCTCTGGCTCCTTCCTGTTAGGTAGTTCTTCACCCATACTAGGGCCTTTCCGCTTACTCCTGCCTGCCTCTCAAGTTTGTATAGCAGTCTCATGTGCGGTACTGTATCAAAGGCCTTTTGGCAGTCAAGAAATATGCAGTCTGCCCAGCCTTCTCTGTCCTGCCTTATCCTTGTTACTTTATCATAGAATTCTAAAAGGTTTGTTAGACATGATTTCCCTGTCCAGAACCCATGTTGGTGCTTGTTTACAAACCCAATGCTCTCCAGGTGCTCAACAAGTCTTAGCCTAATTATTCTTTCAAGTATTTTGCAGGGGATGCTTGTCAGTGATATGGGTCTGTAGTTAAGTGCCTCCTCCCTATCACCTTTCTTGAAATCGGTACTACATTTGCCTCCTTCCAGCAACTGGGCAATTCTCCCGACATAAGTGACTCATTAAAGATCATTGCCAGAGGCACGCTGAGAGCCTGCGCTGCCTCTTTAAGTATCCACGGTGATACTTTGTCTGGTCCAACAGCTTTATTTGCATCCAGTGTTGTCAACTGTTTCATTACCTCCTCTGCTGTCACCTCTATATCTGATAGTCTTTCATCTAGGGTAATCGCTTCTAACAATGGGAGCTGCTCAGGCTCGGTTGTGAACACTCCATGGAAATTTGCATTCAGTACCTCGCAGATTTCCTTGTCGCTTTCTGTATATGCCCCTACAGTTTTCCTAAGTCCTGTCACTTGGTCATTTACCGACATCTTCCTTCTTATATGGCTATGTAGTTAATTTAGGTTGCTTTTTTGCTTTGACTGCAATATCATTCTCATAATTTCTTTCCGACACTCGTCTTATGTTACTGTAATCATTCCTAGCTCTGTTACATCTAATCCTGTTGTCTTCTGTCCTTTGTCTTCTGTACTTCCTCCACTCCCTCCTGCTTCTCTCCTTTGCTTCCTGACACTGTCTATTAAACCATGGGTTATTATATTCCCTCCTGTGCGTGTGTGTGTGTGTGTGTGTGTGTGTGTGTGTGTGTGTGTGTGTGTGTGTGTGTGTGTGTGTGTGTGTGTGTGTGTGTGTGTGTTTGTGTGTACTCACCTAGTTGTACTCACCTAGTTGTGTTTGCGGGGGTTGAGCTCTGGCTCTTTGGTCCCGCCTCTCAACCGTCAATCAACAGGTGTACAGATTCCTGAGCCTATCGGGCTCTGTCATATCTACACTTGAAACTGTGTATGGAGTCAGCCTCCACCACATCACCCCCTAATGCATTCCATTTGTCAACCACTCTGACACTAAAAAAGTACTTTCTAATATCTCTGTGGCTCATTTGGGCACTCAGTTTCCACCTGTGTCCCCTTGTGCGTGTTCCCCTTGTGTTAAATATACTGTCTTTATCTGCCCTATCAATTCCCTTCAGAAACTTGAATGTGGTGATCATGTCCCCCCTAACTCTTCTGTCTTCCAGCGAAGTGAGGTTTAATTCCCGTAGTCTCTCCTCGTAGCTCATAGCTCTTGCTCGGGTACTAGTCTGGTGGCAAACCTTTGAACCTTTTCCAGTTTAGTCTTATCCTTGACTAGATATGGACTCCATGCTGGGGCTGCATACTCCAGGATTGGCCTGACATATGTGGTATACAAAGTTCTGAATGATTCTTTACACAAATTTCTGAATGCCGTTCGTATGTTGGCCAGCCTGGCATATGCCGCTGATGTTATCCGCTTGATATGTGCTGCAGGAGACAGGTCTGGCGTGATATCAACCCCCAAGTCTTTTTCCTTCTCTGACTCCTGAAGAATTTCCTCTCCCAGATGATACCTTGTTTCTGGCCTCCTGCTCCCTACACCTATCTTCATTACATTACATTTGGTTGGGTTAAACTCTAACAACCATTTGTTCGACCATTCCTTCAGCTTGTCTAGGTCTTCTTGAAGCCTCAAACAGTCCTCTTCTGTTTTAATCCTTCTCATAATTTTAGCATCGTCCGCAAACTTTGAGAGAAATGAATCGATACCCTCCGGGAGATCATTTACATATATCAGAAACAAGATAGGACCGAGTACAGAGCCCTGTGGGACTCCACTGGTGACTTCACGCCAATCGGAGGTCTCACCCCTCACCGTAACTCTCTGCTTCCTATTGCTTAGATACTCCCTTATCCACTGGAGCACCTTACCAGCTACACCTGCCTGTCTCTCCAGCTTATGTACCAGCCTCTTATGCGGTACTGTGTCAAAGGCTTTCCGACAATCCAAGAAAATGCAGTCCGCCCAGCCCTCTCTTTCTTGCTTAATCTGTGTCACCTGATCGTAGAATTCTATCAAGCCTGTAAGGCAAGATTTACCCTCCCTGAACCCATGTTGGCGATTTGTCACGAAGTCCCTTCTCTCCAGATGTGTTACCAGGTTTTTTCTCACGATCTTCTCCATCACCTTGCATGGTATACAAGTCAAGGACACTGGCCTGTAGTTCAGTGCCTCTTGTCTGTCGCCCTTTTTGTATATTGGGACCACATTCGCCGTCTTCCATATTTCTGGTAGGTCTCCCGTCTCTAGTGACTTACTATACACTATGGAGAGTGGCAAGCAAAGTGCCTCTGCCCACTCTTTCAGTACCCATGGTGAGATCCCATCTAGACCAACAGCCTTTCTAACATCCAGATCCAGCAGGTGTCTCTTGACCTCCTCTCTCGTAATTTCGAACTCCTCCAAGGCCGCCTGGTTTATCTCCCTTTCTCCTAGCACAGTGACCTCACCCTGTTCTATTGTGAAGACCTCCTGGAACCTCATGTTGAGTTCCTCACACACCTCTCTGTCATTCTCTGTGTACCTGTCCTCGCCTGTTCTAAGTTTCAATACCTGTTCTTTCACTGTTGTTTTCCTTCTGATGTGACTGTGGAGTAGCTTTGGTTCGGTCTTGGCTTTGTTTGCTATATCATTTTCAAAATTTTTCTCTGCTTCTCTTCTCACCCTGACGTACTCATTCCTGGTTCTCTGGTATCTCTCTCTGCTTTCTGGTGTTCTGTTATTCCGGAAGTTCCTCCACGCCTTTTTGTTCAGTTTCTTCGCTTCCATACATGCCCTATTATACCATGGATTCTTCTGTTGCTTCTCGGATTTTTCCCTTTGGGCCGGGATGAACCTGTTTACTGCCTCCTGACACTTTTGGGTAACATAGTCCATCATACCCTGTACAGACTTGTCTCTGAGGTCTGTGTCCCAAGGTATTTCACTTAGGAAACTTCTCATCTGTTCATAATTCCCCTTTCGGTATGCCAGCCTTTTGATTCCTAGTTCTTTTTGGGGGGAGATAAGTCCTAGCTCTACCAGGTACTCAAAGTTCAATACACTGTGGTCACTCATTCCCAAGGGCGCTTCCATCTTAACTTCCCTTATATCCCATTCATTTAGGGTAAATATCAAATCAAGCATTGCTGGTTCATCTTCTCCTCTCACTCTTGTTGGTTCTTTGGTGTACTGGCTTAGACAGTTTCTTGTTGCCACGTCCAGCAGCTTAGCTCTCCATGTTTTTGGTCCTCCATGTGGGTCTCTGTTCTTCCAATCTATGTTCCCATGGTTGAAGTCTCCTATAATTAGTAGTCCAGATCCATTCCTGCTTGCAACAGAAGCTGCTCTTTCTATTATGTTAATGGTGGCCATGTTGTTTCTATCATATTCCTGTCTAGGTCTTCTGTCATTTGGTGGTGGATTATATATGACTGCGACTATAATTTTTTTTCCCTCCATTTGTTACAGTACTTGCAATGTAGTCACTGAAACCTTCACAGCCCTGAATATCCATCTCCTCAAAATCCCAGCCTTTTCTTACCAGCAGAGCTACACCACCCCCACCTCTTCCTTCCCTCTCTTTCCTCATAACATAATAGTCCTGTAGGAACACTGCATTTGTTATCGTTTTCGTGATCTTTGTTTCTGTGAGGGCCATTATGTCTGGGTTTTCCTCTAGTACCAGTTCTCCAAGCTCATTTGCTTTATTTGTAATTCCATCTATGTTAGTGTACATCGCTTTGAGGCTCACTTTCTTCTGTCCCTTCTCAAATCGCCTCCTTGGTGAGTGTTCTGCTGGTGGGGGAGGCTGTTCCATGGGTGTGAGGACCTGTGAGGTGGATAACAGGGTCTCAGAGGATACTGGGATGAGGGGCGGGGGATCCAGTGAAGGGGGAGGGACAGGGAAGGTATGGGGTGAAAGGGGAGGGAGGACGGGAAGGAAAGGGGGGGAGGGAGGACTCGGGAGGAGGGGAGGGGTAGAAAGGTGGGGATTGGGTGTGGGGGGAGGGAGATTTGGCTGAACATTTGAGTGGGGGCAGGGAGGGTTTGGGGTAGGGGGGTTTTCTATGCAGAGGAGGGAGGCGGGGTTGTCCTCCCTTCTGGTGTTACTGGGTAGCTGGTTGTGGGTTCCCCCCTCGCCTCTGGGGGTGTTGTGTTGGGAGCTGTGACTTCCTGGTTTTTCCCTCTCGCCCTGCGCCTCTTCCTTGCTTCTGCCGCCACGGCTCTCTCCTCCCTTGTCATGTCTCTCTGGAGGAATACATTTTTTAATTTTCCCACGTTTTTCAGGGAGCTCTTCCTTGATAGGATCTTCTCCTTTGCGTTCTCGTTTGCAAACACTATCTTTATCATTCGGTCTCGGTCTTTGTTGTACCAGCCTAGCCTGAAAACCTTCTCAATGCTATGCTCAGCCCCTTCCATGTCTAGTGACTTTAGTACTTCATTCACTGCTGCTTTGTCCTTGTCATTCCACTCTGTCCTATTAGAACCTTCCTGCTCTTTAATACCCAGTGTGTGTGTGTGTGTGCGTGTGCGTGTGTTTATTATTATAGAGTGTGTGTTGGTGGTGTTGTCGTTGCTGATCCTTCCTTCTGGACAACCCAACCCACAACTCGGTGGAGTACTTATACTTCACTAGGAGATCACCCTTGGCGCTTCTGGCTCTTGGAGAGGGGCTTAACGTCACACGTTTAGGGGATGCGGCTCCAACACTTAGCCTCGTTGTCACGTGCACACACCCACTCGAGCCGCTGTGACTCCCCACTCTCTCCTTAGGTGATATGATCTCAATCCCCTTTTGACTTATTAGTATTACCTTCTACACTGTCCACAGCAGTGGTTCTTGGTTCTTTCTCTCTCTCTCTCTTCTTCTGTACTATTTCATGGGAAGCCTCATTAGGACAAGGGCAAACACCAGCAAATTGGAATACATTTACTGGACAAAGCACATACACACATATAATAATAATGAATCCTATACTCTTTACAATTACAATCAGGTTGCACTCCAACACCATCAGAACTCTATCATCAGCTTATCAAGTGGTATCCTATCTCCTGGTTCACCACCTGATACTATCAACCTCCTCAAGTTGATCAAGTCTACATACACTGTTGCACCATCAGCAAGAGAATATATATATATATGTATCTATAAATGTGTACAAAGAAAATCAGCATTTGAATGCAATAACATATATCAGTATAAATGTTCATTGGTACACAACAATGATCAATCGATCACTCTATCAGTCCTAGAACACATACATCTGTAGGTAATCCAGCCTACGATTGTAACTCTAAACTTCAGTATAAAACACTCCTTGACATAAGAATGCTAACAACCACTCACCTCTCACTGCGTCTTGCACGCTAATGACAACCAAACACTATCAACTCCCTACAAGTAATCCACCAGAACTTCCCTTCCACCTCTGGAAGTTCACTACCCTGATCTCTTCAGGTTCTTCTGGGCTTAACTACCAGGATCCTCTGCAGCTCCCCCAGGCTGCTACCATGAAGTTTCCTTGATCAACTACGGTGCTTCACCCTTCTGCTAGGTTCCTCCACAGCTCTCCTGGCTGCTACACCATGTAGTTTCCTCGGGCAACTATGGTGCTTCACCCTTCTGCTAGGTTCCTCCACAGCTCTCCAGGCTGCTACACCATGTAGTTTCCTTGAGCAACTATGGTGCTTCACCACCTCTACAGAAGCACGTGACACTCCTCTTCACTGCTTCTCCTCACAGCTCGAGGTCCTCTCCTCCACTACCTTGAAGTCTCATCAAATACTTCCTCTGTGCTGACTTCGAAGTTCTCAGCTACTTCTTCTTCCCCAAAGACAAACCTGCAACCCATCGGCACTCCAATAAAAATGTTTCCCCTTTAACACATAAACAAAAAAAAAATCACACAATATGTTTGCCTCAAACCTCTATCTGTCCTCTACATACAGTGAGAGTGGACTCCCCCATTGGCCGGGTCCATGCTCCACCTTGCCCGGTGTGCCTCCTCACTCAGGAAGGGTCCTCCACCGTCAGGAGCCGGGCTCCCTCAGTTGTCTGCCAGTGCTCAGAGGGGACGGACGTCGCTCTGTGTTCCTCCCTCTCCACTGTCTTATTTTAGGCTTTCTGCCTTATCAAAACATGTCTAACTTATAAATAACAATTGCTACTGTCGCTGGGCACACGACTAACTACAAGCAATCACTATGAACTGGCTTAAATTGTCCTTACCACAGATTGTCTAGTCGAGGGCGCTCCTCCCTCTGACGAAGCTTGGTCAGGGCACTGCCACGGCCCACGATAATGCCTCTGGGCGGTTTAATACTCTCCTCGTTGACCAGGACTTGAGACCACTAGTCCCCAGCGCGATTCCACAGCTGGTTCGTCTGCACACTTCTCTTCTCTTCGAGATATATCACTAGGGGTTCCCTTCTGACGGGAACTCAAACGGAGCGCGGCTTTCCCCCTGCGATGTCTGGCCTCAAGTGAGGTCAAAGCCCTCCAGAAACGAGCCTCACGTCTCCAGCAAAATGTCCACATCTCCTAGCCAGTCATTTATCTGTTTTCTTCTTCACTGCCCATAATCTTAAATTGTTCATCATATCCAACCAGCTATTTTACATATGTGTTATCACCTCTATATTTCTTAGACCTTCTGGTTAGGTCAGGCTTGATAGAATAATTCTCAAAGGGGAGACTCGTTTTTCGGCTACCTGGGATCATAACAGTATTCACAAATAAATGTATAAAAGTCCCTAATAACTTTTTTATGATGATTAAAAACATTGGTCAGGGGCCGGCATTTAAACACTTTCTTACAAGGTATTCTTGAGAGTGGCTGTACCCAACATTGTCGCGTTGTTCAGCCAGAAGCGTCTGAACAATAGTTTGTGACAGACGATGCTTATATGTTAAGACATTGCACAAGATGAGTGGATGAAGATCCAGATGGCTTGATGAAGGGCCAGCTGGCTGGTTGAATGGCGAATGGAAAGAAATGGAACTATCAGGGGGAAAGCGCCAAGCCATTACGACTACAGAGCACTTGGAAGGGGTCAGGATAAGGATTTGGGATGGGACGGGTTGAATAGGGGGAACTGATCAAAGTAATACATATCATACAAAGGTCCGTGTATACCAGATGTGGTATACACGGACGTGGCGAAGGCATTTTATGAATGTGACCGTGGAGTGATAGCACATGAACTAAGGTCAATAGGAATAACAAGTAAAGTAGGGCGATGGATTTTAAATTTTCTGTCAAATAGAACACAAAGAGTAACAGTCAATCGAATCAAATCGAGTCCAGCACAGTGAAAAGCTCTGTACCTCAGGGTACGGTCCTTGCACCACTGCTTTTCCTTATTCTCGTATATAGACAAAGATATTCAAGATATATAATAAAGACAAAAATACAAGTCACAGCTTCATGACAACTTTTCCATATGACACAAAAATCAGCATGAAAATTACCTCTTTTGAAGACATTGAAGAACTACAAGTAGATATTAATAAAGTTTTCTACTGGGCAGCAGAAAATAATATGATGTTTAACAGCCATAAATTCTAGGTACTCAAGTACGGTAAAAATGAGGACCTTAAACATAATACAGGGTACAAAACATAATCAAATCTGCCCATAGTAAGAAAACAGCATGTCAAGGATTTGGGAATAATGATGTCTGACGACCTAACGTTTGGGGAGCATAACCAAGCAAATATTGCGTCAAGTCAGACAATGATAGGATGGATTACGAGAATTTTCAAATCCAGGGATCCCATCACGATGGTTGTACTCTTCAAGTCAGTTGTGCTGTCCCGTCTTGTGTACTGCTCAGTACTCATTTTCCCCTTCAGAGCAGAAAATATTACCGAAATAGAGGGAATACAGAGTACATATACAGTATACATAGACACGATAAGCAGCTACACTACTGGGATCTTCTCAAAGCTGTCACAATGTGCTCTCTGGCAATGAGTCGAGAGAAAAGGGAAGGGAACTAACAGGAGCAAGCCATTACGCCTTGTTAAGGGATCAAGATGAAGATTTGATATATGGGGGGGGGGCTGTAGTGAACATGTGGTCTAAGGGCCGCCCCAAGCAACAGCCTGTTGGACCAAGCTCTCACGAGTCAAGCCTGGCCTCAGGCCGGGCTTGGGAAGTAGGAGAACTCCCAGTACCTCATCCAGGTACAATCCAGATATAAATGGCTAACTGTAATGATGGATGATCAAAGAAAAGATTGTGTACCCCCAGAAGAATTTGTTTTTTAATAAATTCCAATTTAATTTACTGTACTGGGTGCACTCTCCGATTTTGCAGAACCCCTCTACCCCTCGTCCCCGACCCACTCCAGGGTCCTTGTAAGCACCTTTAACCACCCTCACCTTAGAGGGTGGTTAATGATTTCGGGACTCAACATCCACGCGGCCAACCAGGTCAACCAGGCTGTTGGACGCGGCTGCTCGCAGCCTGACGTATGAATCTCAGCCTGGTTGATCAGGTATCCTATGGAGGTGTTTATCCAGTTCCCTCTTGAACACTGTGAGGGGTCAGCCAGTTATGCCCCTTATGTGTAGTGGAAGCGTGTTGAACAGTCTCGGGCCTCTGATGTGGATAGTTCTCTCTCAGAGTACCTGTTGCACCTCTGCTCTTCAACGGGGGTATTCTGCACATCCTGCCATGCCTCCTGGTCTCACGTGATGTTATTTCTGGGTGCAGGTTTGGGACCAGCCCCTCTAATATTTTCCACGTGTAAATTATTATGTATCTCTCCCGCCTGCGCTCAAGGGAGTACAGATTTAGGCTCTTTAGTCGGTCCCAATAGTTTAGATGTTTTACTGCCTATGTCTATGAGAAATTTTGAGAACTGTAATACACCAAGAACTTCAACGCAAATTTGTAGATTCGACACCTACCTTATCTGACCTTGTGGTTACCTTGTGATGGTTCCGTGGATCAACGTCTCCGCGGCCCGGTCTCTGACCAGGCCTCCTAGTCAAACAACGGTATCTAAACTGGTAATTATACAAACCATGACTTCCCTAGTCCCACAAACACACAAACGCGCACACAGTGGGACCAAAGAGCCAAAGCGCAACCCCCGCAAGCACAACTAGGTGAGTACAACTAGGTGAATACACACACACACACACACACACACACACACACACACACACACACACACACACACACACACACACACCCTTGCGAGGGAGGTGGGAGGTCCCCCCCACCCCCTCTATCCATCCCCCTCCCAACCTCTCAACCTCTATCTGTCTCCCAACCTTACGCCATCTCCCAACCCCTCTATGCCCTCCCTAATCTTCAGACCCAGTATGCCCTTCCTACTCCAGACCTACCTACCCAGGCCCTACCCCAGACCCTCCTACCTACCTTCCTAGAAGCCCAGCCCCCAGTAGCCCCCCAAGCACCCCTCCTGAACTCTTTCACCCCCCATACACCCCCCGGACCCCCCCAGACACCCCCTGGATCCCCCCGGACATCCCCCGGACCCTCCCCGCCCCCGGTCATCTCCCAGACACCCCCCAGATCCCCCAGATCCCCTCTGCCCCCAGTCACCCCCCAGACATCCCCCAGATCCCCCCAGACCCCCAGAGAAAGGGAGAACTCTGGTACAAGAGTTTCCATGAAGAATCTCAAGGTTTGGTACACCAATGCTGATGGGGTATCTAATAAAGCAGAAGAGATAAAAGAAAGAGTGAGTGAAGCAGATCCTGACATAGTTGCAATTGTGGAAACTAAAATTAATGACATGATCTCAGATGCAATCTTTCCTGAAGGGTACCAGGTGATACGAAAAGAGAGGACACAGAGACAGGGAGGGGGAGTAGCACTCCTAATAAAGCGGAAATGGAAGTTTGAAGACCTGGGAAATCGAGTTACCAATGAGTGCACAAGCTTCATACATGGAACTCTGACAGTAGATGGGAGGAAGATTGTGATCATGGTAATCTACAATCCCCCACCAAACAGTAGAAGACCCAGGCAGGAGTATGATGACAACAACAAAGCATGTATAGATGAACTGCAGAAGGCAGCAACACTAGCCCACAGAATGAGAGCGAAGCTGCTGATCATGGGGGACCTAAATCATGGAGAGATAAATTGGGAATCAAGGAATCCCCATGGAGGGGATGAAACGTGGGGAGCAAAATTAGTAGATGTTATAGACAGGAATTTCCTGACACAACATGTGAAGGAAGACACAAGGGAAAGAGGAGGAGATGCACCGAGCCTATTAGACCTGATTTTCACCCAGAACGTAGAAGATATCGAGAATTTAGAGCATGAAATACCTCTAGGGGCCAGTGACCATTGTGTCCTAGTCTTTGACTACATGATGGAATTCAAAATTATGACCATGGGACAAGAGATCTGGGAAAGGAGAGCTGACTACAGGAAAGGGGACTATATGAGGATAAGGGACTATCTGGGTGAAGTGCAGTGGGAGGAAGAAATTAGAGGAAAAACAGTCCAAGATATGATGGACCTAGTCATACAGAAATGCCAGGAGGCCGAAGAGAGATTTATACCAACGGTAAAGGGAAAAAATAAGAAGGAATATAATAACCCATGGTTTAATAGACAGTGTCAGGAAGCAAAAATGGCCAGCAGGCGGGAGTGGAGGAAGTACAGAAGACAAAGAACAGAGGACAACAGAAGCAGATACAACAGAGCTAGGAACGATTACATTAACATAAGACGAACATCGGAAAGGGACTATGAGAACGATATTGCAATCAAAGCGAAAAAACAACCTAAGTTACTACACAGTCATATAAGAAGAAAAATGTCGGTGAACGACCAAGTGACAAGACTAAGGAAGACAGAGGGGGCATATACTGAAAGTGACAAGGAAATCTGCGAGGCACTGAATGCCAGTTTCCATGGAGTGTTCACTACCGAGCCTGAGCAGCTCCCATTGTTGGAAGGGGTTACCCTAGATGAAGGACTATCAGATATAGAGGTGACAGCAGAGGAGGTAATGAAACAGTTGACAACTCTAGATGCAACTAAAGCAGTTGGACCAGACAAAGTATCACCGTGGATACTAAAAGAAGCAGCACAGGCCCTCAGCGTGCCTCTGGCAATGATCTTTAATGAGTCACTTATGTCAGGAGAATTGCCCAGTTGCTGGAAGAAGGCAAATGTCGTGCCGATCTTCAAGAAAGGAGATAGGGAGGAGGCACTTAACTACAGACCTGTATCACTGACAAGCATCCCCTGTAAAATACTGGAAAGAATAATTAGGCTACGACTGGTTGCACACCTGGAGAACATTAGGTTTGTGAACAAACATCAACATGGGTTCTGGACAGGGAAATCGTGCCTAACAAACCTTCTGGAATTCTATGATAAAATAACGAGGATAAGACAGGACAGAGATGGTTGGGCAGACTGCATATTTCTGGACTGCCAAAAAGCCTTTGATACAGTACCGCACATGAGACTGCTGTTCAAGCTCGAGAGGCAGGCGGGGGTGGGGGGAAAGGTCCTAGAATGGATAAGGAACTACCTAACAGGAAGGAGCCAAAGAGTTACGGTAAGGGGCGAGAAGTCGGACTGGCGAACAGTAACAAGTGGAGTACCACAAGGATCGGTGCTGGGACCAATTCTATTTCTTGTATATGTTAACGACATGTTTACAGGCGTAGAGTCCTACATGTCGATGTTTGCGGATGATGCAAAGTTGATGAGAAGAGTTGTGACAGATGAGGATTGCAGGATCCTCCAAGAGGACCTGAACAGATTGCAGAGATGGTCAGAGAAATGGCTACTAGAATTCAACACGAGCAAATGTAAAGTTATGGAAATGGGACTAGGAGATAGGAGACCAAAGGGACAGTACACAATGAAGGGGAACAGCCTACCTGTAACGACGCGTGAAAGAGACCTGGGGGTGGACGTAACACCTAATCTATCTCCTGAGGCACATATTAATAGGATAACGACAGCAGCGTACTCTACACTGGCAAAAGTTAGAACATCATTCAGAAACCTAAGTAAGGAGGCATTTAGGGCGCTTTACACTGCCTACGTAAGGCCAGTCTTAGAGTATGCCGCCTCATCATGGAGTCCCCATCTGAAGAAGCATATAATGAAACTGGAAAAGGTTCAGAGGTTTGCAACGAGACTCGTCCCAGAGCTACGAGGGATGGGGTATGAAGAGCGCCTGAGGGAACTGTGCCTTACGACACTAGAAAGAAGAAGGGAGAGGGGGGACATGATAGGAACGTATAAGATACTCAGAGGAATTGACAGAGTGGACATAGACGAAATGTTCACACGGAATAGTAACAGAACGAGAGGACATGGATGGAAGCTTGAAACTCAGATGAGTCACAGAGATGTAAGGAAGTTTTCTTTTAGCGTGAGAGTAGTGGGGAAATGGAATGCACTTCAGGAACAGGTTGTGGAAGCAAATACTATTCATAATTTTAAAACCAGGTATGATAGGGAAATGGGACAGGAGTCATTGCTGTAAACAACCGATGCTCGAAAGGCGGGATCCAAGAGTCAATGCTCGATCCTGCAAGCACATATAGGTGAGTACATATAGGTGAGTACACACACACACACACACACACACACACACACACACACACAAACACATGTACTTTCCCAGTAAGGTAAGTACAAAGGTGTGCTTACAATCACCAATTAAATAACCACCACTCCACCCCCCCCCCCTACACAACCTACGAATCAACCACCACCTTCCCTCTCCCACAAACTGCGACGTCCCTTCAAAACTACACTACAACCGCCTTATATCAAGAGCGCCGTGTTCAAGGTCCTCCTCCACTCACCACCACGAGCACCACTACCACACAAGTGTCACTGTGTGTATGTGTGTGTGTGTGTGTGTGTGTGTGTGTGTGTGTGTGTGTGTGTGTGTGTGTGTGTGTGTGTGTGTGTGTGTGTGTGTGTGTGTGTGTGTGTGTGTGTGTGTGTGTGTGTGTGTGTGTGTGTGTGTGTGTGTGTGTGTGTGTGTGTGTGTGTGTGTGTGTGTGTGTGTGTGTGTGTGTGTGTGTGTGTGTGTGTGTGTGTGTGTGTGTGTGTGTGTGTGTGTGTGTGTGTGTGTGTGTGTGTGTGTGTGTGTACATGGGCGTGAGGCACGTACACCAGCCTCTGTCATCAACTAGGTGCCTTGCTGGCTCCAGTCTCAATTCTTAAGTCTGATTTTTCCCTATTAGTGATATTAAACTTCTAAAATATAAATTTGGATAAAATAAAATATATACTCGAGAGAGGCAAACTTGAGAGGCAGGCGAGAGTAAGCGGAAAGGTCCTAGCATGGGTAAGGAACTACCTAACAGGAAGAAGCCAGAGAGTAATGGTAAGGGGCCAGAAGTCGGACTGGCGAACAGTAACAAGTGGAGTACCTTAAGAAACGGTGTTGGGACCAATTATATTTCTAATATACGTTAATGACATGTTTACAGGAGTATAATCCTATATGTCTATGTTCGTAGATGTCGCAAAATTAACGAGAAGAGTTGTGACAGATGAGGATTGAAGGATCCTCCAAGAGGATTTGAACAAGTTGCAGAGATGGTCAGAGAAATGGCTACTGGAGTTCAACACGAGCAAATGTAAAGTTATGGAAATGGTATTAGGTGATAGGAGACCAAAGGGACAGGTCACAATGAAGGGGAACAGCCTACCTGTGACGATTCGAGAAAGAGACCTGGGAGTGGATGTGACACCTAATCTAACTCCTGGGCACATATAAATAGGATAACGACAGAAGCGTACTCTATACTGGCAAAAATTAGAACATCATTCAGAAACCTAAGTGAGGAGGCATTTAGAGCGCTTTACACTGCCTACGTGAGACCAGTCTTAGAGTATGCAGCCCCATCATGGAGCCCCCACCTGAAGAAACATTCGGTGAAAATGGAGTATAAACAAGGAATATAAAATAATCTTTCCTGCCTCTATACTCTTGACAGACGCCGTCTGGTCGACTCTGCTGTGATACACAACCTACCCAACATGAACCTCAGTCCCGGCTGTGTTGCTGTTCACTCTTCCCTTTCACAGAATTTAAATGCTCTAACCTTTCTACCAAACGTGAACTGACATAAGCCTCCCCCCCCCCTTTTTATCTTTCTTATTTCTTACTTCTCCTGTTCTTACGTTCCCATTCTTAAACCCCCATCATTACCCCTTCTTACACCCCATTATTACACCCATCCCATCCATACCCTTCTTCTTGTTCCTACCTTCCTTTAGGAATTTCCTCCTTCCTGATCCTCACCTTTCACTTGCCTACTTAATGTCCCGTGCCTCACTAGTTCCCCTTACTGGAGCATGAACAGTAGGTGCTCAACATTGCAAACATAATTATATGTCATAAAAGTGGCCATCAATTATGCAAATGAGAATAATTTACAAGATGTTATCATTCAAACCGACTCTAAATCTTCGCTCCAGACATTGTTATTTAGCCAGTACAGAGATAATATGAAACTCATCACAGAAATGCTACATTCAAGAAACGAAGCACACAATCTAGGGCTGTCAATCACTACTGTTAACACCACGATCAAAACACCACGATCAATACTAGGCTCACTGGTCACACAAACCACACACACACATATACATATTCACACACACAATCATGGTAGCGTTACTAGTGGTGGTCCAGGATCTTAACACCTTGTGTTCCCAATCATCACAAAGACTCCCTACATCCTGTGGTACCTACAACCCCTGCTACTTTTGTACCCTCTAGATACCCCAGCTCTACATTATGCTTCCTAAGCCATCTACGCGCGCTCTCTACTACCCCGGGCTCTCTAGTTACTGAATCTTAACACAGGGTCTAGCCACATCACTCGCACAAATCCCTGGAACATTCTAACTTGACTAGATTTCTTCTAACCTAACTAGATTTTTCTCATCTTGAATATCAATGTGACAAGTGGACTGTCAAACAGTGTTTTAACTATTCTTAACAATATAATTGAAAAAGGATCTCCAAAATGACTCTAATAATGAAATCCGCTTTGGGATTTGTTGTATTGGTTATCCTACACTTTATAATTATGAAGTTCAATAAAATGAATTATGGACGGGATTTAAAATAGCAGCTCCTTAAGGTGTAACAGGTCCGAAGGGAAACATAATTCCTGAGTGACCTGGTACTTGGCCGCCTACGAAGGATGTCAGGAACCGAAACGCCGCCGCTGCCATCCGCTCCAGGATGGGTGGATGAGGCCAAAAGACTCTTGTCAGTGGTAACGCTGCGAACTGATGAAAATATGATGGACACTGACGAGTATGTCGACCTCATTAAAAATCATCTGATGCTCCTGGGGGTTAGACCCGACCCATAAAAAACTAGTTTCTGGTGCGTCGGGATAAATGTTTTAATGGTGGTTTACTTCATGTTGTCAGTTGGCCTTTATTACAAGCGGCGGGCATAGAAGGCCAGCCTTTGTCACGGCCGGACGCCCGTAATGGGAGCAAGTCTGAATGGAATTTGCGGCAATGGTCCACCAGACATAAAATAAAAAACGACTGTTAGTGAACAGATTGAAGTCCCCCTCACAAAACCAACGAAACCAACTGAAAAAACGAATTCAAGGGTCGCGCAAACCACCAAAACATCTACAAAGGTTACCACCAAAGGACCTACAAAGGTTACCACCAAAGGACCTACAAAGGTTACCACCAATGGACCTACAAAGGTTACCACCAAAGGACCTACAAAGGTTACCACCAAAGGACCTACAAAGGTTACCACCAAAGGACCTACAAAGGTTACCACCAAAGAACCTAAAAAGATTCAAGCAGCTCACACCGAGGATGCAGGCGATCACGGCTGGACAAAAGTAGAAACAAAGCGACATAAGAACGACGACGATGTAGATAAGACACCCAAAACGGGTTCGAATCCCGCAAATGAAGGCCGTTAGCATCCCGAAAGCTCCCGTAACACTCCGGGAAAGGAACGCAAAACCGGCATCCAGGAATGTGGCGACTCACGTTCCTGTCAGACTACGGAAGACACTCGCAAAATTACAAAGACTCACCATATCCCCACCGATCTCCGGGGCGTAATAATAGGGCCTAAAGGCTAAACTCTGAAAGAAATCGAAAACACATTTTCGGTCAAAATAATAATACCGCCAAAATAACATTCTCACAGGGACATTGTGGTTGAAGGGTAGAGATCAAACGTAGACAAAGCTATTGTCAAAATTCACTCAGTAATCGAGGAACATAAACAACGGTTGATAAAACTGGAGGAGGTAAAAGCCAAGAAGGAAGCAGCAGCAAAAGCCAGAATGGAAGAGGAGGCAAAGAATATTACAAGGACCGTAGAGGTGGAAGAACATAATAGAAAAATAGTGCTTGGCCCCAATGGTAATACCATCCACAACATTACTGAGAAACACAAAGTGAGAATCCACATCCCAGCAAAAGGTACAGAAGGCCCCATCACAGTCAGGGGTCTAGAAGGAAACGTAACTACAGCAACGGCACTCATCGAAAAACTTATCGCCGATCACGAGAAAGCAAGGAAGGCTAAAATGAATAAAATTAACAAAGGAATAAAAACTGCCCCACGGTGAAGGGTTGGCTAATTAGAGCCACCATTAGAGCCAGCGAAGGAAAGATTACGTGCCCACTAGTACATCTGAAGGGAGGGGGGGGGCTACGTGCCCACAAACACATAAAACAACAAAATAACATAAAACAAGCTTCAAGAATGTGTGTGTGTGTGTGTACTCACCTAATTGTGCTTGCGGGGGTTGAGCTCTTTGGTCCCGCCTCTCAACTGTCAATCAACAGGTGTACAGGTTTCTGAGCCTATTGGGCTCTATCATATCTACACTTGAAACTGTGTATGGAGTCAGCCTTCACCACATCACTTCCTAATGCATTCCATTTGTCAACCACTCTGACAGTAAAAAAGTTCTTTCTAATATCTCTGTAGCTCATTTGGGCGCTCAGTTTCCACCTGTCCCCCCCTAGTGTGTGTGCCCGTTGTGTTAAATAGCCTATCTGTATCTACCCTATCAATCCCCTTGAGAATCTTGAATGTGGTGATCATGTCCCCCTAACTCTTCTGTCTTCCAGTGAAGTGAGGTTTAATTCCCGTAGCCTCTCCTCGTAGCTCATACCTCTCAGCTCGGGTACTAATCTGGTGGCAAACCTTCGAACCTTTTCCAGTTTGGTCTTATGCTTGACTCGATATGGACTCCATACTGGGGCTGCATACTCCAGGATTGGCCTGACATATGTGGTATACAAAGTTCTGAATGATTCCTTACACAAGTTTCTGAATGCCGTTCTTATATTGGCCAGCCTGGCATATGCCGCTGATGTTATCCTCTTGATATGGGCTGCAGGGGACAGGTCTGGCACGATGTCAACACCCAAGTCTTTTTCTCTCTCAGACTCCTGAAGAATTTCATCTCCCAGATGATACCTAGTATCTGGCCTCCTGCTCCCTACACCTATCTTCATTATATTACATTTGCTTGGGTTAAACTCTAACAACTATTTGTTCGACCATTCCTTCAGCTTGTCTAGGTCTTCTTGAAGCCTCAAGCAGTCTTCCTCTGTCTTAATCCTTCTCATAATTTTTTCATCGTCAGCAAACACTGAGAGAAATGAATCTATACCCTCCGGGAGATCATTTACATATATCAGAAACAAGATAGGACCGAGTACAGAGCCCTGTGGGACTCCACTGGTGACTTCACGCCAATCCGAGGTCTCACCCCTCACCGTAACTCTCTGCTTCCTATTGCTTAGGTACTCCCTTATCCACCTTACCAGCTTCACCTGCCCGTCTCTCCAGCTTATGTACCAGCCTCTTATGCGGTACTGTGTCAAAGGCTTTCCGATAATCCAAGACAATTCCGACAATATGTGTGTGTGTGTGTGTGTGTGTGTGTGTGTGTGTGTGTGTGTGTGTGTGTGTGTGTGTGTGTGTGTGTGTGTGTGTGTGTGTGTGTGTGTGTGTGTGTGTGTGTGTGTGTGTGTGTGTGTGTACTCACCTATTTGTGCTTGCAGGATCGAGCATTGACTCTTGGATCCCGCCTTTCCAGCTATCGGTTGTTTACAGCAATGACTCCTGTCCCATTTCCCTATCATACCTAGTTTTAAAAGTATGAATAGTATTTGCTTCCACAACCTGTTCCCCAAGTGCATTCCATTTTTCCACTACTCTCACGCTAAAAGAAAACTTCCTAACATCTCTATGACTCATCTGAGTTTCCAGTTTCCACCCATGTCCCCTCGTTCTGTTATTATTACGTGTGAACATTTCATCTGTTTCCACTTTGTCAATTCCCCTGAGTATTTTATATGTCCCTATCATATCTCCTCTCTCCCTTCTTTTCTCTAGTGTCGTAAGGCTCAGTTCCTTCAGACGCTCTTCATATCCCATCCCTCGTAACTCTGGGACAAGCCTCGTCGCAAACCTCTGAACCTTCTCCAGTTTCTTTATGTGTTTCTTCAGGTGGGGGCTCCATGATGGCTCGCCATACTCTAAGACGGGTCTCACGTAGGTAGTGTAAAGCGCCCTAAAAGCCTCCTCATTTAGGTTTCTGAATGAAGTTCTAATTTTCGCCAGTGTAGAGTACGCTGCTGTCGTTATCCTATTTATATGTGCCTCAGGAGTTAGATTAGGTGTCACATCCACTCCCAGGTCTCTTTCTCGAATCGTTACAGGTAGGCTGTTCCCCTTCATTGTGTACTGTCCCTTTGGTCTCCTATCACCTGATCCCATTTCCATAACTTTACATTTACTGGTGTTAAACTCCAGTAGCCATTTCCCTGATCATCTCTGCAACTTGTTTAAGTCCTCGTGGAGGATCTTACAATCCTCGTCTGTCACAACTCTTCTCATTAATTTTGCGTCATCCGCAAACATTGACATGTATGATTCCACTCCTGTAAACATATCATTTACGTAAATTAGAAAGAGGATTGGTCCCAACACCGATTCTTGAGGTACTCCACTTGTTACTGTTCGCCAATCCGACTTCTCGCCCCTTACCATTACCCTCTGGCTCCTTCCTGTTAGGTAGTTCTTCACCCATACTAGGGCCTTTCCGCTTACTCCTGCCTCCCTCTCAAGTTTGTATAGCAGTCTCATGTGCGGTACTGTATCAAAGGCCTTTTGGCAGTCAAGAAATATGCAGTCTGCCCAGCCTTCTCTGTCCTGCCTTATCCTTGTTACTTTATCATAGAATTCTAAAAGGTTTGTTAGACATGATTTCCCTGTCCAGAACCCATGTTGGTGCTTGTTTACAAACCCAATGCTCTCCAGGTGCTCAACAAGTCTTAGCCTAATTATTCTTTCAAGTATTTTGCAGGGGATGCTTGTCAGTGATACGGGTCTGTAGTTAAGTGCCTTCTCCCTATCACTTTCTTGAAAATCGGTACGATATTTGCCTCCTTCCAGCAACTGGGCAATTCTCCCGACATAAGTGACTCATTAAAGATCATTGCCAGAGGCACGCTGAGAGCCTGCGCTGCCTCTTTAAGTATCCACGGTGATACTTTGTCTGGTCCAACAACTTTATTTGCATCCAGTGTTGTCAACTGTTTCATTACCTCCTCTGCTGTCACCTCTATATCTGATAGTCTTTCATCTAGGGTAATCGCTTCTAACAATGGGAGCTGCTCAGGCTCGGTTGTGAACACTCCAAGGAAATTTGCATTCAGTACCTCGCAGATTTCCTTGTCGCTTTCTGTATATGCCCCTACAGTTTTCCTAAGTCCTGTCACTTGGTCATTTACCGACATCTTCCTTCTTATATGGCTATGTAGTAATTTAGGTTGCTTTTTTGCTTTGACTGCAATATCATTCTCATAATTTCTTTCCGACACTCGTCTTATGTTAATGTAATCATTCCTAGCTCTGTTACATCTAATCCTGTTGTCTTCTGTCCTTTGTCTTCTGTACTTCCTCCACTCCCTCCTGCTTCTCTCCTTTGCTTCCTGACACTGTCTATTAAACCATGGGTTATTATATTCCCTCCTGTGCGTGTGTGTGTGTGTGTGTGTGTGTGTGTGTGTGTGTGTGTGTGTGTGTGTGTGTGTGTGTGTGTGTGTGTGTTTGTGTGTACTCACCTAGTTGTGTTTGCGGGGGTTGAGCTCTGGCTCTTTGGTCCCGCCTCTCAACCGTCAATCAACAGGTGTACAGATTCCTGAGCCTATCGGGCTCTGTCATATCTACACTTGAAACTGTGTATGGAGTCAGCCTCCAACACATCACCCCCTAATGCATTCCATTTGTCAACCACTCTGACACTAAAAAAGTTCTTTCTAATATCTCTGTGGCTCATTTGGGCATTCAGTTTCCACCTGTGTCCCCTTGTGCGTGTTCCCCTTGTGTTAAATATACTGTCTTTATCTACCCTATCAATTCCCTTCAGAATCTTGAATGTGGTGATCATGTCCCCCCTAACTCTTCTGTCTTCCAGCGAAGTGAGGTTTAATTCCCGTAGTCTCTCCTCGTAGCTCATAGCTCTTGCTCGGGTACTAGTCTGGTGGCAAACCTTTGAACCTTTTCCAGTTTAGTCTTATCCTTGACTAGATATGGACTCCATGCTGGGGCTGCATACTCCAGGATTGGCCTGACATATGTGGTATACAAAGTTCTGAATGATTCTTTACACAAATTTCTGAATGCCGTTCGTATGTTGGCCAGCCTGGCATATGCCGCTGATGTTATCCGCTTGATATGTGCTGCAGGAGACAGGTCTGGCGTGATATCAACCCCCAAGTCTTTTTCCTTCTCTGACTCCTGAAGAATTTCCTCTCCCAGATGATACCTTGTATCTGGCCTCCTTCTCCCTACACCTATCTTCATTACATTACATTTGGTTGGGTTAAACTCTAACAACCATTTGTTCGACCATTCCTTCAGCTTGTCTAGGTCTTCTTGAAGCCTCAAACAGTCCTCTTCTGTTTTAATCCTTCTCATAATTTTAGCATCGTCCGCAAACTTTGAGAGAAATGAATCGATACCCTCCGGGAGATCATTTACATATATCAGAAACAAGATAGGACCGAGTACAGAGCCCTGTGGGACTCCACTGGTGACTTCACGCCAATCGGAGGTCTCACCCCTCACCGTAACTCTCTGCTTCCTATTGCTTAGATACTCCCTTATCCACTGGAGCACCTTACCAGCTACACCTGCCTGTCTCTCCAGCTTATGTACCAGCCTCTTATGCGGTACTGTGTCAAAGGCTTTCCGACAATCCAAGAAAATGCAGTCCGCCCAGCCCTCTCTTTCTTGCTTAATCTGTGTCACCTGATCGTAGAATTCTATCAAGCCTGTAAGGCAAGATTTACCCTCCCTGAACCCATGTTGGCGATTTGTCACGAAGTCCCTTCTCTCCAGATGTGTTACCAGGTTTTTTCTCACGATCTTCTCCATCACCTTGCATGGTATACAAGTCAAGGACACTGGCCTGTAGTTCAGTGCCTCTTGTCTGTCGCCCTTTTTGTATATTGGGACCACATTCGCCGTCTTCCATATTTCTGGTAGGTCTCCCGTCTCTAGTGACTTACTATACACTATGGAGAGTGGCAAGCAAAGTGCCTCTGCCCACTCTTTCAGTACCCATGGTGAGATCCCATCTAGACCAACAGCCTTTCTAACATCCAGATCCAGCAGGTGTCTCTTGACCTCCTCTCTCGTAATTTCGAACTCCTCCAAGGCCGCCTGGTTTATCTCCCTTTCTCCTAGCACAGTGACCTCACCCTGTTCTATTGTGAAGACCTCCTGGAACCTCTTGTTGAGTTCCTCACACACCTCTCTGTCATTCTCTGTATACCTGTCCTCGCCTGTTCTAAGTTTCAATACCTGTTCTTTCACTGTTGTTTTCCTTCTGATGTGACTGTGGAGTAGCTTTGGTTCGGTCTTGGCTTTGTTTGCTATATCATTTTCAAAATTTTTCTCTGCTTCTCTTCTCACCCTGACGTACTCATTCCTGGTTCTCTGGTATCTCTCTCTGCTTTCTGGTGTTCTGTTATTCCGGAAGTTCCTCCACGCCTTTTTGTTCAGTTTCTTCGCTTCCATACATGCCCTATTATACCATGGATTCTTCTGTTGCTTCTCGGATTTTTCCCTTTGGGCCGGGATGAACCTGTTTACTGCCTCCTGACACTTTTGGGTAACATAGTCCATCATATCCTGTACAGACTTGTCTCTGAGGTCTGTGTCCCAAGGTATTTCACTTAGGAAACTTCTCATCTGTTCATAATTCCCCTTTCGGTATGCCAGCCTTTTGATTCCTAGTTCTTTTTGGGGGGAGATAAGTCCTAGCTCTACCAGGTACTCAAAGTTCAATACACTGTGGTCACTCATTCCCAAGGGCGCTTCCATCTTAACTTCCCTTATATCCCATTCATTTAGGGTAAATATCAAATCAAGCATTGCTGGTTCATCTTCTCCTCTCACTCTTGTTGGTTCTTTGGTGTGCTGGCTTAGACAGTTTCTTGTTGCCACGTCCAGCAGCTTAGCTCTCCATGTTTTTGGTCCTCCATGTGGGTCTCTGTTCTTCCAATCTATGTTCCCATGGTTGAAGTCTCCTATAATTAGTAGTCCAGATCCATTCCTGCTTGCAACAGAAGCTGCTCTTTCTATTATGTTAATGGTGGCCATGTTGTTTCTATCATATTCCTGTCTAGGTCTTCTGTCATTTGGTGGTGGATTATATATGACTGCGACTATAATTTTTTTCCCTCCATTTGTTACAGTACTTGCAATGTAGTCACTGAAACCTTCACAGCCCTGAATATCCATCTCCTCAAAATCCCAGCCTTTTCTTACCAGCAGAGCTACACCACCCCCACCTCTTCCTTCCCTCTCTTTCCTCATAACATAATAGTCCTGTAGGAACACTGCATTTGTTATCGTTTTCGTGATCTTTGTTTCTGTGAGGGCCATTATGTCTGGGTTTTCCTCTAGTACCAGTTCTCCAAGCTCATTTGCTTTATTTGTAATTCCATCTATGTTAGTGTACATCGCTTTGAGGCTCACTTTCTTCTGTCCCTTCTCAAATCGCCTCCTTGGTGAGTGTTCTGCTGGTGGGGGAGGCTGTTCCATGGGTGTGAGGACCTGTGAGGTGGATAACAGGGTCTCAGAGGATACTGGGATGAGGGGCGGGGGATCCAGTGAAGGGGGAGGGACAGGGAAGGTATGGGGTGAAAGGGGAGGGAGGACGGGAAGGAAAGGGGGGGAGGGAGGACTCGGGAGGAGGGGAGGGGTAGAAAGGTGGGGATTGGGTGTGGGGGGAGGGAGATTTGGCTGAACATTTGAGTGGGGGCAGGGAGGGTTTGGGGTAGGGGGGTTTTCTATGCAGAGGAGGGAGGCGGGGTTGTCCTCCCTTCTGGTGTTACTGGGTAGCTGGTTGTGGGTTCCCCCCTCGCCTCTGGGGGTGTTGTGTTGGGAGCTGTGACTTCCTGGTTTTTCCCTCTCGCCCTGCGCCTCTTCCTTGCTTCTGCCGCCACGGCTCTCTCCTCCCTTGTCATGTCTCTCTGGAGGAATACATTTTTTAATTTTCCCTCGTTTTTCAGGGAGCTCTTCCTTGATAGGATCTTCTCCTTTGCGTTCTCGTTTGCAAACACTATCTTTATCATTCGGTCTCGGTCTTTGTTGTACCAGCCTAGCCTGAAAACCTTCTCAATGCTATGCTCAGCAACTTCCATCTCTAGGGCCTTCAGTATTTCATTCACTGCCGCTTTGCCCTTATCATTCCACTCTGTCCTATTGGAGCCTGTCCTATAGGTGAGGTGTGTGTGTGTGTGTGTGTGTGTGTGTGTGTGTGTGTGTGTGTGTGTGTGTGTGTGTGTGTGTGTGTGTGTGTGTGTGTGTGTGTGTGTGTGTGTGTGTGTGTGTGTGTGTGTGTGTGTGTGTGTGTGTGTGTGTGTGTGTGAAAAATCCGTTGATTGACAGTTGAGGGACGAGCCAAAAGAGCCAGAGCTCAACCTGCGCAAGTACAACTAGCTAAATACCCACACGCACGCACATACGCAAGCACGGACACGTGCAAGCACGCACACGCGCAAACACGCACACGCGCAAACACGCACACGCGCAAACACGCACACACGCACACACGCACACACGCACACACGCACACACGCGCACACGCAAACACGGGAGCCGGTGGCCGAGCGGGCAGCATGCTGGACACGAGATCCTGTGTTCCCTGGTTCGATTCCGGGCGCTGGCGAGAAACGATGGGCAGAGTTTCTTTCACCCTATGCCCCTGTTACCTAGCAGTAAATAGGTACCTGGGAGTTAGTCAACTGTCACGGGCTGCTTCCTGGGGTGTGTGTGTGTGTGTTTGTGTGTGGTGCGGAGAGAAAAAAAGTAGTTAGTAAACAGTTGATTGACAGTTGAGAGGCGGGCCGAAAGAGCAAAGCTCAACCCCCGCAAACACAACTAGGTGAGTACACACACACATACATCTGATGGAATCTGAGTATCTGGTGGAAGGAGGATTAACTCATCCAAGAAATGGACCGAAAAGTCCATGAAATGGACTTTTCGGACGGAAATTGACGGGCAATTTCCGTTCCATTGGACGGAAATGGAGGTCAATTTTTTTTTATTGGAGTTAAAATTAACGTAGATATATGACCGAACCTAACCAACCCTACCTAACCTAACCTAACCTATATTTATAGGTAAGGTTAGGTTAGGTAGCCAAAAAAAACTTGGTTAGGTTAGGTTAGGTAGGTTAGGTAGACGAAAAAACATTAATTCATGAAAACTTGGCTTATTAGGCAAATCGGGCCTTGAATAGTAGGCTGAGAAGTGCGTTCTGGCTATTAGGTACGACATATATATATATATATATATATATATATATATATATATATATATATATATATATATATATATATATATATATATATGTATGTATATATTCATTAGTTGCTATACTAATTTATAGTATTGTCATTCATTTTATTATTCCCATCTCGTCCGTATTAATTTATTATGGGTCTGGGAGTTGGTTTACTATTTTCGTCCTTATTTCTGTTATTTTCTATATTAATCACATTAATTATTTCACATTTACGGATCCCTAGCCTTCCTGGTGTCCATTTCACTTTGTCTCAGATCCCCAGATCTTGAAGTTCTTGGGGTACTGCTGCTCGCAGAATGCTCATTGACACTCCAAGACTAAACTCATTTACGCCTCTTAAGGCAGTTTCTTAGGCTAACTATTCAGCTCTTAACATGCTTTTGGAGGCCAACATACAATGGAGATCACTGTAACGGACTCGGTTACCATCCTTATAATTTGTGTTCGTGTCACTCTGGACGCAAGCATGTTGCAGTTACGCCTTAAGACCTGTTTCTTATATCTGATTTATGGTTTTATTTATACATTGATTTGATATTATATACATATTGGTCATATAAATATTGATTATGTTGGGCTGTTCTATTGTTTTATATTATTCTATTGGATTATTTTGAAATGAGTTATTACTTGCTAGATCCCTCCCCCTGGATTAACTTCTGCCCTTGACCCAGATACGGTAACTGGTTCACCCCCCCCCCCCCCCCCCCGCCTCACCCACCTTTTTCACTTGTCTGGGTTTTTCCCGCTAAAGTTCTGCTCGGTTTGGTAGTTACCTTACTTCGCTACAGACTAGTTTCTTGGAAGATCTTTTTCTCTTCCTTTCTCCTCTAGTCACTCCTATCCCCTGTGCCAGTGTTCCTTTTCAGAGTTTTCCGCAGGGTATCACCCTGGCTTTATCCATTAATAACACTTGCCCAGTTCGCTTCCGGAAATGTCCCCCTCCTCTTACAAACTAATTCCAGCAGTACCCTTAAGGGGTAGGTTCCTTGCCCGTCACGTTCATACTGCATGCCCGTTTCTGCCCACCCTTACTGCCTTAATACTTCCAGAACCGACTACGGAAGGCGCACAAGGTACACCATTGATGAACAAGGAAAAGGGATGGAGCCCGAGGGCAGACTACTGCACCCATGAGGTCGACACCACCCTCACCGCTGGGGGGCGGGCCGCAGCGACAACGACGGACACTGGGTCGACCCTGGGGAGTCGGCCTCGGTGAAGGCGGCTTCCCACTTCCCACACCCGCCCTGGGGCCGGCCTTTCAGGCTTGGTCCCTGTGAGGGCGGGCTCCAGCAATGACCAGTTTTACGACATCGTGCACAGCGCCCCTACTTGGGTGTACTTTCCCCTGCTGTACGATCATCTCACAAGGACATTGCATGGGGGGTACACCTTGCCCTCTACGCTCTGGATCGTCGCGATGATGCCCCGTTGGCCTCACCAAGGACGCTGTTTAACTTGCAGTATGTTAACTGCCTAGTAGAACGGCTAGTTTAACTTTAACTGTAAACAGTTTAACTGCCTAGTATTTATTTATTTATTTATTTATTTATTTATTTATTTATTTATTTATTTATGCATATACAAGAATGTACATTGGGAATGTGAGGATACATAATATGGTAATTACAGTCTTGTAAAGCCACTAGCACGCGCAGCGTTTCGGGCAGGTCCTTAATCTAAGAAAATTTTAAGGAGGTAAATACTTGCAAAATTTATAGACAAAAAAATGATAACAGTTACATGGAATGAAAAAAAGAAGATGAGAGAAAATTGTAGGTACAGTATATTAAAGCACATAGGTAGCTAAGATTGATTGCAATGACAGCTTGAATGGTAGTTGACAAAAATTCGTAGGCACAATACAGCAGAAACAATATAAGATTGATTGCAATGACAGCTTGAATGGTAGTTGACAAAAATTGGTAGTCACAATACAGCATATGGCTAGCACATAAAAAAGACAGCAATGAACACAATCATAAGGTTGTTTGATACTACATAAAAATTAGGAGATTGGGTAACACTAGGTACAGAGCAAATTTAAAGCTCAGTGTAGGAAACTAAGAAGATGAAATTAGGTACTTTTTGGTTTTGCTTTTAAATAAGGCAAAAGTTTTACAGTTTTTCAATTCACTAGGGAGTGAGTTCCATAGACTAGGTCCCTTAATTTGCATAGAGTGTTTACACAGATTAAGCTTGACCCTGGGGATATCAAAGAGGGGATATCAAAGATATTATTTCTAGTGTGGTGATAATGGGTCCTATTACATCTGTCCAGGGAGAGTTTCAGAGCATGGTTTGCATTTAAGAACAGGGTTTTGTAAATGTAGTTGACACAAGAGAATGTGTGGAGGGAGTTAATATTTAGCAAGTTTAGGGATTTAAACAAGGGAGCTGAGTGTTGTCTGCAAGCAGAGTTAGTTATTATTCTGATAGCAGATTTTTGCTGTGTGATGATGGGCTTAAGGTGGTTTGCAGTGGTAGACCCCCATACACAGATACCATAATTAAGATAGGGATAGATTAGTGCATAATATAGTGAGAGGAGAGCAGAGTTAGGAACATAATATCTGATTTTGGAGAGTATACCAACTGTCTTAGAGACTTTCTTAGTTATGTGTTGAATGTGGGTGCTGAAGTTGAGTCTCTTGTCTAGGAATAGGCCAAGAAACTTGCCATCATTTTTATTACTGATGTTAATGTTGTATATCTGTAGCTGAATTGCATTTGATGATTTTCTTCCAAATAAGATGTAGTAAGTCTTTTCGATGTTCAATGTTAGTTTGTTCGTTGACATCCATAAGTGGACTTTTTTTAATTCATTATTCACAACATTATTTAGTGTATGTGGGTTGAGGTCTGAATAGATAAGGGTAGTATCGTCAGCAAACAATATAGGTTTGAGAATATTAGAGACATTAGGCAGATCGTTTATATATATAAGAAATAGAAGAGGTCCTAAGATACTGCCCTGTGGCACTCCAACGGTAATTAGTAGAGTGGAAGAAGTTGTATCATTGATGGTTACATATTGGTGTCTGTCACTAAGATAGGATCGGATGTAGTCAAGGGCAAGGCCTCGGATTCCATAATGCTGGAGTTTAAGTAAGAGGTAGTTGTGATTAACAGTATCAAAGGCTTTTCTTAGGTCAATGAAGAGTTCAATCGGAAACTCATTTTTGTCAAGGGCTGAGTAGATAACGTCAAGGAGACTAATGATTGCATCGTTGGTGCTCTTTTGGGACCGGAAGCCAAACTGGCAGGGGCTGAGTATGTCGAATTTTACGAGGTAGGAATAGAGCTGTTTGTAAATAATTTTTTCAAATATTTTTGATAGAATGGGTAGATTTGATATTGGTCTATAATTGTTTATGTCCGCCGGATTGCTTCCTTTATGGACTGGCGTTACTCTTGCTTTTTTGAGGATATCAGGGAAGGTGTGACACTATAGATTTGTTGAACAGTAGTGCTATGGGTGGGGCAAGGGCATGGGAGGCTCTCTTGTACACAATCGACGGAATTTCACTGGTGTTCCCTGCCTTGGTTTTTAGAGAGTGTATGATGGACACAACATCTGCCGGGCTGATTGGTGAAAGGAGAAGAGAGTTTGGATAGCTGCCTGAGAGATATGTGTTAATATGTGTCTGAGTCTGTGGGATTTTACTGGCAAGATTAGCACCAACCGATGAAAAGAAACTATTAAATTCATTTGCCATTTCTAAATCAGTTGACGGTATATCCCCATCCTTGTAGAGTTTTATTTGGTTATGTGAGTGTTGATTAGTTCTTAGGATACTAGAGATTGTTTTCCAAGTGCTTTTCATGTTGCCTTTTGCATCATTGAATCTATTCACATAATATGCAAGTTTTGCCTTTCTTATGATACTGGTAAGCATTGATGAGTACCTTTTAGCTACTTCCTTTGAAACTAGGCCAATCCTAACTTTCTTTTCATATTCATGTTTCTTGTTGATTGAGTTGAGAATGCCACTTGTGAGCCATGGATTGTTTAATCTTTTGTCAGTTACTTGCTTGGTAAGAAGGGGACAATGAAGGTTGTAGAGGTCTAGAGTTTTGGAGAGGAAGAGGTTAGCTAATGAATTTATATCATGGGTATTATTGAATTCAGAATCCCAGTTAATATTGTGAAGTGCATCTGTAAGATTGCCTAAAGCTGATTCACTGTGTAGCCTAAATGAAAGTTTCTTGCTTTTTGGTGGTGTTATGTCCACCACCATCAGTAGATCGGGTTTGGTACCTTTTTCAGTCGGGAGGAACCTGGCTGTTTTTATTGCTCTCCTGGGATGCGGGCACGGTTGCTGTCACAGGAACGAGTGGTCATATCCCTAGTTAAAGGTTGGCGAGGCACACTCGCCTTGCAAGGTCTAATTGGTGGGCTCTTGCCACTCTATGCTCATATGGCACCTCGCGATGGCTTCAGCAAGGAAGCTGTTTCACTTGTAGCATCTGTCTAGTAGACCCGGTTTGGTAACCTTTTTCAGTCGGGAAAACCTGTCACAGGCAAGGTTACAGCCACAGCGCGAGTAGTCACATTCCTAGTTACAGCGGCCAGCCGCCGCGTTCGCCCTTCGGGGTTGGGGGTTCCGCGCCGCTGGCCCTCGCGGGATTGGGGGTGCTCCGCTGGAAACCCCAAAGTGATAAGCCTGCAGATAGCTAAGAAATATTCCCATGAATTGTAATTAGTGTAATTAAATTAATGCAACTTTCAATTACTAACTATAGATGTAGTTATTAATTGTAATTGATTTAATGCTTTATCATTATAAGGATTATTCATTATAATTATTCTTTAATACTTTATTGTTATGCATTAGTCACTATTTATCATTCACCCTAATTAGCTATTTGATTCATTAAAAATAATTGCTTATCATTATACTATTTGTTATTATTATTATTATTATTTATTATATAATAATAATAATTAATTTATTTTTATTATGCCCGAAACGCTTTGCGTAATAGTGGCTTTAGGCATTGTATGTACTAGCTATACCTATAAGTTAAACAATCCTTGTAAATATTTATTGTATGTATGTACCTTACCTAAATAAAATTGTATTGTATAAAAATTGTATTGTATTTATTATTTATTAATTTATTATATATTAATTTATTATTTACCATTATAAAATAAACAAGTCCCCAATCTGAGCACGTTTTCTTCCAACCTCAGAAAAAGAACACTGTTTTTCCCAAAAACGGTGGGTTTTCTAGGGAAGAGAAAACGTATGTCTGGAAGCTGACTTTAACCGCCCAAGCTGCACACGCAACGGGCCGAGGTTATAAAAGCTCGGCCTGCAGACTGCGTGGCCCCTCTTCCCGACAAGCAAGCAGCTGCTCACTTACAAAACGCCCACCCTCCTCCCAGAATCCTCTGCATCCTCCGTTTTATTTTGAAAGGGACGGCCCACAGACGTGCTCAAGGGGCACTTGTTCTAGCATGCTAAGCATTTGCTGTATCTTTGGGGGTGCTCCGCCGGAACCCCCAAAGTGATAAGCCTGCAGATAGCTAAGAAATATTCCCATGAATTGTAATTAGTGTAATTAAATTAATGCAACTTTCAATTACTAACTATAGATGTAGTTATTAATTGTAATTGATTTAATACTTTATCATTATAAGGATTGTAGCGAGTAGATTATCCAATAATATACTCGCTCCAAATGCATTGTTAATATTCCTATCAACCTTTGGAGATGAATGAGGTGAGGCGTTGCCCGAGCAATACGGTGAGGAGTTGCCCGGGCATATAAGCAGCAGGATAGCAAATATTAAACACAGTTGTACACCAGACGTCACGTCCTTCACTCACCAGACCACTCCACAAGTGATCATTTGAAATTTCATCATGGAATTCCAATTGACTTATAATCGATCCAGCAATGCTGCTCAGAGTAGGAAAAGACCATCGATAATGGACACCAGTTCCGAAAGTGACGGCGAGTGGCATCACGTGACTAAGGCTAACAGGACAAGCCACTCCATGACGACCCATCGCCCATTAATCTCTCCAGCTTCTCCAGCCCTCCCAGCGCCTCAGACTAGATCTACGTTTCCGGTCTTCAAAGTGCAGCACACGGAAGGTAAGTCTTCCTACGCTACTGTAGTGGACCTGGAAAAAGAGTACCCCCAGCTCCAGGTCAGGGCAAAACCTAATCTCAAAGGAGAATACATTCTAAGGCCAAAAGACGAGTCGGCCGCTACGATTCTAAAAAAATTATGCAAAATGTGAGGAACTGAAACCAGAGGATAAAATAAGTAAAGTCATTGTCCTCCATTATCCCTTGCATATGGGCCTTGGCCATCTCGAAAAGCTGAACTATGTGGTGTCAGCAGAGAGATGCCAAGTACGAACAAAACAAGAAACTCGACAAGTCCTTCTCACAGTAAGAGGACGGATCCCGGAAAAACTTGACCTTGGAATCTGGGGTGTGTTCCAACACAGGCCTTACACCCCAGAACCCCTAAGATGCTTTAGATGTCAGAGATTTGGGCATCACAAAGATGGCTGCCAACGCCCAGTGAGGTGCGGAGTCTGCAGCCAGTCCCATGATACAAAAACATGTATTGATAAATTCAAGGCAAACCACCCTGTTCAGGCAAAATGCCCAAATTGTTCCAAGGCACATCATGCCTGGAACTTGAAATGCCCTGAAAGGCTCAAAAGGCTTCAAACGAACCCCACCACGCCAACAGCGGAGCCGAAACCCCCACCAAAACGAATACCAGCTCCCATGCCCACTAAAACTGCGTGGGGTCTAACCATTCAGGAAGAGGGGGCACACGGCCCTTCACCATCGGCCATGGTGAAGGGTGAGAAGACAGTACAGGACAAAAAGAAAGATGGAGGACACAAGACTCATGTTCAAAGCAGTCGGCCTCCCATTTCATCCAGCAAGCACACTGGGGCCAATAGGAGTAGCAATTCCAGTGCCAAAGTTACCACCGAGAAGGGTCTAAAAGCCACTAGGCCCTCAACCTGCACAACATTAAATAGTGCTCCCACTGAACTGAACGCTCTCTGGCCAATGCTCAAAACTTTGGTCACTGAGTTAATCGAAAGTCTGCTGTCTTCACATGGAATCAAGCAAACCACAGAGACTCGGAAGACAATTGAGCACAAGCTCAAAAAATTAGAAGATGTAATATCCATACCGTCAAGACAGCAGGGCAGGAGACACCCCCATAAAAAGCAGATAGAGTCCAGGTCGTCGGAAAGCGACATTGATGAGGCAATTTCAGGACCACTAAGAACCTATACCCCAATTGCAACTTCCATGGCGTGTTCATCAGACTCCATGGATACCACGGAATTATCAGCAAATTCCAAAAACCTAGAATTCTAAAGATCCTGCAATGGAATGCGCAAGGACTGCGCACTAAATTGCAACACTTGAAATGCATAGCAGCAACCAAAGGCATAGACATCCTGATACTACAGGAGAGCTTGCTTCGAGCCGGATTAGAACCTAAAATCTCAGGCTATCGAGGCTTCTTCCTTCCATGGATCAATGGGCAATCCAGGGGATGTGCAATCTATGTAAAAAGTGACCTGATCTCCAAATCCATAACCAGCCCACCCAATTGTGGAGCAGGGACAGAGGTAATGGGAGTCACCATTGAGCTAAGACACGACAAACTTGAAGTGTTCAATGTGTACAGGTCTCCACAAGCCGAAATGGATCTCTCTGTGTTATTTGGACACGCGACAACAACAAACACAATCATTTGTGGAGATTTTTATGCCCATCATCGATTGGCACTGGGCTCGAACAAAACAAATGAAGCCGGCATACACATTACACATCTACTGGACCAGCTTCCAGAAATACAAATCCTAAACAAGAATGAACCTACCCACATCCAAGGAGGCAGATTAGACCTAACCTTCGTTTCAGCCTCCCTAAGAGATGCAGCAACATGGTCAGTTGAGCCCACACTCACAAGCGACCACTATGGGGTCCAAATTGATCTTCAGTTAGACCTACCCACCCCACCTCCGCCTCCATCTGAAGCCTGGAACTTTGCTTTAGCAAACTGGGACCGATTTCAAAACCTCATTTCAGAGTGGCAAAGAAACTATGATCTTCCCGAAGACATTAATCAGGCAGAACAAGAATTTGTCAAAGCGATTCAAAGTGCAGCCAACCACTCAATCCCACTGAAAAAACAGTCCACCGGACACCATAAAGATCATTGGTACTATTGCGAACGCGTCAAAGAACTCAACCATAGACTCAATAGAACAAGAAAGCTATACAAAAAGCAGCCAAGTGACCGCAACAGGATCTTACTTTGTGAGGTCAAGGAACATGTACATCGAGAGACCAGACAAATAAAAGAACAAAAGTGGCTAGAATGGTGTTCACACCTAAATGAACACACCTCTCTCGGGGAGATGTGGCAGCAAATTCACCGAGCCAAAGGGAATAAAACACCTAAAGCTCCACACCCCAAGGATCCTCAACAGGAAGCCGAAGTACTGGCAACCAGGTTTGCAGAGAGAGCAGCCAGCAATCAACTTCCACCAGATGTATTAGCAGTACAGACCGGACTAGAGGAAGAAAGGTGGCACAGAATCCTTACAGCATGTGAAGAAGTCTCTGACACTAATGCCCCCTTCACACTGGATGAGCTCAATCGGGCAAAGAAAAACTCCAAGGATACATCCCCTGGAGCCGACAAAATAACCTATAAAATGATTAGAAACCTCGGCCCAGAGGGAGACGCTGCATACCTAAGGTTAATTAATTTAGCCTGGACTTCTCAAACTAGACCTTCTGCTTGGAATAGAGCAGACATAGTGCCGATCCCAAAACCCAAAGATCCAGCTAATCCCAGGCCCATCTCTCTCCAAAGCTGTGCAGCCAAGACGGCTGACAGAATGGCACTCAACAGACTGGAGTGGAAAATGCCTAAACTGCACCATGATATGTATGCCTATAGAAGAGGGGTTGGCACAGTGGAATGTATTACAACTCTGTTAGCCCACTTGAATGACAGACCAGGAATGCTGATATTCCTGGACCTCGAAAAAGCCTTTGAACTGGCTAGCGCCCCAGCTATTCTCTGCTGCCTCATTGACAAAGAGGTCAGAGGCAACCTGCTCTCCTGGACCAAAAACTGTCTCATAAACAGAGAAGCAAGAGTAAAACTTCATGGCACAGTCTCTGAGTACAAAAGACATGAAAATGGTACACCGCAAGGAGGTATTCTTAGCCCTCTTCTCTTCAACTGTTTAATGGAAAGAATAATGAGGTTGAAACTCCCACATCACTGCAGGCTGCTAAACTACGCGGACGACTTTGTCATCATCATAAAAGGAAGGGATGCGGCGCGCCTTGCACCCAAATGCTTAGACTGCATCAGTAAAGAGGCAAAACAGATTGGGATCAAACTCAACCCCTCAAAGTCAAAGGCCATGCCCATAAAAATAGCGAAGCCCAACATCCAACTCACAGTACAGGGTCAACCAATAGAATGGGTCGACACCTATCAGTATCTAGGAATCATCCTGGACACACACATGAATTTTAATGCTGAGGTCACATACTTGAGAGAGCGAACTGCGGCCCGGACGGCAATCCTCAGGTCGCTAACCTCCCTTTCTGGAGGAGCCAATCTGCAAGTCCTTCGCACATACTATGTACAGGCAGTCAGATCAGTGATCGATTATGCCGCACCTGCACTCACAAATCTATCACACCAACAGTGGAAAAAGCTTGAAGTTGCCCAAAACAATGCTATGAGAGCTGCACTGGGAGCCCCCATGTGGACCAGGCTTGAAACTCTTAGACTGGAGACGGGTTTGCCCTCTCTACAAGAAAGAATATCACAAAGGACAGCTACAATTATCAGTAAGATAATTATTTCTTCTGATCCAATCCCAGTACGGCAGGCCTTGGTGGTTGGACTAGGCCAAAACAATGGAAACTCTTGGGTTGCAAGAGCAGGAAAAGTCCTAAACAGACTACATTTAAAAAACATGATTCTTGATAGAGAGGGTGATCATCCACACCCAAATTACACTCCTTCCGCGCCGTGGGAAGAGCCTACTTTCAAAATAGTAATAGAAAGTCTCCCAATGAAAAAAGCTGCCTATGATCCGACAATCCTAAGGCGCATAATTGAAGAGCAAATGTATAGCATAGCAGTAGCAGGAGCCACCCACATCTTCACAGACGGATCGGTGGACACAGAAAATGAGAGTGCTGGCGCTGCTCTTTGCACGACCAGCGTTCAGGCATATTGGAGACTGGGAGGACTAGTATCATCAACCCAAACTGAGCTGTTCGCCATACAACAGGCATTCGCATATGTGATTGCACAAAACACTCAAAATGCAATCATACACACAGACTCAAAAGCTGCACTTCAAATACTAGGACAAAAACTGGAAAGATAATGTGGAAATAATTACCACCATTTTGTATCAAGGAGCAGTCGCTAAAGGCAAAGGCCTCAACATAACTTTAAACTGGATCCCATCCCATATTGGAATCCCATTAAATGAAAAAGCTGATGAAATTGCTAAATTGGCAACTCGTCATCCAGTGATACATAAAACAATTCAACCCAGCCTAGAGAACATAAAAAACATCATCACCAAAAAACTCTCACATCTCAACAAAGCCTACCTACACCAGAGAATAGCTGAAGGTTCGCCATCTGCAACATGGTATCTTCAGGCAACCAAATTAGAAAGGTTAAATATCCCAAAAGGAATCCACAGGGAAATAGCAGTTAGGCTATATAGACTACGTCTAGGTTACAGATGCAACTGGGAGATTGGTGAACCCCGACAGAGAGAGTGCATCTTCTGCCAAACTGTCACAGAAAAGCCATTACTTCACTATCTTCTGGAATGTGAAGCAACCAATGACCTTAGAAGAGCTTTAAGAGTTCCTGAATCATGCAGTGGCCACCCTGAAGCCATCAACACAGCCACTCTCCTGGTCAACAAAGGTGTCCAGCAGCTGGACACCCTCATAAAGACTGTGAAGCAGTATCCTCCCCCACGATAACAGCTTGATGGTTAAATGCAACCTCAGAACACTGGGGGAAAAAAAAAGAAAAAAGAGAAAAAAAAAAAAAAAAAAAATTAATAATTACGGGAGACATCTCCCGTCACGCAGGGTGCAGTTGCACCTCCACAAATCTCCAGTATCAGCTCTTGATACTGGTAATGGCTCAAAAGGGCCACCACTTACGGGCTATTCATGCCCGTGCCACCTTTTGGGTGGCTTAATCTTTATCAATCAAATATTAAACCAGAGTCTACTTTCAAGTGTGGTCTAGAGCAGACACTTGCGAGATACTGTACCAACGCTCAGTGCGCTCAACTCACACCAACGTATCACCTGTGTACTTCTGTATATTCGACCAAATATATATATAGTATCTTAGTGTCTGTGTTTATTTGTCACCATACTTTACGTAACAATAGAACCGTTACATTGGTGACCCCAGAGAGTTTCGACGATACCCAGCCACGATGGACTACAACATGGACTCTCACTGGTCCTCCACTGCTGCTGCTTGCTGTGGACCGCAGCCACCTGTCGTGGAACGTTGCCAACACCCTTGCGACAGCTATGATTTTCATCGCGATCATCTCTGCATTTTCATCTACTACGGCTTGCTGCTCCACGATCACTACTCACTCATCTGGCAGCTTCATCAGTAACTACATAATGTGGGATCTACAGCCTGCCCTGCCGACTCTCCGTCGCTGCCAGGGCACTGCTTGTTCTACAGGGGCGCCCACGAAAGCTGCTCTTTCGTCAGATTCATCTACACGTTCACTGCATTTTGATACTCTGCCGACTCAAGCCCTTTGCGCAGTACAGGACTTACAGCTTGCGTTTCCGACACTTCGTCGCCTTCAGGACAATTCAGCTCTAGATGTGATTACCTCGTTGTCCTAACTACGTGCCTACATTACCTCCTAATGTCCTGGTGCCCGAGCCCATCCGCCCCGGATATAAATGCTCCACCAGCGACCCAAGGACGCAACAATTATGCACATTCTTCTCTCCTGCTACACCGAGCTTGTCCACACACTGCCTACATCTTTTGGTACCAGACTAATTTTTTGTCAACAATGTAGTACTCGGCGTGTACAGTCCTAATCAACCCAAGACGCTAGAGCTTTGACACAGAGCAGACAGCAGACTACCACCGCATCGAGCCGCCACGCTCTCGCTCCCCGAGTTTAGACACACAAATCTCAATCGAGCCGCCACGCTCTCCCACATAGAGCTCCACGACTCCGGCCTCACTCAGCTCTCTGCTCTGCTCCAGGCTTCGTCTCAACGTCTGCGACACTGCTAAATCCGCTGACTACGCAGTTCACTTTTCGACCCCAGTTACCAGCCGCACCACAACCTGATCCTACGACGACGGACGATCCTGTGCGACCTCCCACCCTACGACCCCAGTTAGATGACATCAGCGAAGAGGAGGAAGTTAACTTTGATGGTTATGTAACGCGAGCAGGGCGTACAATTCACTGACCAGCTAAGTTCCTTGATCAAGTATTTTTCCTTTCATTCCCTGGGAGGGGGAGTTCTGTAGCGAGTAGATTATCCAATAATATACTCGCTCCAAATGCATTGTTAATATTCCTATCAACCTTTGGAGATGAATGAGGTGAGGCGTTGCCCGAGCAATACGGTGAGGAGTTGCCCGGGCATATAAGCAGCAGGATAGCAAATATTAAACCAGAGTCTACTTTCAAGTGTGGTCTAGAGCAGACACTTGCGAGATACTGTACCAACGCTCAGTGCGCTCAACTCACACCAACGTATCACCTGTGTACTTCTGTATATTCGACCAAATATATATATAGTATCTTAGTGTCTGTGTTTATTTGTCACCATACTTTACGTAACAATAGAACCGTTACAGGATTATTCATTTTAATTATTCTTTAATACTTTATTGTTATGCATTAGTCACTAATTATTTATCATTCACCCTAATTAGCTATTTGATTCATTAAAAATAATTGCTTATCATTATACTATTTGTTAATGGCCACTGCTTGATCGCAAGCGGGGATGTTTCTGATGGGGGAGAAAGAAACATTTGCGCAGCGCGTCCCGCGGCATTGCGCGGGCAGTCTGGGGCGCGTATAAATACGGGGGCACAGAGGGGCTCTGCCCTCACTCCGCCTGCCCCCGCCGCTGCCCTCGCAACCACTCCCCGGCCGCCCGACTTCGCACGAGATGGACATCACGCCAGCTGCCTCGGTCCTGGCCTCTCTCTCACGGACATCATGGGCCCCTCGACACCCCAGACAGATCCGGCAGGGGCCTCCTGCCCTACACTTTTAACCCCAAGGTGAGGTTTTCTGTTCAATTCTAGTCAGGACCTCCCCAGTGCGGCGTGTGCCAAGCGCCATCCCCTCGCGGTACGTGTGTGCCGACTTAGTTAGTCCTTTGGGCTCTCTGCTGCTAGTTCCCGGGAGAGCTGGGGCGCCCTTCTTGGCCCCGTGTCTGGCGCCCCCGTGCCGTGCAGGTCGCGCGGCTGGCTTAGGGTCGGCGTGCACCGGGCCGCGTCCCTAGGGGCCTGTGTTCGGTCTCCTCTCAGGTGGGGCACCTTCCAGCCGCGCCCGTACGTGTCCAGGGGGCCCCGCAGCGTGGCGTGCCCAGGCGCGCGCCCTGCCCGGGGCCCCGTCGGCGGCCAGGCGTGCCCTTGCCGGCGTCGCCACGTGGACAGGCGTGAAGGGCCCTACGCCCTTCGTGCTCTGCCTTGGGGCCCATGCCTCGCCGCCATCGACCACGTGTCTGATCGTTTGGGCGTGCGTCGGCGTCCTTCCCACCTTTCCTTCGGGGCTCCCCGCTGCCGGCCCGCCGGTTCCCTGGGCCGGCCCAGGGGGCCAGGTTTTCTCCTTGTCCGAGGACATGTGTCGCCGTCGGCGACGGCTTGTGGCCAGGTTCGGTCCTACGCCCGGGGCGCATGTTCTTGGCGGCGGCGACACGTGGCCGGGCGTGGGCGGCCCTCCGGCGGGCCCCGCCTTGGGGCCCATGCCTTGCCGGGGCGTCACGTGCCTGGCTGGCAGGGCGTGCTTCTGTGACTTTCCTGTTTTCCCTCGGGTGTTCCCTGTTGCCGGTCTGCCGGTTTCCCTGGGCTGTCCCCAGGGGTTGGGTCTCCCTGTGCGGACAAGCGTCGCTCTGGCGACGACTCGTGGCCAGGTTCCGGCCCTTCGCCCGGGCCTGCTATGGGGCACACGCCTGGTCGTGCTGCCACGTGGCACGGCGCTCCGTGGAGCGCACGGCTGGGCTGTGTTCTGCCCTTCCTGTTCCCTTATTTGGGTGCTAATCCACGTGGCTTTGCGCCACGGTTTCCCCACGTCGGGGCTCGGGCTGCCTTGCGCCCGTACAGGCGCGACTGTGCGGCCCCCCCCCCCCTCCCTTTCGTCTAGGCCCTGAGCATGCCGTGTGGCAGCGCTTGGTTGGTAGGCCGCGGGGTCCTTGGCGTGTGTGGTGTGTTCTCAGCTAGGAACGTCGCCCTCGGCCGTCTCGCCCGGCCGTGTTGCCCGGGGAGGTAGTCCCAGGCCCTTTGGAGTCCCGGAGTCCCCAGGTACGTCTCCCCCGGAGTTGTCGCCGAACAAGTTGTCCCCAGTCGTCCGTCTGCCCGGTGTAAGACCGGCATGTAGTCCCCAGACGTACGTCTGGCCGGTGTAGCCCGGTGAGTTATTTCAAGCTTTCCGTCGTCCAGGCCCTCAGGCACGTGTCCTGCTTGCCTGGGGGGTTGCCAGGACCGTTACTCCTTGTCCTCCGTCTGGCCGGTGTTGCCCGGCAGGTTGGTTCCCGGCGCCTTGTGGCAGCGCTTGGCTGGTAGGCCACGGGGTCCTTGGCGTGTGTGGTGTGTTCTCAGCTAGGCACGTCGCCCTCGGACGTCTCGCCCGGCCGTGTTGCCCGGGGAGTTAGTCCCAGGCCCCTTTGGAGTCCCGGAGTCCCCAGGTACGTCTTCCCCGGAGTTGTCGCCGAACAAGTTGTCCCCAGGTACGTCTTCCCCGGAGTTGTCGCCGAACAAGTTGTCCACAGACGTCCGTCTGCCTGGTGTAAGACCGGCATGTTGTACCCAGACGTTCGTCTGGCTGGTGTAGCCCGGTGTGTTATTTAAAGTTTTCCGTCGCCCAGGCCCTCAGGCACGTGTCCTGCTTGCCTGGGGGGTAGCCAGGACCGTTACTCCATGTACTCCGTCTGGCCGGTGTCGACCGGCAGGTTGGTTCCCAGGCGTTCCCGCCTGGCCGGTGTGGCCCGGTGTGTTTGTCTTAAGCGCCCTGCCCGTCCGTTGTAGCAGGGATTCCTCCTACGTTGCAAGTTCAGCGTTCGTCCGCCTGCCCGTCCGCCTTGTGTCGTCGGTTGTTCTTCAACGTCGGAGGGAGACGCTGGTGTTGTAAGCTCGGACCCGAGATCAGCGCGACGACGTCTGCAGGTGTGTTCTCAGCTAGGCACGTCGCCCTCGGACGTCTCGCCCGGCCGTTAATAATTACAATTGCCGAACCCACAGGCCCTGGGTTCGGCGTTGCCGCCGGCAATCCAGGATGACTCGTCTCCCTCGGTATTCGTTAAGTCCTCGGCGTACAGTTCCAGGGGCAGTGCCCTGGACAGGGGGGTGGCCCCCGTGTTACCTGGGGCACGGTAAGGGAGCCGGTCGGCCGAGCGGACAGCACGCTGGACTTGTGATCCTGTGGTCCTGGGGTCGATCCCAGGCGCCGGCGAGAAACAATGGGCAGAGTTTCTTTCACCCTATGCCCCTGTTACCTAGCAGTAAAATAGGTACCTGGGTGTTAGTCAGCTGTCACGGGCTGCTTCCTGGGGGTGGAGGCCTGGTCGAGGACCGGACCGCGGGGACACTAAAAAAAGCCCCGAAATCATCTCAAGATAATCTCAAGAAAACCCTCCAGCAGATGGCGGCGTCGAAGCGTCGTCGGGAACGTCGTATATTTAATGATATCCCATTCTTTGCCTTTCTAAGACAATGTAAATTAAGATTTTCACACACTTTATATGGAAGGTTTCTTATTTTGTACTTGCAGACATCTCGCGACATGCCTTGCCCTTATTCATAATTATGTTCTACATTTCAGCACTGACATGCCTCTGCTTTCAGGTCACCACGGATCCCCTTTTGCCAACAGCCTAACTTAATTTACTCCTTCATTTGTTGCCTCGCGCATGTCGCATGTTCAATTTTGGCGTTCGCTGTGCTACAGTGTGTTTGTTCACTTTTCCTTGTCTTACGTCATTAAGTAAAGTCAGCCAGGATGTCCTATTTGCAGAGTTATAAGTAATTTATTAAGTAAAGTCAGCCAGAAGGTGCTATTTGCAGTATTCGCGGGCCCTTATTTTGCTTTACGTTCCCTGGCCCTGCATTTTTGCCAGTTTCCTCAGTGGTTACAGTATTTACGCTTGGCTCTTGCAGTTTATTCACGTTACTTATTTGGTTATATTTATGTTATGCTTCACCTCCGTTCTCTTAATGTAAAAATGGTTATATATGCACGCCGATTGTATACCCTTATTTTGTACCTGCAGATATCACGTGCCATGCCTTGCCCTATTCAGGTGACCTGGACAGGGGGGTGGCCCCCACGTTGCCTGGGGCACGGTACACTCCAGCAGATGGCGGCGTCGAAGCGTCGTCGGGAACGTCGTATATTTAATGATATCCCGTTCTTTGCCTTCCTAAGACAATGTAAATTATGTTTTTTACACACTTTATATGGAAGGTTTCTTATTTTGTACTTGCAGACATCTCGCGACATGCCTTGCCCTTCCTCTTAATTACGTTCTACATTTCAGCACTAACATGCCTCCTGCTTTCAGATTACCACGGATTCCTTTTCCCAAACAGCCTACCTTAATTTACTCCGACAGTTGATGCTTTGCTCATGTCGCATGTTTAATTTCGCGTTGCTGTGTTCAGTATGTTTGTTCATTTTTCCTTGCCTTACGTCATTAAGTAAAGTCAGCCAGGATGTGCTATTTGCAGAGTTACTAATTAAATTATTAAGTAAAGTCAGCCAGGATGTGCTATTTGCAGAGTTACTATGTAATTATTAAGTAGTCAGCCAGGATGTGCTGTTTGCAGAGTTCCTAAGTAAATTATTAAGTAAAGTCAGCCAGGATGTGCTATTTGCAGAGTTACTAAGTAAATTATTAAGTAAAGTCAGCCAGGATGTGCTATTTGCAGAGTTCCTAAGTAAATTATTAAGTAAAGTCAGCCAGGATGTGCTATTTGCAGAGTTACTAAGTAAATTATTAAGTAAAGTCAGCCAGGATGTGCTATTTGCAGAGTTACTAAGTAAATTATTAAGTAAAGTCAGCCAGGATGTGCTGTTTGCAGAGTTACTAAGTAAATTATTAAGTAAAGTCAGCCAGGATGTGCTATTTGCAGAGTTACTAATTACTAATTACTAGTCTTTTGCTGGGCTACCTTTATGCTTCTCCCCTTCCTGTCTAGGTATGTTTAGGTATGGCTAGCGGTGCGCGAGAAGCGGCTTATCGGTTGCCCCCCCCCCCCTGGTTCCCTGTTTACTCGGTCTCGCCCGCTTACTTCCGCATTCTTCCACCCCATTCTACGTTATCGCCTCTCGCTTTTGGGCCTATGTCCTTTCTCAGCCCAGGTGGTGTGCCGTCCAGCGCGCCTCGGCGACGTTATCTTCTCTTCAGCCCTCTGTCATTTCCGCCCCCCCCCCCAGCCGTGCGGGCTCGCCTGTGGGAAACGTCCCCTTGGAATTCCTCCTACGTCTGCGTGTCTGTTAAATTTGTTATTGTTGGACTCTCAATTTGATTTGTATTTATTCGGCAAATTTTTCTCCCGCAATTTACTCTTTGTTTAAGTTTCACGTTCAATTTGTTATTAAGGGACTATCAATTAGGATTTGTATTAATCTATTGCTTTGCCTCTGTGCCTTTAAGTTATTTTCAGCTAGGGTACGCTAGTTACAGTGCATTCGGGTGGGGCCCCCCCCCCCACAATTTTATTTTTCCTCCGGTTATTTCGTCCTATTACACTCGTTTCCCTCATTATATATTCTGAATATTGTGCATTATATTTGACCACCCATTCTTCATCGTATCGACAGTACATTAAGTTACATTTAGATGCTACCGAGAAGTTTAGCATGGCCTCGCGCACGGTGTCATGCATAAACTGGCCATTCGGCCTTCCTTTCGGCAAGCTCAAGCCAGTCAGTTAGCATGACGTCGGCCAGCTTGTGGTTGGCCAGCGCAGCCAGCATGCTGTTGGCCATACGGTCGCTAACGTTCTTTGGCCATCCGGCCTTCTGGGCTATTTCACTCTTCTTGTTCCTTCGCCATTGTTGTTTCCTACTACGTAATAGTATTCTATTTAATTTTACCTCATCTATCATTAGGTTAGGGGCCCTTACCTACAACCGCTATTCCTTCCACTGCGCTCTGCCCGCTTGGCGCTCAACGCCGGCTTCTTCTGTTCCCTTTATTCGCAGCCACGACAAGCCGGAACCCCCCCCCCCCCCCCCCCTCCACACCCTACTGCGGCGAGGAAGAGAACGCGAGCCGGATATTCCTCTGATCACCATTACAACGCACGCAGCGGTGCCGGGATGCAGCCGCCCAGGGCCTACGTTAATACTATTATCTTCCCTTTATTTGCTGGGCTATATGGCAGTATTAATATTATTCCGTATCGTTACTGTCATTCCAGTATTTTATTAAAATACAAATTGTTATTATGGTTTGGCGTTGCTTTCTTAATTTCTTCCATTCTGCGGCACTTGCCGTCATCTGTTATTTACGATATTACATTGTATTCTTCATTGTACGATTATTTACGACATTGTATTCTTATTATTATCCTTATTACAGTTACTGAATGGCAGCTCCCTGCCGTCGATTTCACTTTGCTCCTGTTCTAAAGATGTTGCCGAAGTTCACGGCGTACTAGCTGCGGCTCGCAGACGCTCATTGACAACACAAGACTACACTCAGCGGCCACTTAAGGCAGACTCCTTGGCTTCTATCCAGCCCAATCACCCGTCTGGAGGCAGAGATGGGATAGAGACCAAGGGTAATGTTCCCCGCTCACATTCTACATCCGCTTAGGACACAAGCATGTTATAGATTTGGCTTTAAGAATTGGTTCTTATTCCATTTTATTGTTTATGTATATGTTGCTTAGTTGTTATACCCGTTCTTGGTATATGTATTGTTTATATTCAAGATTTATAGTGTTTCGTATTACCCTGTTATAGTTGCTTTGTGCTTCCTTGCTGTTCTCCTACTGGTTTTCTCCCACCTTTGCTCTTAGCAAAGGTACTTCCCCCTTCCGTTTGCTGGAAGATTCTTAGAATTGTTAGCCCCCTTCATTGCTACAGTATAATTATTCGGATGCTCTTTATTCATCCAGGATTGTTAATTAAGGATTCTCTTAATTCCTGCCGCCGGGCCCCCTCCCCCGTTTTCGTCTCCGTATTGATTCAGCTAGGGTTTCCCTCTCGTCTGTGCTCTTGCCTGTCACGATAACACTGCACGCCGCTTCTGCCCACCCTTACTGCCTTATATCTTTCAGCCCGGAGGAGGTGAGCTACGCGACAAAAAATCGACGCACGCTCCGACTGGACCAGGTATCGCTTACATGGTCAGGAATCAACACTCTTTGGATCCTACAAGCACAGATCCTACAAGCGCTCCCGTCACCAGGCGAGATTTCTCCAGGATCCTACGCGCTGCCCTCTCGGCGCTAGGCTTGACTTCAGATGACTACGCTCCGCACCCAGCTGTCTCGCGACGGGCTCGCCACATCAGAAATAATGGCAGACGGCAGGCGGAAGAGTAGTGCTCACATCCTACGTCAGACGGGACGTCGTTGCTCTGCTACTTTGAGTGCCTCACGCGGCCAGCTGGCACTCGCCCTTCGGGGGGAGGGGGGGTCCGGCCGCTGGCCTGCGGTGGGGGTGCAGCGCCGGTCCCCAAGTGTCCCGCTGTCCGCAGCTAATACTTTGCCCAGTCTAGGTGCTAGTAAGCCCTACTTGTAGTCACACCCCCTTCTCCTTATCCATTAGGTCTTTTACGGCCTCTTGGCCGGGTACATTACGTGTTATGTCGTCTCTCACTTATTAGTTATTCTTTGTGTCCTGCCTGTTATATCCTAGTGTTATATAATTACTACACATTTGCACTCGGCCTTAATTCTAGTACCAGTTAACCTTTAGGTTTCTGCAGAATTAGTTTCCATGTCACTATAGGCTAAGGTCTCATACTTACTACGGGTGTACCTTTTAAGTTAAATCTAGTCCTCGGACTTGGAATTGTTACTGTTAATTCTTACTTTATATATTTACTTTATATATTTTAATATAAACGTTATATATTTACTTAATTTATATTGGAAACTTTATATATTTACATGTTCAATGTTAAGTTTTATATAATATCAACTTTGTTATAAGTCTATAATATAAACAGTGTTTAATATAAACTTTATATAATTACTTACTTTATTTGAACTTTATATATTTACATGTTCTGCAGAATTTAATCTTCAATAAACTTTAACGCCCCATACTGCCAGTATCTTTCTCCCCCTGGTCAGAATTAAATGGTCACTGCTTGATCGCAAGCGGGGATTTTTCTGGCGGGGGAGAAAGAAACATTTGCGCAGCGCGTCCCGCGGCGTTGCGCGGGCAGTTTGGGGCCGTATAAATACGGGCGCACAATGGGGCTCTGCCTCACTCCGCCTGCCCTCGCCGCTGCCCTCGCAAAACCCCACCCTCCCCCCCTTTGCAAGCGGCTGCTTTGGTACCCCCGTCATGCTTTGCACAGTTGTCCCGATTGTCTCCCCACTGCATGTGGGAAGGGGGGTGCAGCGCCGGTCCCCAAGTGTCCCGCTGTCCGCAGCTAATACTTTGCCCAGTCTAGGTGCTAGTAAGCCCTACTTGTAGTCACACCCCCTTCTCCTTATCCATTAGGTCTTTTACGGCCTCTTGGCCGGGTACATTACGTGTTATGTCGTCTCTCACTTATTAGTTATTCTTTGTGTCCTGCCTGTTATATCCTAGTGTTATATAATTACTACACATTTGCACTCGGCCTTAATTCTAGTACCAGTTAACCTTTAGGTTTCTGCAGAATTAGTTTCCATGTCACTATAGGCTAAGGTCTCATACTTACTACGGGTGTACCTTTTAAGTTAAATCTAGTCCTCGGACTTGGAATTGTTACTGTTAATTCTTACTTTATATATTTACTTTATATATTTTAATATAAACGTTATATATTTACTTAATTTATATTGGAAACTTTATATATTTACATGTTCAATGTTAAGTTTTATATAATATCAACTTTGTTATAAGTCTATAATATAAACAGTGTTTAATATAAACTTTATATAATTACTTACTTTATTTGAACTTTATATATTTACATGTTCTGCAGAATTTAATCTTCAATAAACTTTAACGCCCCATACTGCCAGTATCTTTCTCCCCCTGGTCAGAAAACGTGAATTTAGAGACAATTCTATAACCAATGTTCCAGCGATGTGTCAATATTTCATTCAAAATGATCTGCTACCAGAAATTTTAGCCAAATATCCCCCAGTTTGCTAACTGTAGGTAGTAACTGAGTGATTGTAACCTATCCACCGCTGCCCATTGGATGGAGGGGGGGGGGGCGGTGTGCAGGACAAACATATAAATTGTGACACTAGCTCTCCACATATGTCAGTTGCTTAATTTAGAACCTGTACTTGAGGTCGATCTCGAACCCATTGTTGATGTGATGACTTATATTGAATTTTGTAACTAGCTCATCAAGATTGTAACTTGCTTAGCTAAATGAATTGTGGGGTTCAGTCCCTGAGCCCATTATGTGCCTCTTTAACCCTTTCCACTACCGCCCACAAGATGGGTATGGGGTGCATAATAAATGAACTAAACTAACCAGAGATACTTGCAACCGAGTCTAAGCCGAGCAGTAGTAACATCTAGAAGTCTGCTGATTTTATTGTTTAGTTTAGTTTAGTTTAGTTTAGTTCATTTATTATGCACCCCATACCCATCTTGTGGGTGGTAGTGGAAAGGGTTACAGAGGCACATAATGGGCTCAGGGACTGAACCCCACAATTCATTTAGCTAAGCAAGTTACAATCATGATGAGCTAGTTACAAAATTCAATATAAGTCATCACATCAACAATGGGTTCGAGATCGACCTCAAGTACAGGTTCTAAATTAAGCAACTGACATATGTGGAGAGCTAGTGTCACAATTTATATGTTTGTCCTGCACACCGCCCCCCCCCCCTCCATCCAATGGGCAGCGGTGGATAGGTTACAATCACTTAGTTACTACCTACAGTTAGCAAACTAGGGATATTTGGCTAAAATTTCTGGTAGCAGATCATTTTGAATGAAATATTGACACATCGCTGGAACATTGGTTATAGAATTGTCTCTAAATTCACTTATCTTTTCGCACTCCATCACATAGTGACGGAGGGTGTGCGAATAATTTTGTTGACACAGTTTACATTTGGTCAGGTCTACATCAGCAGATAATGAGAATTCCCAGAGATACTTGTAACCGAGTCTAAGCCGAGCAGTAGTAACATCTAGAAGTCTGCTGATTTTATTGGATGATCCATAGATGTGTGGCTCCTCTTGCATGATAGTATGATGATAGATGGAATTACTGGTGTCAATTTCACTTTGCCTCAGATCTACAAGATCTTGTTGAAGTTCTCGGTGTACTGCTGCTCTCAGATTGCTCATTGACAATCCAAGGTTACACTCAACGGCTCCTTTAAAGGCAGATTCTTTGGCTAACTTATCAGCTCTATCATGCATTCGGAGGCCAACATGAGATGGAGACCACATGAAATGGACTTTGTTACCATCCTTAATAATTTTGTTGTATTTGTGTCTAGCTTCGGACACGAGCATGTTACAGTTATGTCGTAAAGAGTTGAGAGCATTTAAGGATGGTAAGGAGTCACTTACAATTAATGTATCAAGTTATCCATAGATGTGTGGCTCCTCTTGCATGATAGTACCTGATCAACCAGGCTGTGACTCATACGTCAGGCTGCGAGCAGCCGCGTCCAACAGCCTGGTTGATCAGTCCAGCAACCAGGAGGCCTGGTCGACGACCGGGCCGCGGGGACGCTAAGCCCCGGAAGCACCTCAAAGTAACCTCAAGGTAGTATGATGATAGATGGAATTACTGGTGTCAATTTCACTTTGCCTCAGATCTACAATATATTGTTGAAGTTCTCGGTGTACTGCTGCTCTCAGATTGCTCATTGACAATCCAAGGTTATACTCAACGGCTCCTTTAAAGGCAGATTCTTTGGCTAACTTACCAGCTCTATCATGCATTCGGAGGCCAACATGAGATGGAGACCACATGAAATGGACTCTGTTACCATCCGTAATAATTTTGTTGTATTTGTGTCTAGCTTCGGACACGAGCATGTTACAGTTATGTCTTAAAGAGTTGAGAGCATTTAAGGATGATAAGGAGTCACTTACAATTAATGTATCAAGTTTGGAGACTTGTACACATTTGCAAGGAGCAAGGCAAATAGTTCAGTCTGAAGGGTAGAGGCCCAGTTGTTTATACGGACTCCCCACTCAAAGTACAAGCCATCGCCCATTGTCAGAACAACTGCACTTCCAGCTGCACCCGTGGTGCGGTGTAGGGAACCATCAGTGTATATGATTTGAGAAGAGAATGCTCTGTGGACAGAGCATCAATATGGCTTAAGGCGTTGAGCTTTGCCTCAAGACGAAGCTTGGGCTGATCTCTAATTTGCTTCTTGGGTGGAAAGGGAGGGATTAAAACTGGAAAGGGTGTAACCTCCCACGGTGCAGGAAAATGCCGTTGTTGTTTCTCTTGGTACAAATCATGAACCTGATACATTCTGAGTTCAGTTCCAGTTTTTTTATCCGTTTGGAACAATGCTGATCTTCAATAAAGAAATTCTGGAGGGCTTCTGTGCAAGGATTAGGATGAGTTAGCCTAAGCATTTTTATGCCAATTTGACAGTTAATTTCAGTAACACGATCAACAACGCTCAGAATATTAAGTTCCTTTCTCATATTAAGTATCTTTGTGGTACGAGGGCACCCAAGGATTATCCTCAAGGCTTCGTTCTGCAATTTTTCAAGCCCTCCAAGCTTTCTTTCAGGCATCAAAACAAGGAGAGGTGCAGCATAATCCACTAAAGATCTGATGTATGCAAGGTACATCATTTTGACAATTCTGACATTGGCACCATAGCCTGAGTGATAACCTGCAACAGCCTTGAAAGCTCGGAGCCTCTCTTTATACTGACGACAGAGTCTGAATACAACAGGACAATACAGTGGCACCTCAAAGCCAAGGTATTTGAATCTGTTTACATGGTCAAGCTGGGAGCCATCAGACAGTTGCATCTTGCGAACAGCTCCTCCCTGCCTGGGTGGACGCCGATTTAGTATCTTTGTTTTCTCTGCTGAGATAATTAAACCTAGGTCCTGACATGAGTCTAATACAGAGTTAAGAGTGTTATGCGTGTTAGCATACCCAGTGGTGTGTATCATTATATCATCAGCATAGCTATAATGATGTGGACGTTGGGTTTGCTCGGTATAGAGTTTAACAGCGTGTTTATTAAGATATTAAATAAGGTAGGACTGAGGACACCACCCTGCGGGGTACCAAGTTCAAAGTCTCTTGTTACACTCCTATGCCCCTGGAAAAATACAGATGACTTCCTGTTGGATAAGTAACCCCTAATCCAACAAAGAAGCCGACCACCAATATTCATTCTTGCAAGCTCACTCAAGATAACATGTCTATTTGCAATATCAAAGTCAGACTTAAGATCTTAAGACTTAAGACTTAAGATTTATTTAAGATAAAAACGAAACCATACCTAATAAATTCCCTGTAACCTACCTTACCCCTCTATTGTCAACCAATGTCTGTTTTTTTTTAAATGACGCTGTTTGTCGACAGAATTGTATTTGTGCTGCTTTTTCAGCCATGTTCCCCCCTTTTTATCTCTTTTTTTTATTTTGTTCTCAACTCATTTTATTCTTTATGCTCAATTAGTATTAAGCTTTAGTCATTTAAGTTTATCATGCCCGAAACGCTTTGCGTAATAGTGGCTTTAGGCATTGTATGTACTAGCCCTACCTATAAATCCACCACTCTTTGTAAAATCTCTTGTATGTATGTACCTTACCTAAATAAACATTTGATTTGATTTGATTTGATTTGATTTGATCTAGGAAGGTGGTATATGACTTTTCAGTGTGCAGGGTAAGAAAGGTGGTGATGCAATGATGCACACTCCTTCCATGCATGAAGCCATATATCTGGGGGGATAGCATGGTTCTTATTCTATGGAGGAGACGGTTTAGGACCATTCTCTCGAATGTTTTGCAAATGCAGCTAGTAAGGGAAGGAGGGTGTGCGAATAATTTTTATCACAGGGTCCGTCTAATTACCCAAAGCTTCCTGGCATTACGTTAGTTGTGAATGAATATGATATATTTACTCATTATAATGTTGGTGCTGAATGTAGAACATGAAAAACAGTGTGACGATTGACTATAATAATTAGAACAAAAATAATTAGATACACTCTCCCTTTCCAGCACAGTGTTGCCAGATTGGGATAAAAGTAGCGAATTGGCTACTTTTGACAGCTCTGTCTGTGCTATTTTTTTTATAAATAAATAAATAAATAAATAAATAAATAAATAAATAAATGTTTATTTAGGTAAGGTATATACATACAAGAAATTTTTACAAAGATTGGTGGACTTATAGATAGAGCTAGTACATACAATGCCTAAAGCCACTATTACGCAAAGCGTTTCGGGCATGAAAAAACTTAAGTGACTAAAGCTTAATATTAATTGAGCATAAAGAGTAAAATGAAAACATGGAATGAAAACATAGCTGAAAAAGCAGCACAAATACAATTCTGTCGACAAACAGCGCTCTTTAAAAAAAAAAAACAGACATTGGTTGACAATAGAGGGTTAAGGCAGGTTACAGGGAATTTATTAGGTATAGCTTCGTTTTTATCTTAAACTGGTTGAGAGAGGTACAGTCTTTAACATGGTTGGGAAGGTCATTCCACTATCTGGGTCCCTTGATCTGCAGAGCATTTCTAGTTTGATTAAGTCGTACTCTAGGAATATCAAAACTGTATTTATTTCTGGTGTGGTGCTCATGGGTTCTGTTACAACCTTCTATGAAGCTTTTGAGGTCAGGATTGGCATTACAGTTTAGCGTTTTATATATGTATAATACACATGAGAGAATGTGCAGTGACTTAATGTCTAACATATTCAGAGATTTGAGTAGGGGTACCGAGTGATGTCTGGGGCCAGAGTTGGATACTGTCCTAATAGCAGCTTTGTGTTGAGTAATTTGAGGACGTAAATGATTTTGGGTAGTAGAGCCCCAAGCACAAATACCATAGTTGAGATATGGATAGATAAGGGAGTAATAGTCACCAGGGCAGGGCGGGGTACATAATATCTGATCTTAGAAAGAATGCCCACAGTTTTTGAAACTTTTTTTGATATATTTAGAATGTGTCCCTGGAAATTCAGCTTGTGGTCAATGAGAATGCCAAGGAATTTGCCATCTAATTTGTTACAAATTTGGATATTGTTTATTTTGAGATTTATTTGATTAGAGGATTTATTGCCAAACAGAATATAGAAAGTTTTGTCAATGTTAAGGGTGAGTTTGTTGGCAGTTAGCCAAAGATGGACTTTATTTAGCTCAGTATTTACTGTGGCATTTAGAGCAAGGGGGTCAGGACTGGAGTAAATGAAGATTGTGTCGTCAGCAAATAGAATTGGTTTGAGGTGTTGGGAGGCATTTGGAAGGCATTTTGAGGCATTTGGGAGGCATTATTTCCCTACTTGCGACTTTTTGGGCTAATTAAAAACACTGTTGAGCTAGTTTGGGTTACCAATGTTAAGATAGTCAATGACTCATTATTTATGCGTTTCTAATGTAATGTATGCAAATCACAACTGCATTTACCTGTGTGATTGACCACAGCTCTTCTTGATATAGTCTTCAACTGCGAAGACGTAGTTGGACTCCACACCTATATATAATAATAAAAAAGTGATAATTGGGTAACTTACTAATATTTGCTGCATGCAACATAATTTACCAGGCAAATTATGCTTCATGCAGCAAATACTTGTGGTATCCAATTATCACGTTTTTGTATTATATACATGCGGTGATAACAGTAATACAATCATGCAGAGTTATTCTATGTATTAAATTATAATGCTCCGAAAACCGTATCAACTGCTAAACAAAATATTGGGCTATTTAAATTACAAATTCGCTACTTTAACACTATCAGCTCGCTACTTTCAGCAATTCGGATCTGGCACCCCTGTCCCAGCATGGTATCAGTGGTTGGTTGTAAACAATGGTGTTGGGGGCGTCGAAGTTGGCTCCTTACCTGTCAGTCGACAAGACCTAGCCTCAGTTCTTGGCTCTTGTAGCTTTCGTCTATACTCCGCTGCTGAGTTGTGTCACCCTATCAAAATGGAGGAAGTTGATAAGATATTAATCCTGACTCTGAATCATTTGGGATGGTATGTTTATAACAGATTTAGTATTTAACTTGTTCCTGTAATTGCTTATCTTATTGCATCTATATGCTTACTGATATTGATCCTGATCGAAATGTTCTGTCTCATATCCACACAAATCAGCACATTGATCATCATTATTGCAGGTATTACACAGCAAATCTTGCAAAAAACAAACTCCTAAATAGCACCTGCTTATCAGTTTACAACCAAAATGTTAGGTCACTTGGTAAACATTTTGATGATATTAATGCAAGACTCACAGCATTAGGTACCAAATTATCATTCATCATTTTAACAGAAACTTGGCTAAGTAAAGACTATACCCAACTCTACAACTTGGCTGGTTTTATTTATTTATTTATTTATTTATGCATATACAAGAATGTACATAAGGAATGTGAGGATACAAATATGGTAATTACAGTCTTGTAAAGCCACTAGCACGCGCAGCGTTTCGGGCAGGTCCTTAATCTAAGAAAATTTTAAGGAGGTAAATACTTGCAAAAATTATAGACAAAAAATGATAACAGATTACATGAAATGAAAAAAAGATGAGAGAAAATTGTAGGTACAGTATATTAAAGCACATAGGTAGCTAAGATTGATTGCAATGACAGCTTGAATGGTAGTTGACAAAAAAATTGGTAGGCACAATACAGCAGAAACAATATAAGATTGGTTGCAATGACAGCTTGAATGGTAGTTGACAAAAATTGGTAGTCACAATACAGCATATGGCTAGCACATTAAAAAAGACAGCAATGAACACAATGATAAGGTTGTTTGATATTACATAAAAATTAGGAGATTGGGTAACACTAGGTACAGAGCAAATTTAAAGCTCAGTGTAGGAAACTAAGAAGATGAAATTAGGTACTTTTTGGTTTTGCTTTTATATAAGGCAAAAGTTTTACAGTTTTTCAATTCACTAGGGAGTGAGTTCCATAGACTAGGTCCCTTAATTTGCATAGAGTGTTTACACAGATTAAGTTTGACCCTGGGGATATCAAAGAGATATTTATTTCTGGGGTGGTGATAATGGGTCCTATTACATCTGTCCAGGGAGAGTTTCAGAGCATGGTTTGCATTTAAGAACAGGGTTTTGTAAATGTAGTTGACACAAGAGAATGTGTGGAGGGAGTTAATATTTAGCAAGTTTAGGGATTTAAACAAGGGAGCTGAGTGTTGTCTGAAAGCAGAGTTAGTTATTATTCTGATAGCAGATTTTTGCTGTGTGATGATGGGCTTAAGGTGGTTTGCAGTGGTAGACCCCCATGCACAGATACCATAATTAAGATAGGGGTAGATTAGGGCATAATATAGTGAGAGGAGAGCAGAGTTAGGAACATAATATCTGATTTTGGAGAGTATACCAACTGTCTTAGAGACTTTCTTAGTTATGTGTTGAATGTGGGTGCTGAAGTTGAGTCTCTTGTCTAGGAATAGGCCAAGAAACTTGCCATCATTTTTATTACTGATGTTAATGTTGTCTATCTGCAGCTGAATTGCATTTGATGATTTGCTTCCAAATAAGATGTAGTAAGTCTTTTCGATGTTTAATGTTAGTTTGTTCGTTGACATCCATAAGTGGACTTTTTTTAATTCATTATTCACAACAATATTTAGTGTATGTGGGTTGAGGTTTGAATAGATAAGAGTAGTATTGTCAGCAAACAGTATAGGTTTGAGAATATTAGAGACATTAGGCAGATCGTTTATATATACAAGAAATAGAAGAGGTCCTAAGATGCTGCCCTGTGGCACTCCAACGGTAATTGGTAGAGTGGAAGAAGTTGTATCATTGATGGTTACATATTGGTGTCTGTCACTAAGATAGGATCGGATGTAGTCAAGGGCAAGGCCTCGGATTCCATAATGCTGGAGTTTAAGTAAGAGGTAGTTGTGATTAACAGTATCAAAGGCTTTTCTTAGGTCAATGAAGAGTCCAATCGGAAACTCATTTTTGTCAAGGGCTGAGTAGATAACGTCAAGGAGACTAATGATTGCATCGTTGGTGCTCTTTTGGGACTGGAAGCCAAACTGGCAGGGGCTAAGTATGTCGAATTTTACGAGGTAGGAATAGAGCTGTTTGTAAATAATTTTTTCATATATTTTTGATAGAATTGGTAGATTTGATATTGGTCTATAATTGTTTATGTCCGCCGGATTGCCTCCTTTATGGACTGGCGTTACTCTTGCTTTTTTGAGGATATCAGGGAAGGTGTGACACTCTATAGATTTGTTGAACAGTAGTGCTATGGGTGGGGCAAGGGCATGGGAGGCTCTCTTGTACACAATGGACGGAATTTCACTGGTGTTCCCTGCCTTGGTTTTTAGAGAGTGTATGATGGACACAACATCTGCCGGGCTGATTGGTGAAAGGAGAAGAGAGTTTGGATAGCTGCCTGAGAGATATGTGTTAATATGTGTCTGAGTCTGTGGTATTTTACTGGCAAGATTAGCACCAACCGATGAAAAGAAACTATTAAATTCATTTGCCATTTCTAAATCAGTTGACGGTATATCCCCATCCTTGTAGAGTTTTATTTGGTTATGTGAGTGTTTTTTAGTTCCTAGGATACTAGAGAAAGTTTTCCAAGTGTTTTTCATGTTGCCTTTTGCTTCATTGAATCTATTCACATAATATGCAAGTTTTGCCTTTCTTATGATACTGGTAAGCATTGATGAGTACCTTTTAGCTACTTCCTTTGAAACTAGGCCAATCCTAACTTTCTTTTCATATTCATGTTTCTTGTTGATTGAGTTGAGAATGCCACTTGTGAGCCATGGATTGTTTAATCTTTTGTCAGTTACTTGCTTGGTAAGAAGGGGACAATGAAGGTTGTAGAGGCTTAGAGTTTTGGAGAGGAAGAGGTTAGCTAATGAATTTATATCATGGGTATTATTGAATTCAGAATCCCAGTTAATATTGTGAAGTGCCTCTGTAAGATTGTCTAAAGCTGATTCACTGTGTAGCCTAAATGAAAGTTTCTTGCTTTTTGGTGGTGTTATGTCCATGTTCGCTATGAGAAAGGTAGGATAGTGGTCAGTTGTTCTGTCGTAGATTATACCAGATACAAGGGGAGCTGTTATGTTTGTCCATATGTGGTCCAAGGTAGTGGCTGATGTTTGAGTGACTCGGGTAGGTTTGGTGATAGTGGGGATTAGCATACAGGAGTTCATGCTGTTAAGGAAATAGTCAACTTGAGAGCAATTTTGTTGACCCAGGTCAATATTAAAGTCTCCTCCCAGAATGATGTGGTTTTTGTTGAGATTGTTGTTTATAATAAGATTCCTTAGGTTGTCTGAGAAAGAAGCTATGTTAGTATTGGGAAATCTGTAGATGGCTCCAATAGTCAAAGAGGATTTAAGGGATTTAATTGTAAACTGAGCAAAAGTATATTCACAGTAGTCATCTCTGTCACTAATAACACTGTTGCAGATAAATGTATCTCGGTAATATATAGCTGTGCCACCACCTTTTTTATTAGGCCTACAGTTATGAATGGCTTTATAACCAGCTAAGTTGTAGAGTTGGGTTATAGGTTATAAAGCCATTCACAACTGCAGGCCTAATAAAAAAGGAGGTGGCACAGCAATATATTACAAAGATACCTTCATCTGCAATAGTGTCATTAGTGATAGAGATGACTATTGTGAATATACCTTTGCCAAGTTCTCCAGTAAATCCCTTAAATCCTCCCTGACTATCGGTGCCATCTATAGATTTCCTAATACCAACATAACTTCATTCTCAGACAACGTAAGGAATCTTATCATAAATAACAATCTCAACAAAAATCACATCATTCTAGGAAGTGATTTCAGTATTGACCTGGGTCTTCAAAATAACCCTCAAGTTGACTATTTCCATAACAGCATGCACTCCTGTATGCTAATCCCCACAATCACCAAGCCACCCAAGTCACTCAAACATCTGCCACTACCTTGGATCACTTATGGACTAACATAACAGCTCTCCTTACATCTGGGGTAATCTATAATAGAACAACTGACCACTATCCTACCTTCCTCATAGCTAACATGGATATAATACCTCCAGAAAGCAAGAAACTCTCATTCATGCTACACAGTGAATCAGCTTTAGGCAATCTCTCTAATGCACTTCACAATATTAACTGGGAATCTGAATTCAATAATACACAGGATATAAACTCATTAACTGACCTCTTTCTCTCCAAAACTCTAAGCCTCTACAACACTCACTGTCCCCTCCTTACCAAACAAGTAACTGACAAAAGAAGAAAAAATCCGTGGCTCATAAGTGGCATAATCAAATCAATCGACAAAAAACATGAATATGAAAAAAAAATTAGGATTGGCCTAGTTACAAAGGAAGTAGTTAAAAGGTACTCATCAGTGCTTACCAGTATCATAAGAAAAGCCAAGCTTTCATATTATGAGACTAGATTTAAAGAAGCAAAAGGCAATATGAAAAGCACATGAAATACCATCTCTAATATCCTAGGAACAAAACAACATTCCCACAACCAGATAACTCTCTAAGGATGGCTTTACACCGTCAACTGATTTAGAAATGGCAAATGAATTTAATAGCTTCTTTTCATCGGTTGGTGCTAATCTTGCCAGTAAAATCCCACAGACTCAGACACATATCAACACATCTCTCAGGCAGCTATCCAAACTCTCTTCTTCTTTCACCAGTCAGCCCGACAGATGTTGTGTCCATCATACACTCACTAAAAACCAAAGCTGGGAACATCAGTGAAATCCCATCCATTGTATTTAAGAGAGCCTCCCAAGCCCTTGTGCCACCTATAGCTCTGCTGTTCAACAAATCCCTTGAGTGTCATACCTTCTCTGATATTCTTAAAAAAGCAAGAGTAATGCCAGTTCATAAAGGAGGTAATCTGGCAGACATAAACAATTATTGACCAATATCAAACCTACCCATGCTATCAAAAATATTTGAAAAAATTATCTACAAACAGCTCTACTCCTATCTTGTAAAATTCGACATTCTTAGCCCCTGTCAGTTTGGCTTCCGCTCCCAAAAGAGTACCAACGATGCAATTATTAGTCTCCTTGATATAATTTACTCAGCCATTGACAAAAATGAGTTTCCGATTGGACTCTTCATTGACCTGAGAAAGGCCTTTGACACTGTTAATCACAATTACCTCTTACGTAAACTCCATCATTATGGAATCCGAGGCCATGCACTGGATTATATCCAATCCTATCTTAGTGATAGACACCAATGTGTAACCATCAATAATATAACTTCTCCCACTCTACCAATAACCGTTGGAGTACCAAAGGGCAGCATCTTGGGACCTCTCCTATTTCTTATATACATCAATGATCTGCCTAATGTCTCTAACATTCTGAAACCTATTTTGTTTGCTGATGATACTACCCTCATCTACTCTAACCCCAACCCATATACACTAAATGATGATGTTAATAATGAACTAAAAAAAGTCCACTTATGGATGTCAACCAATAAACTAACACTTAACATAGAAAAAACCTACTACATCTTACTTGGAAGCAAATCTACAAATGCAATTCAGCTTCAGATAGATAATGTAAACATTAGCAATAAAAATGATGGAAAGTTTCTTGGCCTATTCCTAGACAAGAGACTCAACTTCAGCACCCACATACAACACATAACTAAGAAAGTCTCTAAAACAGTTGGGATACTCTCCAAAATCAGATATTATGTACCTAACTCTGCTCTCATCTCTCTATATTATGCACTAATCTATCCCTATCTTAATTATGGTATCTGTGCATGGGCTTCAACCACTGCAAACCACCTCAAGTCCATCATCACCCAGCAAAAATCTGCTATCAGAATAATAACAAATTCTGCTTTCAGACAACACTCAGCCCCCTTGTTTAACTCCCTTAACATGCTAAACATAATCTCACTCCACAAATTTTCTTGTGTCAATTACATTTACAAAACCCTGTTTTTAAACGCAAATCCTGCTCTGAAACTCTCCCTGGACAGATGTAATAGGACCCATTATCACCACACCAGAAATAAATCTCTCTTTAATATCCCCAGAGTCAAACTTAATCTGTGTAAACACTCTATGCAAATAAAAGGACCCAGTCTAGGGAACTCACTCCCTAATGGATTGAAAAGCTGTCCAACTTTTGCGTCATTCAAAAACAAAACTAAAAAGTACCTAATCTCATCTGCATAGTTTTTTTTACCTTGTTGCTTTAAAATTGCACTGTATTTATTGCTACCCAATCTCCCTATCTTTATGTACCCAATCCGAACATCTTTACCAATGTGATCATTACTGTCTTCTTATATGTGCTATCAATCTGCTGTACGGTGTCTGTTAATCTTGTTTAAATTACCAATCAAGTTGTCAATGTAATCAACCAGAGCTTTAATATACCAATGTTCTTTAATATGCTTACTCTCTCATCTCATTTTTTTTCTTGCAATGTATCTGTTAACATTTTATTAATTCTGCTAGAATTTACCTACTCAAAATTATCTGTTAGATTAAGGACCTGCCCGAAACACTGTGCGTACTAGTGGCTTTACAAGATTGTAAATACTTTGCTATGTATTCTCTCTAACCCAATGTACCTTCTTGTATATAAATAAATAAATAAATAAATAAAAAAAAAAAAATACCGCTAGTTCTATTTCTTCTTGATAGTAGGTGCAGTTTGCATGAAGCGTTTATCCTCCTGATGACTGCACCAGTACAAATATTGGGAGACATGTTTTATGTTGAGAATTATAAGAGTTTCAAAAGTGTTTGTTGCGTTGTGGTGTGGATTTGGGAGTGGCGACTAAACACATGTTAGAGGGAGATTTGGAGCACTGTGGGGCAGTATGTTGTGTTTATTGTTCCATTTCATTACTAATGTTTTGCTTTTAACTTGTGTGTTATGTAATTTTTTTTAAGGTTGTTCATTATGGGATGAATATATATTCATAAATTAGATTATTGGTTGACGTCATATGAATGAAAATTAACTGTTTATCCTAGTTTCAAAAGCTTCATTTACTGGTAACTTTTTAATTTTATCAGAATTTACCAGAGAGCCATTATATCTCTAGTGGCCTCGGTGAAGACAGGAAGTCAGCGACTTGTCAGAGGCCCTCCTATTTGTTCTGATGATTTTATAGAGCCTAATCTTGAATTCCATCAGTGTTTTGACATTACTGCCTCTGTGGATAGGCATTTTTATGAGTTTAATTCATTCTGTTGGGGAACAGGCAGCCAGTATACTAATATATATATATATATATATATATATATATATATATATATATATATATATATATATATATATGTTGTATCTAGTAGCCAGAACGTCGTACTCGGCCTACTATGCAAGCCTCGATTTGCCTAATAAACCAAGTTTTCCAGAATTAATATATTTTCTCTTTTTTTTTCTTATGAAATGATAAAGCTATCCATTTCATTATGTATGAGGTCAATACTTTTTTATTGGAGTTAAAATTAACGTAGATATATGACCGAACCTAACCAACCCTACCTAACCTAACCAACCCTACCTAACCTAACCTAACCTATCTTTATAGGTTAAGTTATGTTAGGTAGCCGAAAAAGTTAGGTTAGGTTAGGTTAGGTTAGATAGGTTAGGTAGTCGAAAAACAATTAATTCATTAAAATTTGGCTTATTAGGCAAATTGGGCCTTGCATAGTAGGCTGAGAAGTGCATTCTGGCTACTAGGTACGACATATATATATATATATATATATATATATATATATATATATATATATATATATATATATATATATATATATATATATATATATATATATATATATATATATATACACACACAGTGGAACCTCTATTAACGAGTGGCTCTATTAACGAGTTTTTCCAGTAACGAGCAAGCCACTCGCAGCAAATTTGTCTCTATTGACGAGCTCGTCTCTATTAACGAGTAAAACCACATGGCGCTTCCTAGCGTCTCGCGGGTTCTCGCAAATTCTCGGATTCCTCCGACGCCAGTGTTGTTGTTGTATCTCACACGACAAGCATCCCTCTGGATTTATTTGCGCTTTTCTCTGTGTTTTTGTGGTTTGGTGACTGCAATTTGTAACGCACGATGTCGCCAAAGAAGCTGGTTGCTAAAGACAGTGTTGGCAAGGGGAAGAAAGCAACAATTACTGTTGAAGTGAAGAAGGAAATAATAGCAAAGCACGAGCGTGGTGTGCGTGTGGTTGATCTCGTCAGGGAGTATGGCAGGACCTCATCAACGATTTGTACCATTCTGAAGAGGAAGGAACAATTTAAGACGCTTGAGGTGGCTAAAGGAGTTACCAAGGTTAACAAGAAACGTCCACAAATCCTAGAAGAGGTTGAAAAGCTACTGCTAGTCTGGATGAATGAAAGGCAATTGCATGGCGATAGTGTCTCTGAAGCTCTTGTCTGTGCAAAGGCCAAGAAGTTGTATGTGGACCTTGTCAGGAAGACACCAGGTGCGTCGTCTGAAGAGGAGGAGATATTTAAGGCAAGCCGTGGATGGTTTGAGAAATTTAGGAAGAGAAGCGGTATCCACAGTGTTGTTCGACATGGGGAGGCTGCCAGCTCTGATAAAGCTGCTGCTGAGAAATTTGTACCAGAGTTCCAGGAATTTGTTGCTGAAAAGGAGTTCTTGCCCCAACAAGTTTTTAATTGTGACGAGACTGGCCTGTTTTGGAAGAAAATGACGAAGAGGACCTACATCACACAGGAGGAACAATCTTTGCCTGGCCACAAACCGATGAAGGATCGGCTTACTCTCGTCCTCTGCGCCAATGCAAGTGGCGATTGCAAGGTCAAGCCGCTGCTGGTCTACCACTCAGAAAATCCACGCGTGTTCAAGGCATGTAAAGTGTATAAGGCGCGACTGAATGTGATGTGGAGGTCCAATAAGAAATCCTGGGTCACGCGGATATTCTTCACTGAATGGATCAATGATGTTTTTGGCCCCTCAGTGAGGAAATATCTTGAAGAGAAACAGTTGCCACTCAAGGCCTTGCTTGTGCTTGATAATGCTCCTGCACATCCTCCACAGATGCGAGATGAATTGTATCCTGAAAATCAGTTCATCACCATCAAGTTCCTTCCTCCCAATACCACTCCACTCCTCCAACCTATGGACCAGAAAGTCATTGCAAACTTTAAGAAACTCTACATGAAGGCCTTGTTGGAGAGGTGTGTTGATGTGACCGACAATACAGGGCTGACCCTCAAAGAATTCTGGAAGAACCACTTTAATATCCTGGGTGCCTTACGTTTGATCGATAAGGCCTGGGAAGGAGTGACAAGGAGGACCCTTAACTCTGCTTGGCGTAACCTGTGGCCTGAGGGTGTCCCTGAGCGAGACTTTGAAGGTTTCGGTCCTGCACCTGCATCTGCATCTGCACCTGTGGAAGACCCGGAAGTGCATCTAGTGGATGATATTGTTGCTCTGGGGCAAACTTTGGGTCTGGAGTTGGATGCTGCTGATGTGCAGGAGTTAGTGGAGGAGCACAGTGAGGAACTGACCACTGAGGAACTGACCACTGAGGAACTCCTGGAACTTCAGAAGGAGATTAATCAAGAGGAGGCACAAGAGTTCTCATCAGGGGAGGAGGAGGTACGGGAGGATGCTGCTGCCTCTTCAAGTGAGATCAGGGAAGTGCTAGGAATGTTTGAAAAGGTGACCGCATTCTTAGAAAAACATCACCCTGATCAAGCAGTGACAACCCGATGTGTGAACATGTTTAATGACAATTTACTGTCTCGTTTTAGGGACATCCTAAAACAAAGACAAAAGCAATTGTCAATAGAAAAGTTCTTTCCGAAAGTAGAGAAAAGAAGAGCCAGTGATAGTGAACCACAACCCGGTCCCCAGTGGGGTGAAAATCCCAAGAAGAGAGAGCCCACCTGACTCAGAGGTGGATTCTCCTTCCACACCATAACCCCTCTCCTCCTTCCCACCTCCCCATCGTCTCCCTCAAGCCAGCAACGACTCTTCATAAGGTAAAGTAAATGTTAAAACAGTACAACAAAACATTTATAATTACATGTGCAGTATTATATTGGCATTAAAAAATGTCATACAAGTATGGATGTTTTTGGGAGTGGAACGGATTAAATTTATTTCCTTTATTTTAAATGGGGAAATTTGTTTCCAAAGACGAGTTTTCCAGGTAACGAGCTTGGTGCCAGAACGGATTAAACTCGTTAATAGAGGTTCCACTGTATATATATATATATATATATATATATATATATATATATATATTATTAAATATGACCGAAAAAGTAAGATTAATAATTCTAACACGAATTTTCTCAATCTTTCGTACATTACGCTTCACTGTTGGAGGTAAATAAAAAATCACTTCTCCAAAATTCATTTTTATTTCTTAGTCTGACGCGACACGGGCGCGTTTCGTAAAACTTATTACATTTTCAAAGACTTCACAAATACACAACTGATTAGAACTAGCGTTTCCCTGATTTTATATCTACATTTGAGTGAGGTGGGAAGGGTGATGTGGCATTACATTTGAGTGAGGTGGGAAGGGTGATGTGGCATTAACACAAGACAGAACACTAGAGGATATTAATAGGGTATTAAAAGTATCAACACAAGACAGAACACGAAACAATGGGTATTGAATAGAAGTGTTTCTAGAAAGCCTATTGGTCCATAATATGGACCAATAGGCTTTCTAGAAACACTTCTATTCAATACCCATTGTTTCGTGTTCTGTCTTGTGTTGATACTTTTAATACCCTATTAATATCCTCTAGTGTTCTGTCTTGTGTTAATGCCACATCACCCTTCCCACCTCACTCAAATGTAATGCCACATCACCCTTCCCACCTCACTCAAATGTAGATATAAAATCAGGGAAACGCTAGTTCTAATCAGTTGTGTATTTGTGAAGTCTTTGAAAATGTAATAAGTTTTACGAAACGCGCCCGTGTCGCGTCAGACTAAGAAATAAAAATGAATTTTGGAGAAGTGATTTTTGATTTACCTCCAACAGTGAAGCGTAATGTACGAAAGATTGAGAAAATTCGTGTTAGAATTATTAATCTTACTTTTTCGGTCATATTTAATAATATATGTCTACAGGAAAGACTGCTACCAAAATATACTAATATATATATATATATATATATATATATATATATATATATATATATATATATATATATATATATATATATATATATATTATTAAATATGACCGAAAAAGTAAGATTAATAATTCTAACACGAATTTTCTCAATCTTTCGTACATTTCTTTTCACTGTTGGTGGTAATTCAAAAATCAATTCTCCAAATTTCATTTTTATTTCTAGTCTGACGCGACACTTGAGCGCGTTTCGTAAAACTTATTACATTTTCAAAGACTTTAGTTACATATACACAACTGAATAGAACTTACACATCTCTGATTTGTTTATATCTACATTTGAGTGAGGTGGAATTTAATACGGTATTAAATTCATCAACACAAGACAGAACACGAAACAATGGGTATTGAATAGAAGTGATTGTAGAACCTACCGACTACCTTCTATTCAATACCCATTGTTTCGTGTTCTGTCTTGTGTTGATGAATTTAATACCCTATTAAATACCACCTCACCCCATCCACCTCACTCAAATGTAGATATAAACAAATCGGAGATGTGTAAGTTCTATTCAGTTGTGTATGTGTAACTGAAGTCTTTGAAAATGTAATAAGTTTTACGAAACGCGCTCAAGTGTCGCGTCAGACTAGAAATAAAAAAGAATTTTGGAGAACTGATTTTTTAATTACCACCAACAGTGAAAAGAAATGTACGAAAGATTGAGAAAATTCGTGTTAGAATTATTAATCTTACTTTTTCGGTCATATTTAATAATATATGTCTACAGGAAAGACTGCTACCAAAATATACTAATATATATATATATATATATATATATATATATATATATATATATATATATATATATATATATATATATATATATAACTGAAAACTCACACCCCAGAAGTGACTCGAACCCATACTCCCACAACTGGTATGTACAGGGACGCCTTAATCCGCTTGACCATCACGACCGGACAAAAGGAAGTGATAGCCGAGGCTATATGAACCACTTCCCCGCCGGCACTCGGATGGTAATCTTGGGCATAGCATTTTATCAAATCACCTCATTCTTTGGGGCACACGTGAGGAACACAAATGCAAACAAGCCTGAATGGTCCCCAGGACTATATACAACTGAAAACTCACACCCCAGAAGTGACTCGAACCCATACTCCCACAACTGGTATGTACAGGGACGCCTTAATCCGCTTGACCATCACGACCGGACAAAAGGAAGTGATAGCCGAGGCTATATGAACCACTTCCCCGCCGGCACTCGGATGGTAATCTTGGGCATAGCATTTTATCAAATCACCTCATTCTTTGGGGCACACGTGAGGAACACAAATGCAAACAAGCCTGAATGGTCCCCAGGACTATATACAACTGAAAACTCACACCCCAGAAGTGACTCGAACCCATACTCCCACAACTGGTATGTACAGGGACGCTTAATCCGCTTGACCATCACGACCGGACAAAAGGAAGTGATAGCCGAGGCTATATGAACCACTTCCCCGCCGGCACTCGGATGGTAATCTTGGGCATAGCATTTTATCAAATCACCTCATTCTTTGGGGCACACGTGAGGAACACAAATGCAAACAAGCCTGAATGGTCCCCAGGACTATATACAACTGAAAACTCACACCCCAGAAGTGACTCGAACCCATACTCCCACAACTGGTATGTACAGGGACGCCTTAATCCGCTTGACCATCACGACCGGACAAAAGGAAGTGATAGCCGAGGCTATATGAACCACTTCCCCGCCGGCACTCGGATGGTAATCTTGGGCATAGCATTTTATCAAATCACCTCATTCTTTGGGGCACACGTGAGGAACACAAATGCAAACAAGCCTGAATGGTCCCCAGGACTATATACAACTGAAAACTCACACCCCAGAAGTGACTCGAACCCATACTCCCACAACTGGTATGTACAGGGACGCCTTAATCCGCTTGACCATCACGACCGGACAAAAGGAAGTGATAGCCGAGGCTATATGAACCACTTCCCCGCCGGCACTCGGATGGTAATCTTGGGCATAGCATTTTATCAAATCACCTCATTCTTTGGGGCACACGTGAGGAACACAAATGCAAACAAGCCTGAATGGTCCCCAGGACTATATACAACTGAAAACTCACACCCCAGAAGTGACTCGAACCCATACTCCCACAACTGGTATGTACAGGGACGCCTTAATCCGCTTGACCATCACGACCGGACAAAAGGAAGTGATAGCCGAGGCTATATGAACCACTTCCCCGCCGGCACTCGGATGGTAATCTTGGGCATAGCATTTTATCAAATCACCTCATTCTTTGGGGCACACGTGAGGAACACAAATGCAAACAAGCCTGAATGGTCCCCAGGACTATATACAACTGAAAACTCACACCCCAGAAGTGACTCGAACCCATACTCCCACAACTGGTATGTACAGGGACGCCTTAATCCGCTTGACCATCACGACCGGACAAAAGGAAGTGATAGCCGAGGCTATATGAACCACTTCCCCGCCGGCACTCGGATGGTAATCTTGGGCATAGCATTTTATCAAATCACCTCATTCTTTGGGGCACACGTGAGGAACACAAATGCAAACAAGCCTGAATGGTCCCCAGGACTATATACAACTGAAAACTCACACCCCAGAAGTGACTCGAACCCATACTCCCACAACTGGTATGTACAGGGACGCCTTAATCCGCTTGACCATCACGACCGGACAAAAGGAAGTGATAGCCGAGGCTATATGAACCACTTCCCCGCCGGCACTCGGATGGTAATCTTGGGCATAGCATTTTATCAAATCACCTCATTCTTTGGGGCACACGTGAGGAACACAAATGCAAACAAGCCTGAATGGTCCCCAGGGCTATATACAACTGAAAACTCACACCCCAGAAGTGACTCGAACCCATACTCCCACAACTGGTATGTACAGGGACGCCTTAATCCGCTTGACCATCACGACCGGACAAAAGGAAGTGATAGCCGAGGCTATATGAACCACTTCCCCGCCGGCACTCGGATGGTAATCTTGGGCATAGCATTTTATCAAATCACCTCATTCTTTGGGGCACACGTGAGGAACACAAATGCAAACAAGCCTGAATGGTCCCCAGGACTATATACAACTGAAAACTCACACCCCAGAAGTGACTCGAACCCATACTCCCACAACTGGTATGTACAGGGACGCCTTAATCCGCTTGACCATCACGACCGGACAAAAGGAAGTGATAGCCGAGGCTATATGAACCACTTCCCCGCCGGCACTCGGATGGTAATCTTGGGCATAGCATTTTATCAAATCACCTCATTCTTTGGGGCACACGTGAGGAACACAAATGCAAACAAGCCTGAATGGTCCCCAGGACTATATACAACTGAAAACTCACACCCCAGAAGTGACTCGAACCCATACTCCCACAACTGGTATGTACAGGGACGCCTTAATCCGCTTGACCATCACGACCGGACAAAAGGAAGTGATAGCCGAGGCTATATGAACCACTTCCCCGCCGGCACTCGGATGGTAATCTTGGGCATAGCATTTTATCAAAACACCTCATTCTTTGGGGCACACGTGAGGAACACAAATGCAAACAAGCCTGAATGGTCCCCAGGACTATATACAACTGAAAACTCACACCCCAGAAGTGACTCGAACCCATACTCCCACAACTGGTATGTACAGGGACGCCTTAATCCGCTTGACCATCACGACCGGACAAAAGGAAGTGATAGCCGAGGCTATATGAACCACTTCCCCGCCGGCACTCGGATGGTAATCTTGGGCATAGCATTTTATCAAATCACCTCATTCTTTGGGGCACACGTGAGGAACACAAATGCAAACAAGCCTGAATGGTCCCCAGGACTATATACAACTGAAAACTCACACCCCAGAAGTGACTCGAACCCATACTCCCACAACTGGTATGTACAGGGACGCCTTAATCCGCTTGACCATCACGACCGGACAAAAGGAAGTGATAGCCGAGGCTATATGAACCACTTCCCCGCCGGCACTCGGATGGTAATCTTGGGCATAGCATTTTATCAAATCACCTCATTCTTTGGGGCACACGTGAGGAACACAAATGCAAACAAGCCTGAATGGTCCCCAGGACTATATACAACTGAAAACTCACACCCCAGAAGTGACTCGAACCCATACTCCCACAACTGGTATGTACAGGGACGCCTTAATCCGCTTGACCATCACGACCGGACAAAAGGAAGTGATAGCCGAGGCTATATGAACCACTTCCCCGCCGGCACTCGGATGGTAATCTTGGGCATAGCATTTTATCAAATCACCTCATTCTTTGGGGCACACGTGAGGAACACAAATGCAAACAAGCCTGAATGGTCCCCAGGACTATATACAACTGAAAACTCACACCCCAGAAGTGACTCGAACCCATACTCCCACAACTGGTATGTACAGGGACGCCTTAATCCGCTTGACCATCACGACCGGACAAAAGGAAGTGATAGCCGAGGCTATATGAACCACTTCCCCGCCGGCACTCGGATGGTAATCTTGGGCATAGCATTTTATCAAATCACCTCATTCTTTGGGGCACACGTGAGGAACACAAATGCAAACAAGCCTGAATGGTCCCCAGGACTATATACAACTGAAAACTCACACCCCAGAAGTGACTCGAACCCATACTCCCACAACTGGTATGTACAGGGACGCCTTAATCCGCTTGACCATCACGACCGGACAAAAGGAAGTGATAGCCGAGGCTATATGAACCACTTCCCCGCCGGCACTCGGATGGTAATCTTGGGCATAGCATTTTATCAAATCACCTCATTCTTTGGGGCACACGTGAGGAACACAAATGCAAACAAGCCTGAATGGTCCCCAGGACTATATACAACTGAAAACTCACACCCCAGAAGTGACTCGAACCCATACTCCCACAACTGGTATGTACAGGGACGCCTTAATCCGCTTGACCATCACGACCGGACAAAAGGAAGTGATAGCCGAGGCTATATGAACCACTTCCCCGCCGGCACTCGGATGGTAATCTTGGGCATAGCATTTTATCAAATCACCTCATTCTTTGGGGCACACGTGAGGAACACAAATGCAAACAAGCCTGAATGGTCCCCAGGACTATATACAACTGAAAACTCACACCCCAGAAGTGACTCGAACCCATACTCCCACAACTGGTATGTACAGGGACGCCTTAATCCGCTTGACCATCACGACCGGACAAAAGGAAGTGATAGCCGAGGCTATATGAACCACTTCCCCGCCGGCACTCGGATGGTAATCTTGGGCATAGCATTTTATCAAATCACCTCATTCTTTGGGGCACACGTGAGGAACACAAATGCAAACAAGCCTGAATGGTCCCCAGGACTATATACAACTGAAAACTCACACCCCAGAAGTGACTCGAACCCATACTCCCACAACTGGTATGTACAGGGACGCCTTAATCCGCTTGACCATCACGACCGGACAAAAGGAAGTGATAGCCGAGGCTATATGAACCACTTCCCCGCCGGCACTCGGATGGTAATCTTGGGCATAGCATTTTATCAAATCACCTCATTCTTTGGGGCACACGTGAGGAACACAAATGCAAACAAGCCTGAATGGTCCCCAGGACTATATACAACTGAAAACTCACACCCCAGAAGTGACTCGAACCCATACTCCCACAACTGGTATGTACAGGGACGCCTTAATCCGCTTGACCATCACGACCGGACAAAAGGAAGTGATAGCCGAGGCTATATGAACCACTTCCCCGCCGGCACTCGGATGGTAATCTTGGGCATAGCATTTTATCAAATCACCTCATTCTTTGGGGCACACGTGAGGAACACAAATGCAAACAAGCCTGAATGGTCCCCAGGACTATATACAACTGAAAACTCACACCCCAGAAGTGACTCGAACCCATACTCCCACAACTGGTATGTACAGGGACGCCTTAATCCGCTTGACCATCACGACCGGACAAAAGGAAGTGATAGCCGAGGCTATATGAACCACTTCCCCGCCGGCACTCGGATGGTAATCTTGGGCATAGCATTTTATCAAATCACCTCATTCTTTGGGGCACACGTGAGGAACACAAATGCAAACAAGCCTGAATGGTCCCCAGGACTATATACAACTGAAAACTCACACCCCAGAAGTGACTCGAACCCATACTCCCACAACTGGTATGTACAGGGACGCCTTAATCCGCTTGACCATCACGACCGGACAAAAGGAAGTGATAGCCGAGGCTATATGAACCACTTCCCCGCCGGCACTCGGATGGTAATCTTGGGCATAGCATTTTATCAAATCACCTCATTCTTTGGGGCACACGTGAGGAACACAAATGCAAACAAGCCTGAATGGTCCCCAGGACTATATACAACTGAAAACTCACACCCCAGAAGTGACTCGAACCCATACTCCCACAACTGGTATGTACAGGGACGCCTTAATCCGCTTGACCATCACGACCGGACAAAAGGAAGTGATAGCCGAGGCTATATGAACCACTTCCCCGCCGGCACTCGGATGGTAATCTTGGGCATAGCATTTTATCAAATCACCTCATTCTTTGGGGCACACGTGAGGAACACAAATGCAAACAAGCCTGAATGGTCCCCAGGACTATATACAACTGAAAACTCACACCCCAGAAGTGACTCGAACCCATACTCCCACAACTGGTATGTACAGGGACGCCTTAATCCGCTTGACCATCACGACCGGACAAAAGGAAGTGATAGCCGAGGCTATATGAACCACTTCCCCGCCGGCACTCGGATGGTAATCTTGGGCATAGCATTTTATCAAATCACCTCATTCTTTGGGGCACACGTGAGGAACACAAATGCAAACAAGCCTGAATGGTCCCCAGGACTATATACAACTGAAAACTCACACCCCAGAAGTGACTCGAACCCATACTCCCACAACTGGTATGTACAGGGACGCCTTAATCCGCTTGACCATCACGACCGGACAAAAGGAAGTGATAGCCGAGGCTATATGAACCACTTCCCCGCCGGCACTCGGATGGTAATCTTGGGCATAGCATTTTATCAAATCACCTCATTCTTTGGGGCACACGTGGGGAACACAAATGCAAACAAGCCTGAATGGTCCCCAGGACTATATACAACTGAAAACTCACACCCCAGAAGTGACTCGAACCCATACTCCCACAACTGGTATGTACAGGGACGCCTTAATCCGCTTGACCATCACGACCGGACAAAAGGAAGTGATAGCCGAGGCTATATGAACCACTTCCCCACCGGCACTCGGATGGTAATCTTGGGCATAGCATTTTATCAAATCACCTCATTCTTTGGGGCACACGTGAGGAACACAAATGCAAACAAGCCTGAATGGTCCCCAGGACTATATACAACTGAAAACTCACACCCCAGAAGTGACTCGAACCCATACTCCCACAACTGGTATGTACAGGGACGCCTTAATCCGCTTGACCATCACGACCGGACAAAAGGAAGTGATAGCCGAGGCTATCCTGGGGACCATTCAGGCTTGTTTGCATTTGTGTTCCTCACGTGTGCCCCAAAGAATGAGGTGATTTGATAAAATGCTATGCCCAAGATTACCATCCGAGTGCCGGCGGGGAAGTGGTTCATATAGCCTCGGCTATCACTTCCTTTTGTCCGGTCGTGATGGTCAAGCGGATTAAGGCGTCCCTGTACATACCAGTTGTGGGAGTATCGGTTCGAGTCACTTCTGGGGTGTGAGTTTTCAGTTGTATATAGTCCTGGGGACCATTCAGGCTTGTTTGCATATATATATATATATATATTATTAAATATGACCGAAAAAGTAAGATTAATAATTCTAACACGAATTTTCTCAATCTTTCGTACATTACGCTTCACTGTTGGAGGTAAATCAAAAATCACTTCTCCAAAATTCATTTTTATTTCTAGTCTGACGCGACACGGGCGCGTTTCGTAAAACTTATTACATTTTCAAAGACTTCACAAATACACAACTGATTAGAACTTACGTCTCTCTGATATTATATCTACATTTGAGTGAGGTGGGAAGGGTGATGTGGCATTAACACAAGACAGAACAGGAGGGGATATTAATAGGGTATTAAAAGTATCAACACAAGACAGAACAGAAACAATGGGTATTGAATAGAAGTGTTTGTAGAAAGCCTATTGGTCCATATTTCTTGATGCTTCTATATTGGAGCGGAGTCTTGAGGTGGGTAGAATATAGTTGTGCAATAATTGGCTGTTGATTGCTGGTGTTGACTTCTTGATGTGTAGTGCCTCGCAAACGTCAAGCCGCCTGCTATCGCTGTATCTATCGATGATTTCTGTGTTGTTTACTAGGATTTCTCTGGCGATGGTTTGGTTATGGGAAGAGATTATATGTTCCTTAATGGAGCCCTGTTGCTTATGCATCGTTAAACGCCTAGAAAGAGATGTTGTTGTCTTGCCTATATACTGGGTTTTTTGGAGCTTACAGTCCCCAAGTGGGCATTTGAAGGCATAGACGACGTTAGTCTCTTTTAAAGCGTTCTGTTTTGTGTCTGGAGAGTTTCTCATGAGTAGGCTGGCCGTTTTTCTGGTTTTATAGTAAATCGTCAGTTGTATCCTCTGATTTTTGTCTGTAGGGATAACGTTTCTATTAACAATATCTTTCAGGACCCTTTCCTCCGTTTTATGAGCTGTGGAAAAGAAGTTCCTGTAAAATAGTCTAATAGGGGGTATAGGTGTTGTGTTAGTTGTCTCTTCAGAGGTTGCATGGCTTTTCACTTTCCTTCTTATGATGTCTTCGATGAAACCATTGGAGAAGCCGTTATTGACTAGGACCTGCCTTACCCTACAGAGTTCTTCGTCGACTTGCTTCCATTCTGAGCTGTGGCTGAGAGCACGGTCGACGTATGCGTTAACAACACTCCTCTTGTACCTGTCGGGGCAGTCGCTGTTGGCATTTAGGCACATTCCTATGTTTGTTTCCTTAGTGTAGACTGCAGTGTGGAAACCTCCGCCCTTTTCCATGACTGTTACATCTAGAAAAGGCAGCTTCCCATCCTTTTCCGTCTCGTAAGTGAAACGCAGCACGGAACTCTGCTCAAATGCCTTCTTCAGCTCCTGCAGATGTCTGACATCAGGTACCTGTGTAAAAATGTCGTCAACATACCTGCAGTATATGGCCGGTTTCAAGTTCATGTCGACTAAGACTTTTTGCTCGATGGTACCCATGTAGAAGTTTGCAAACAGGACACCTAGGGGAGAACCCATGGCGACCCCATCTACTTGCTTATACATGTGCCCATCCGGGCTCAAGAAGGGTGCCTCTTTAGTACAAGCTTGGAGTAGTTTCCTCAGAATACTTTCTGGCATGTCAAGAGGAGTACAGGCTGGATCACGATACACTCTGTCGGCTATCATTCCGATTGTCTCGTCCACAGGTACGTTGGTAAACAGCGATTCTACGTCCAACGAGGCTCTTATCCCTGTGGCCCGTGTGCCCCGCAGTAAGTCCACAAATTCCTTTGGAGACTTCAGGCTGAAGGCGCAAGGAACATAAGGAGTCAGCAGGCCGTTGAGTCGCTTCGCCAGTCTGTACGTGGGTGTGGGTATCTGGCTAATGATTGGCCGAAGTGGGTTTCCAGGCTTGTGCGTCTTGACATTTCCATACGCATATCCAGGTTTATATTCCCCAATGATCTTTGGCAGGTGGAGTCCGGATTTCTTGGCGTTCACAGTTTCGATCAGTTTGTTGACCGGACTCCACCTGCCAAAGATCATTGGGGAATATAAACCTGGATATGCGTATGGAAATGTCAAGACGCACAAGCCTGGAAACCCACTTCGGCCAATCATTAGCCAGATACCCACACCCACGTACAGACTGGCGAAGCGACTCAACGGCCTGCTGACTCCTTATGTTCCTTGCGCCTTCAGCCTGAAGTCTCCAAAGGAATTTGTGGACTTACTGCGGGGCACACGGGCCACAGGGATAAGAGCCTCGTTGGACGTAGAATCGCTGTTTACCAACGTACCTGTGGACGAGACAATCGGAATGATAGCCGACAGAGTGTATCGTGATCCAGCCTGTACTCCTCTTGACATGCCAGAAAGTATTCTGAGGAAACTACTCCAAGCTTGTACTAAAGAGGCACCCTTCTTGAGCCCGGATGGGCACATGTATAAGCAAGTAGATGGGGTCGCCATGGGTTCTCCCCTAGGTGTCCTGTTTGCAAACTTCTACATGGGTACCATCGAGCAAAAAGTCTTAGTCGACATGAACTTGAAACCGGCCATATACTGCAGGTATGTTGACGACATTTTTACACAGGTACCTGATGTCAGACATCTGCAGGAGCTGAAGAAGGCATTTGAGCAGAGTTCCGTGCTGCGTTTCACTTACGAGACGGAAAAGGATGGGAAGCTGCCTTTTCTAGATGTAACAGTCATGGAAAAGGGCGGAGGTTTCCACACTGCAGTCTACACTAAGGAAACAAACATAGGAATGTGCCTAAATGCCAACAGCGACTGCCCCGACAGGTACAAGAGGAGTGTTGTTAACGCATACGTCGACCGTGCTCTCAGCCACAGCTCAGAATGGAAGCAAGTCGACGAAGAACTCTGTAGGGTAAGGCAGGTCCTAGTCAATAACGGCTTCTCCAATGGTTTCATCGAAGACATCATAAGAAGGAAAGTGAAAAGCCATGCAACCTCTGAAGAGACAACTAACACAACACCTATACCCCCTATTAGACTATTTTACAGGAACTTCTTTTCCACAGCTCATAAAACGGAGGAAAGGGTCCTGAAAGATATTGTTAATAGAAACGTTATCCCTACAGACAAAAATCAGAGGATACAACTGACGATTTACTATAAAACCAGAAAAACGGCCAGCCTACTCATGAGAAACTCTCCAGACACAAAACAGAACGCTTTAAAAGAGACTAACGTCGTCTATGCCTTCAAATGCCCACTTGGGGACTGTAAGCTCCAAAAAACCCAGTATATAGGCAAGACAACAACATCTCTTTCTAGGCGTTTAACGATGCATAAGCAACAGGGCTCCATTAAGGAACATATAATCTCTTCCCATAACCAAACCATCGCCAGAGAAATCCTAGTAAACAACACAGAAATCATCGATAGATACAGCGATAGCAGGCGGCTTGACGTTTGCGAGGCACTACACATCAAGAAGTCAACACCAGCAATCAACAGCCAATTATTGCACAACTATATTCTACCCACCTCAAGACTCCGCTCCAATATAGAAGCATCAAGAAATATGGACCAATAGGCTTTCTACAAACACTTCTATTCAATACCCATTGTTTCTGTTCTGTCTTGTGTTGATACTTTTAATACCCTATTAATATCCCCTCCTGTTCTGTTTTGTGTTAATGCCACATCACCCTTCCCACCTCACTCAAATGTAGATATAATATCAGAGAGACGTAAGGTCTAATCAGTTGTGTATTTGTGAAGTCTTTGAAAATGTAATAAGTTTTACGAAACGCGCCCGTGTCGCGTCAGACTAGAAATAAAAATGAATTTTGGAGAAGTGATTTTTGATTTACCTCCAACAGTGAAGCGTAATGTACGAAAGATTGAGAAAATTCGTGTTAGAATTATTAATCTTACTTTTTCGGTCATATTTAATAATATATGTCTACAGGAAAGACTGCTACCAAAATATACTAATATATATATATATATATATATATATATATATATATATATATATATATATATATATATATATATATATATATATATATATATATATATATATATATATCGTACCTAGTAGCCAGAATGCACTTCTCAGCCTACTATGCAAGGCCCGATTTGCCTAATAAGCAAAGTTTTCATGAATTAATTGTTTTTCGACTACCTAACCTACCTAACCTAACCTAACCTAACTTTTTCGGCTACCTAACCTAACCTATAAAGATAGGTTAGGTTAGGTTAGGTAGGGTTGGTTAGGTTCGGTCATATATCTACGTTAATTTTAACTCCAATAAAAAAAATTGACCTCATACATAATGAAATGGGTAGCTTTATTATTTCATAAGGAAAAAATTGGAGAAAATATAATAATTCAGGAAAACTTGGCTTATTAGGCAAATTGGGCCTTGCATAGTAGGCCGAGTTCGACGTTCTGGCTACTAGGTACAACATACATATATATATATATATATATATATATATATATATATATATATATATATATATATATATATATATATATAATATTTATTTTGGTGTATACTGGCAGCAGGTTTTCTTTCAAACATGTTTCATTGAATATGACCGCATATTCTGTATTTCAAATCAAATCAAATCAAATGTTTATTTAGGTAAGGTACAGACATACAAGAGATTTTACAAAGAGTGATGGATATATAGATAGGGCTAGTACATACAATGCCTAAAGCCACTATTACGCAAAGCGTTTCGGGCATGAAAAACTTAAATGACTAAAGCTTAATACTAATTGAGCATAAAGAATAAAATGAAAACATGGAATGAAAACATAGCTGAAAAAGCAGCACAAATACAATTCTGTCAACAAACAGCGCTCTTTAAAAAAACAGACATTGGTTGACAATAGAGGGGTAAGGTAGGTTACAGGGAATTTATTAGGTATAGCTTCGTTTTTATCTTAAACTGGTTGAGAGAGGTACAGTCTTTAACATGGTTGGGAAGGTCATTCCACATTCTGGGTCCCTTGATTTGTAGATCATTTCTAGTTTGTAGAGCATTTTCTAGTCCCATGGAACCGCCTACCTGCCAAAGCCGTAACTGCCAAAACTGTGTTGAGTTTTAAAATGTACCTGAATATTGTATAGAAGATTCATCTTGTCAGTTGGTTGTCTGCTGAATAAGTAAAAACTGCTCTAACTTAGTAAAGAACTAAGTCAGTATTTAACTTACTGCTTGCACTGGAGGATGGGTTGATTTTGTCAGTATGTTATGGTCCATATTATACCTCTGTCCTTCATACACTGCCACTACTACTATAATAACATCCTGGTTTTCAGAAGTTCAGCCCCTAGGGTGACCAGAAATTATGCTGGAAAGAGGAAAAAATCATGCTTAGCAAACATGATTGAATTTTATGATAGGGTCACCAAAATAAGACAAGAGAAGGAACAATGGGTAGACTGCATCTTCCTTACATTATTATTTAAGAGAACATTATTTAAAAATCTAACAAAGGAGGCTTTCAAGTCCATACTTACTGCCTATGTGAGGCCATTAGTTGAGTATGTAGCTCCAACATGAAACCTACACCTTGTGAAGCATGAACAGAAGCTTGAGAGTTCAGAGATTCACAACTAGATTAGTACCAGAATTGAGAGGCCTCAGCCTCACAACCTTAGCAGAGAAAAAAACAGAGGGGATGTGATATGTACATACAAGATCTTGAGGGGAATAGATAAAGTGGATAAAGGAAGACTAAAAGATCAATTAAGAAGAGGTAGGATAAGGGGACATCGGTGAAAGCTGGATATGCAATTTAGTCTAAGAGATGTAAGGAAGTTCTCATTCCCTGTATATATGGTAGGAAAATGGAATGCATTGAAGGAAGAAGTTGTTGAAGCCGATTCCGTCTACAACTTTAAAGAGAAATAGGATGAAAATGTTAATATTGAGAGGGGTAATTAGCACACCAGGTAGGCGATGAGTCACAATAACGTGGCTGAAGTATGTTGACCAGACCACACACTAGAAAGTGAAGGGATGATGACGTTTCAATCTGTCCTGGACCACTCTCAAGTCTTGAGAATGGACTCAGACGGACTTGAGAAGGGTCCAGGATGGACCGAAACGTCGTCGTCCCTTCACTTTCTAGTGTATGGTCTGGTCAACACACCAGGTATTAACAGCTGGGAGGCAGGGCTTAAAGAGCTAGATCTCACTACATTAGTCCCTGATAGGTAAATATCAGAAGGGCAAGGAAGAGGAGAGGAGAAGCAAACTTAAACTTGGTGGAATTGACCCTCTCCTTCAAAACCAGAATCCTTAACACCAAAGAGGCCAACTCCAGGACATCCAAATGAGCATCTAACTGCAAACCACAATAGTGAGAAAAACAAGCTCACAAAGCGACAACTGCCTGAAAAACCTCCTGTCCTGAGGTAGGCTAGGATAAGATAGACCTAATGAGCACAAATGTCGCAGGACTCTGGATCAAAGAAATCATCAACCCTACAGGCAGCATGTGAGAGACAGACAAAATAATCATTGGCAAGTAGCAAAGTTGATGAGGACCCTTCAACCGCTTAAGTAGCAAGAGCAGACTCGATGGGTTGGTCCATGTCTAGCCATGCCACAGCCAACAAGAAAGTTACCAGGGCCTGAAGGCAGCTAGCCAAGAAGGACACCCAGGCACTAGGGATATCCACCGGAGGAACATAAAACAAACTCACCCTATTGGATAAACTTGGCTACGAATGTCACCCATCAGATTCTTTATAAACAAGTTCATGCACCCTAATGTACCACATTAACAAAACACACACCAACAACAAGGTTTTGTAGAGGAGTCAATGACTACCCTGGGGTAAGGCTCTCCACCAGATAGTCTGTCATCTCAGGGGGGAACTCCCGAACACACTAGACATGGCACGCAGGGTGTGCAGGGACAGTGCTAAAGGAACACTTAGAGAAGGGAGCCCTAGGCTCATGCAACTCCAAGTGCAAATAAAGCCAAGTTCACTTAACCTTGTGGCTTTAAAATGCACTCGTGAAGCAAAATTTAAAAAACTAGGAACAATCAGCTAGCAAAACGGCCATCACAAGACGGAGCTTAAGGATGGCCAGAACTGATCTTGGAAAAATAAGCAGAATTGGATGACTGATGATTTGGAAAAGTGAGATGTTGAATGTCTTGCATCAGCATCAAGACTGGATGAGGAACGCTGGCTTGGCTGACACACCGCCTGCCAGTGACTTGTTGCTTGTGTGCTGGAGTGGAAGTTTTGTACTGTACTCGGTTTTGAATGAACCATTTCATTTTAAGTGATTGTTTCTGGGGGGAGCCCCGTCGGCTCCCCGGAGCTTTACCGGCTGATATGCTAATGTCAGACTTTGGCATCAGTCATGTGTATGGAGTTCTAGGGCCTACCGGGGACCACGGCCAGAACCTGGCCCCCTCAGAGAGGCAAGGGGAGCAATGGCCTATAGAAACCCCCGTGTGGTTGGAAGCATTCTATGTCTGCCATCGACCGGGTCAAGCATCCAGAAAGTAAGCATTCCAAAACAAACCCCTATTCTGGTGAAAATTGCTACCTAAAGCCGAACTAGTGGATAGAACTCTTCAACAGAAAACAAGGAAACTAGTATGACGTCATACGTCACCGCGCCGCTGTCTGCGCAGCTCCCCCCTCCCTGGGAAGGGGAAGGGGGAGCCCAGAGCTCCCACGCCGGCTATCCACCCATCAGTTCTTCGGCTGATGCTATAGGCACCGGTTATGTGCTCCGGCTCCAGTGGTTGTTTCAGCACTGTATCTAGAGTGTAGTGTCTGTTTTCTAGGTGGTGCGTGAGCCGGGAGTGATTCTCCAGTACTCGGGCTGCATGCGCCTAGGGTTCCCTTCCCTAGGTGCCCTGTAAGTACTGCCCTTAGGGCTTGGGGCCACCTTCCACAAGTTCCTTGGGTCCTGCCCCTGCTTGGCCGTTTACTGCTTGGTTTTCGGCCGCTCTTTGTGTGCTCGGGTGTTCTGTCTCCCTTGTTCGCCTTAGAGTAAGGGGCAGTTTTTGCACTGGTGGGGCGCAGCGTACTGTGCAGCTTGTTTTTACCAATCATAGCGGCCGGCTCTGTTCCGCTTGGGTACACTGTACTCTTGCGGGGTTTTCTTTTTCTTTTTGTTTATCTACCTGGTGGGGGGGGTCTGCCTTCGTTCTTGCCCCTTGTGTTCTGAGTATTTTCTGGTGGTACCCCCTGCTAGGTCCCCGTGAGTGTACACGTCCCGGGGGTTCAGCTCTTAGAAAGTTGTTTGGTAGCTTTGGGTGCCGGTTAGCAGTACCCTGCCTGGGATTACCTGAGCGCGAGTCCTCTTATAGTAAACGCTCGGGACCCTGGGAAACCCCTGGGGGCGCGCGGGTCCGATGGATGTGACCCCAGAGTCCCCCCCTCGCTTCCAGCGAGTTTGAGGGTTGCTCTCACCCTTTGTCTCTGGGTAACTCTGTTTTGCCTCCGTCTGCTGCCTGTGGGGTCGGTGACACCTTCGACCCAGAGTCCTGCGAGTTTGGTTGCTCGTTGTGGCTCGGTTACCCAGTTGTGCTGACAAAGCGGGTGCGGGCAGCAGGGGCGTTGCACTTGAGCCTTGGTGGTGGCAACGTTCTCATGGTTTCCTCCCCGGGAGCCCCGGGGCTGCCCCGTTGTAGTTCGTTTTGGGACTTGGGGGTGTTGGTTGCTTCGGTTCCATCCACGCCCCCTTGTCTTTTCCCTGGATCACCCTTCCTGCCTGCATCCGGTTCCTTACTGTCTGTAGGTTCGAGGCGGGGTTTTTGATGGTGTTGAGACTCGGGCATTCTCGGGGAATTCCCCCTTCCGGGGTAGTGACGGGGGCATTTGAGCCTGTTCCTCCAGCCGTGTTGTATGAGTCTGCCAGTGGGCTCCCTTCCTTAGTGTTTTCACGGCTGCCCCGGTTTTCTGGTACGGCTGGGGCTTTGGGGGAACGGCTCGGCCCCGGGGCCTGTCGGGTAGGTTCCCGGGGCTGTGGAGGGGCTGACTTGGGGGGCCTTGGCCCCGTTGGACCACCATGGGGGTTTTTATCCCCCTCTAGGCGGGGCTTGTGGTTACGCGGAGTGGGGTCTTTCCTCCCCACTCGCCGTACGTGCTGTTGGGCGTCGGCCCCTCCCCGGGCTCGGTTCCTTGGCCTTTGAGTTGGTTGGTTCCGTCCTGTGGGTGGATGTTTCCTCCCACTTTTTTTGGAGACGGTGTTTTCGTCATGTTGCCCCGTTCGATGAGGTTCTATGTGACTTCTGATCACAGGTTTGCCTGCTCCTTCGTGTGCCTTCGGGACTAGTGTTGGCTTCTGTGTTCTCGTGGGTTCGGGAAGGTTTTTCGCTACTTCCCGCATTATTGGAACGTCTGTCGGCTCCTCGTCCTTGTCGCCGTTTTGGGCTACTTGTGGCCCGGTTGGGCTACTTGTGGCCCGGTTGGGCTACTTGTGAGCCAGTTGAGCTACTTGTCCCCCGGTTGGGCTACTTGTCACCCTGTTGGGCTACTTGTCGCCCTGTTGGCTACTTGTCGCCCTGTTGGGCTACTTGTCGCCCTGTTGGGCTACTTGTCGCCCTGTTGGGCTACTTGTCGCCCAGTTGGGTTCCTTTTTGGGCTCTTTGCTTCTTTGGCCGGTTTTATTGTTCTTGCTTCCTGTTTTGGCTACTTTTCTCGTGTAGTAGTCCTGGCTGCCGCCTTCCCGCAGAGAGGGTGTGCGGTTCGGCCAGCGTGTTATGCGCATGCGCCGTGGAGTTTGTTTTGGTCTGAGGCGGTGTTTCAGTGCTGGTGTTTTGCGCCCTTTTTGCTACAGTGCTTCGCCTCTCGTTCTTCTCCCTGGCTGCGGTATGTGCCCCTTCGCGCCGGGGATGTCCTGGTTCCCAGTTGTGGGGAGGACACCGCGGTTTTCCCTGTGTCATGGGTGTGGACCGCCTCCTTCGCCTCTCCCTGCTCTCCTGCGGGTCCGGCAGGGTCCGGCTCTGGCGTCTTCACCTGGCGGTGCTCCCAGGTTCTTCTGGGCACGGTTGAGTCGTGTCAAGTTCGTGCCACCGTTCGCCAGGTGAGTTTCTGCGGTCTGGCGTCCTTTGGCCGGGCGCTGGATGCGGAGTTGTTTATATACCTGTCTTTATTTAGGTATATTTTTGTACGACTGAGGCCGTTCGCACACCAGTGACTGTCCCTCTTTCAACCCTTCCTGTCCCCCTCATGTGCATGTCCAACCCATGCTGGAGTCATTCAGGGGACCCACCTTTTTTAATGTTGTGAGGTGGGGGGGGGGGTTGTAGGGTTGGTTCTGTACTCACCTGGTAAGGCTCCTGGCTGTGCTTGCAGGGTTTGAGCTCTGGCTCTTGGGTACCGCCTATCTGGTAGAACTTGCGGGATAGTACCAGTGGAGTGCAGTGGTGCTACTGGCACATTAGGGGAACACTGTATTACCATCAGAGGTCTGTGCTTGTTACACGACCTACTTGCGAGCATAAGCTTTCTTGCTGGTTCGTCCGTGGACTTCCAGGGCACACTAGCCTGTTTTCGTATAACAGTTCCGGCCCATCCTGGTTGTGGGGGTATGTGGGCCGGTGGACTGCTCCTAGCAGCTGCCTGGTGGGCCACCCTCTGGCCGGTCTAGCCTGGCCTTGGGCCGCGCTTGAGGTGTAAAAGATTTCCCAGTACCTCCTCCAGCAGGTATCGAGAGGGGTTTTTCCGCCGTCGGTCGCCTGGTGCAGGTTTCTGGGCCTGCGGGGTTTAGTCGTGTCTCCGTTGGCCCTGTCTGGGGTCTGCCTGCTCCGTTCTCTGCCTTTGCAGAAGGGAGTTGCTATTTACATGTTGCATGTTGCAGTGGTGCCTGTTGCTGCTGCTGCACGTGTTCATTGGTACCGTGTTTCACGGTGGCGTGTCCTTGTTCCTGTGTCCGGTTGTGGCGTGGCACTTTGCTGCTGTTTTGTGCCTGGGGATTGCGTGGGGGTTTTTCTGTCCCTGCCTGATTGTCCACCCCCTGGTTGTTTTCCTGGGGTTTTTGTGCTTCTGCTCTTTCTTCCTGCCTCCTCTGCAGCAGGGGTGTTCTGCGTGTGTTCTTAGGCGTTTTTCTGCCTGTGTCCTGTGATGTGCTTCCTTGTCTCGGTCTATTGCAGTTGTTCGTACCCCTTGGTTCGGGTACTGTTCTGGCGGCGACCCTTCCGCCTTCTTTGGTTTCCTAGCTTGCCCTGCCGTTTTTTTTTGGGGGGGGTCTTGCGATGTCTCGCGTTGGATCCGTCGTTTCTGAACTCCTGGCGGGCTTGCATGCTTTGGGGAGTTTTTCTGTTCGGCAGACGTTCCATCTCCTTGTGCCGCCTGGGTTTCGGTGGTCGCGCCCGAGATCTTCCCGTGGCTCCGCCTTTTCCTGGGCTCGGAGGGGCCTTGTCGAGGCTGCTTATGTTCTGCCTCGCGGTCTCGCCTCCGGTTGGTGGTCGGGTGGCTTCGTGGTAGGTGTCCCACCTGCGTGCTTCTCTTGGCGGCAGTATGAGGTATTTTGGCGGTACTTCCTTTTCCTGTCCCTTCTTAGGTGGTTACTCTTGTTAGCTTGGTTTACTCTCGGCTTGGTTTTCTGATGGGGGTTGGGGGCCGTCGTCTTGCCACATACTGTTGCCTCTTTTCGTGCAGCGCTGGCGGAGCCGCTTCAGCCTGCTTTCGGTCTTGGTGTTGCTTCTGCACCGTTAGTAAGCTGTCTTGTGCATCGTTTCACCTCCGGCCTGTTTGTGAGCCGCTTGCACCATCCTGGTCTCTGGTCAGCGTGCTCTGTCTTCTCCTCGGTTGGTAGTGCCCCTTCGGTTTCGGTGTGTTTTTTCGTCGGCTCTTTCCTTTTGGCCTTTGCCTCTGGGGGTCGAGTCGCTGAGTTTTCTTGCTCCTTCGGTTTTTGCGTTTTGGTTGTTCGGTGGCAGCAGTCTCCATCTTTTCTGGCGCGGGGTGGGGCTGCTGCGTTCTGGAGGGATCCAGGGTTTGTTGGTGCTTCGTTGGTCGGGCCGGGGTTGTGTCGTTTTTTGTGTTCAGTGGCGGCCCTCCGCTGTTGTTTGCGTGCCACGGCGTTTGGGTCCAGAGCGCGTTTTGCGTTGATCCGGTTCTGTTCTTCCCGGTTCGCGGGTGATGGTGTCCCGGGTGGTCAGCCGTGTTCTTGCGGCTAAGCTGCCTGTGTTCTTCCCTCATGCCTGTGGCGTTCATGGCTTCGCTGCTCTCGCTGCCGTCTGGGCGACGTGGCCTTGCGGTCTTTCGGGCATGGATTTTTGGTGTTCGTGCATGGGCCTTGCTGCTCGTTCTCGATTTGTTCCTGGGACTTTTCGGGGCTGTGGCGCCTTGGGTTGGCGTTTGCTGCCGGTTGTCTCGCCTCCGTGGGGGGGTGCGTGGTGTCCGCCTCCCGGTTCTGTCCCTTTGACCTTCCTTTGTGGGTAGTTAGCTCCGAGGAGCCGACAGGGCTCCCCCCAGAAAGCCAGCATTGAATGTAATGAAACTCCATTTTCTGGGTGAGACCCGGAGGCTCCCTGGCAACCCTCCCTCCCTCCGGTCGGCGTTTTTTTCGCGTATTTTGACATCCAGCCTCAGAACTGATGGGTGGATAGCCGGCGTGGGAGGTTTGGGGCTCCCCCTTCCCCCTCCCGGGAAGGGAGGAGCTGCGCAGACAGCGGCGCGGTGACGTATGACGTCATACTAGTTTCCTTGTTTTCTGTTGAAGAGTTCTATCCACTAGTTCGGCTTTAGGTAGCAATTTTCACCAGAATAGGGGTTTGTTTTGGAATGCTTACCTTTCTGGATGCTTGACCCGGTCGATGGCAGACATAGAATGCTTCCAACCACACGGGGGGTTTCTATAGGCCATTGCTCCCCTTGCCTCTCTGAGGGGGCCCAGGTTCTGGCCGTGGTCCCCGGTAGGCCCTAGAACTCCATACACATGACTGATGCCAAAGTCTGACATTAGCATATCAGCCGGTAAAGCTCCGGGGAGCCTCCGGGTCTCACCCAGAAAATGGCGTTTTATTACATTCAACGCTGGTTTTTTTAGTGTCTGCTTTCTTAGTGAGAGTCATCATAACAATCCCCCTGCTTCTCCTTGCACCAGCCTCAGCACTGCCATTGCAACAACAACTGCCTTACCTACAGACTATCTCCAGCCTGACCATTTGACCCACATTGTTCAAGCACTGTCTTATGACTACTCCGGCACCATAAACATACCATAAATAAATGCAGTACTGTAGCTTAATACTGTGTGTTTAATGCTCCTCTGTTAAGGAACAGAGGAAGAGTTCAGACCTCTGTTTATAGTTGAATCAGATACATTACACATTTAACCATTCAATTGCGCATCGCATTATATGATGCTTTGACCGACTTGCAGTAAATTGTGCATCGCATCATGTGATGCTTTGGAGTACTACGCAAGATTTAAACGGCCCACGGATACACGGGGTTCACCACACTTTCATCAGGGCTCTTGTAAACAGACGCCATTTTAAAAAAAAATCGTGGGCCAAATTCCCGGGTGTGAAGGGCCTCAGTATTGAGTGACCAACCAAGCCTGATGCACGAAGCATGAGCTCACAGCACTGCTGTTCAGCTTGTGACCACAGCATCGCCTAAAAATGCCATAATATACTTGTTTATGCTATTATGTAGCGATGATATTATTACAGAAGACCCCTGACTGTGATAAAACTGACCAGGGTTCTGATAATAGCAGGATTGTGGTGATATTTAGCGCTGTGCGCCATGGAGGGAGGAGTAATGCTGTGGGAGGGAGGGTAGTGGCGATGTCTTCTGACTGTGTGTGGCCACCTTTTATTGACTGCACTCACTATACCAGCTTAGTGGTTCGCTATGATGAACACAAATGTAGTTACTTATATATAACGTGTGTATAGAGGGGTATAAACAGGAAGAGTAGGTTGGGAACCGCCATTTTGGTGAGGGAGGTGGCGTCGTCTGCACGAAGCCACCGTGCAGACGACGGTGTTGTTTACTGGTTACCACGATGGTCTTTGGTCACCATACCAGTTTACTTGTACAAGTATGGTGAATAAAACAGGTAGATATTTATATATAATGTGTGTATATAGCGTAATAACACCACATAGTATTGTTGGAGGAGAAATATTAGTGCGTCTGACCTTGAGGGCGGCAGCCATCAGCTGACTGTGTGAGGTCCTACGTCTTTGTGCCTTTACTCACCATACAAGCTTAGATGTAAAGTTATGGTGAACAAAACATGTAAATACTTATATATAACGTCTGTATATAAGAGCAAAAACAGTATTGTGGGAGGAGAATGTGGGTGAATCAGATGACTTGAGGGAGGGCGTGAGTGGCTGGCTGGTACACGGCGGTCACTCCTCGTTACTTTTTGACTCATAATAGCAACTTAGTGGTTCGTTATGGTGAACAAAACATGCAGATACTTATATATAACCTGTGTATTTAGTGTAATAACCAACAAAGTATTTGTTCACTGATTGATAAACATAATTGAATCAACAATATGCACACCATATTTATGAGTACAGCGATGATTCACTCATTTTATTATATAAATATATCAAACTACACACTATTGAATAATATTACAGCAAAAAACTATGAAAAATCAATCAGAGACATTGAAATAATTAGGTAATTATCTCTTTGTGGCAACTCTGGGCTGACAGCTAGCGATCAACAGACCGCCTGAGACGCACACTGAGTGAGCTCCTGTGTTTTGCCAGACTTCCCCGCCCTATAGCGGGCAATATATGCCACTTACGATTTTTTTATTATTTTTCCCATGATCAGTGAACACAAATTAACAGGTTAGGAAGAAAAAATAATTTTTTTTTTTTTTTTTTTTTGGTATGCGCCTGTGGGTGTCAAATGGTATATAGCCATGCGCCATTTAAGGGTTAAAGAGAGTTACATACACTAGTGGTTGTATAATTTTAATTTACTTAACATTTTAATATACTGTTTTGTACATTTTCAGTGACATAGGTGAAGAAGTGAAGAGTGTTGGAGATTTTGGGCATGAAGAAGTTGTAAGTGGAGTGGTGCGTTGCATTCGGAGCATCAACAGTGAGTGTGATTTACCAACTTCACTACCGCACAACATGGCCCAACGCTTCAGAGTTGCAGCTGCAATTGCACAAGCAGTGAAGGTGAGACTTCTTTATGTGAATTCTATACTGTATTTTCTTGGCAATTAGTTTCTGAACCACTGTATTTCGCAGCTATAAAATATGGCAAACCTGTGGTGCGCTGAAAATAAATTATTCCCTCAATTTTGTTTCTGATATTGTTAAACTCTCTTCCCTAATCACAATAATATAAGCAACATCACAATCAAGCACTTACTTTATCTGTAATGAAGTGGAGAAGATGACTGATGACATCACAGAAGCTCTCCAGAAGCTGCTCGCACAGGCAATTCAGCACTCACGAATTGCCACAAATATATTTGCATTGTTTGTTTTCAGGGCATTTTCATGGCTTCCTAATTTTTTGGTATCTTATCTGATGCATATGTATGTCATTTACAATATTTACAGATTTGAACGTTCATAATGTTCCAAGGAACTGTGATACATGTTTCAGTAATGTGTCCACTAAAAATGTTTATTGTTGCAATATTAATTATTTAATATTCAATTTATTAACATTACCAGTATTTACACTTGGAAAATCCTTAGAAACTGTGACGAGGATTCGAACCTATGCTGTTGGTACCTTCACACACATGTCTCTGACAACCAGGCCACAACATGGTAAAAGGATTGCAACCTGGAGTTCTATTGAACACACGAGGGTTTCCTGGATTTTCACACAATCCCCCCCATGCACTCTTGTCATCTTGGAATGTTCTACCTCTGATGCTCCTCTTTCAATACACAGAGTGATTACATTAACATAAGAAGAATAATCACATGAGTGCATGGGGGTATTGTGTGAAAAACTTGGTCCAGCTTCAGTGAAAACCTCAGGAAACCCTCGTGTGTTCAATAGAACTCCAGGTTGCAATCCTTTTACCATGTTGTGGCTTGGTTGTCAGGGACATGTGTGTGGGAGTACCAACAGCATAAGTTCGAATCCTCGTCACAGGTTTTAAGGATTTTCCGAGTGTAAATACTGGTAATGTTAATGAATTGAATATTGAACAATTAATATTGCAACAATAAACATTAAATAAATAATAAACAATAAATTCCGGCTTAAGTGGAAGCCTCAGGAAACTCTCGTGTGTTCAGTAGAACTCCAGGTTGCCATTCTTTTACCATATCGTGGTCTGGTTGTCTGGGGCATGTGCGTGTGATTACCCACTGCATAGGTTCAAATCCTCATCATGGCTCCTTTGAATTTTCTCATTGATACATCACATTAGTGTGATTACTCTCTTGACTGTTTACACTGTCACACTACTGTATTTACACAATCACACTATATTACACACTCAGTACTTCATGAGTGTGTGATAATCAGTGAAACAGTCCATGTAACATAAGGCAACTTTGCATTCAACACACCAGGTACACAGATTTTTGCTTCATAGCTCTTCGTTTTGTGTGCTTGCAAACAATGCACTCGCGTACACCTTTTGCGTGTTTTCCTGAACTTGGTATGTAACTAGTTTTGTGTAATGGAAGGGAGTCTTTACAAACCAGTCTGTTGGGACCTGCATAAGGCATTGTTGGTATGTAAACTCTCGTCCTAGCACTCTCTTCTTGGCCAAATTTCAGGAGTAATTATGACAATAGGGCAAGACTAAAATTATGGGTTGGTGGTTTCTTGCCTGGTTTCACCAAATACATTTTGTACCAATTCATCAATGTTATATCCTTAAGGTGACAAAACAATTTATTGGACCACTTAACACTCTTCTGAACACACTCAACAGCACCAACCATCATGTCACATTTATCTACCAATCTCATATTTATATTGTAGTCTATGACGCTATCTGGTTTATTCACTTTTCCCTGTCTTCCAAATCTCATTTTGCCACTGTCTGGTATAATAAGGCCTGTCTTTGGCCTGGTATAATAATTGTCAGTGTTTAGAATGTGCCTCTTGTTCAGCAGTGGTTCCCTGAGCATCTTGACCACACTACCAGAAACCCCAGGAGGATCTTGAGCAGACATGTCTATGTCAGTACCAGAATATAGTATCATATCAATCACCACTCTGGCTGGCTGGCAATATCTAATCGATTTAACGACCTTTTATTTACCGTTCTGCCTGTTCTAACAACTGATTTTTAGATTGTTAACTGGCGCCTTATTTTCATGGTCATTGGCTGTTAACTCCGGAATACTGTATTGAGTTAAACTGGAAGCCAGTATTGTGTTTGTTGTGACAACCTTGCCCTCACTAGGCCAGTGATTACATTTTCCCTTCACAGATTTTTCTTCTTCTGTTACACAGCATGTAGTCAGAGCTAGTCAGTTACAACCAGTCAGCAGCAGCCATAGTCAAGTCACACTCAGTTAGGCATTCACAGTCAAAGACAGTTAGGCATTCACAGTTGTGGTAGCAACCAGTCACAGTTTGTAAACAACATAAGTTTGATGTTGTTTACAAAACTCCAACATTATGTACTCTCACAAACCCAATGTACCTTCTTGTATATAAGTCAGGCAGGCAGGCAGGCAGGCAGGCAGGCAGGCAGGCAGGCAGGCAGTCAGTCAGTCAGTTAGTCAGTCAGGGCAGTCAGTCAGGGCAGGCAGTCAGGGCAGGCAGTCAGGGCAGGCAGTCAGGGCAGGCAGTCAGGGCAGTCAGTCAGGGCAGTCAGTGAGTGAGGTCAGGTCAGGTCAGGTCAGGTCAGTCAGTGCAGTCAGTCAGTGCAGTCAGTCAGTCAGTGCAGTCAGTCAGGGCAGTCTACCTCCAAGGCAGGAAGCCTAGAATCTGGTATCTGGTAGGAAGGAAGCCGAGAATTTGAACCATGTTAATTCCATTCGGACAGTCAACACACACCTGGAAGGGTTACCTTGAGGTTACCTTGAGGTGCTTCCGGGGCTTAGCGTCCCCGCGGCCCGGTCGTCGACCAGGCCTCCTGGTTACCGGACTGATCAACCAGGCTGTTGGACGCGGCTGCTCGCAGCCTGACGTACGAGTCACAGCCTGGTTGATCAGGTATCCTTTGGAGGTGCTTATCCAGTTCTCTCTTGAACACTGTGAGGGGTCGGCCAGTTATGCCCCTTATGTGTAGTTGGTTGGGGATATATCTGGGAGGATATAGTATGGGGATGGGGAGGGGGTAAGATGTAGCTGGTTTGGGGGAGCTGAGGGGATGTGGCATCACCACAGCTAGTCTGTGATAGTCCGCCTGCCACCCAAGCCTGCCAAAGCCTGCCCACCTGCCTGAACCCACCCAAGAGAACCCACTCAACTATCCAAACCCACCCAACTGCCCAAACCCGCCCAACTGCCCAAACCCGCCCAACTGCCCAAACCCGCCCAAGCCCATCTAAGCCCACTCAAGCCCACTCAAAACCACCCAAACCTGCCCAAAAAGAATGCCCACCCACCTAAACCCACCCACCCGAACCCCCACCCAAGACAGCCCACTCGCCCGAAACCACCCAAGCCTGCCCACCCAAGAACGGTCCTCCTACCTGATACCCACCAGAACTAATCCAAGACTACCCTCCCGCCTGAATCCACCCAAGCCTGCCCACATCCACCCAAGACAGCCCACAGCCCATACCCATGCCCACAAAAAAAGCCCACCCAACTGCCCAAACCCACCCAAAACCACCCAATAAGACCCATGCACCCGAACCTACCCAAGACCGCCCACCTGTCTTAAAACACCCAAGAACGCCCACTCACCTGCCCGAACCTTATCAAGAATGCCCACCCACCCGGCCAAACCCACCCAAGCCTACACACCCATCCAAGAACGAAACCCACCCAAGCCTACACACCCACCCAAGACTGCCCGCCCGCCCGCCCGAAACTACCCAGGACTGCCCAAAGAAGAACCCACCCAAGTTTGCCCACCTGCCCAAACCCACCCAAGACTGCACACCCACCTGAAACCACTCAAGACCACCCATATAAGAGCCCACCCAAGCCTGCCTAAGGTTTCAGAGTCGGGATAGGGTTTTCTTGGTGGTGAGATTTGGGTGTCTTCAGGAACTGCTCCCCCTTCCAGATTGGTGGTGAAGACATTTGAGCCTGTTCCTCCTGCTGGAACTTTTGGGTCGTGCCAGCGGGCCCCTTTCATCCCTGCTTTTCCGGTGGACTCCGTGTAACGACCGCTTCCCTCTGTAATAACCGCGGCCTCTATTGTAATAACCCAATGTTCCCCAGTATTACTCCTGTTAACTTGTGATCTCTCATAATCGTAATATACGCTCTCTGTTGTAATTCTCCGTCTCTCTTCACTCAATACCCCAGCTTAACGCTGTTACAGTCCAGTATGACCCCTCACTGGACTGCCACGTATGTAAGAGGAATATTAAATGAGGAAGATACACCAAGGACAAGGGTTATTAGTTAAAACAATAACAAAACACATTAACACTGCCACCACCTTCCCGACCAACCATACCTGAATGTGTCTGTCACCGATCCCCCAGGAAGGCAAGGAATCAGTAACCATGGGACTCCGGGTAATATGAACTTCAGAAATAAATTTTGGAAAATTAGTTTGTGTAATTTACGTTACTTATTTGAATCCAAGGGCAACTTTAGTATCTATTAATAGTAGGAGAACATGGGGGCTTCCAATACAACACCTAAAAATGACAAAGTAGCAAAATATATCAAAGGGGAGTTAAGTGAATACCACTGGACAAGCTATACAATTTATTTTATGAAACATGTAAATTAAGACAATTTGAACACATCACCTATTCTATTTCCCTAGAGGCACAATGGATATTTACCGAGGACATAAAAACTCAAGTGCTACTCTACCTTAAATACCCGCACTACCTCCACGATGTTGATGGCTGCCCTCAGCCCCGAGGATACGGGCTTGCGGCCCTGTTCCTAATACACTCCCAAGACACACTGATGAAATTTAGTTTTTCCAACTTATTGCTGGGAAGGATTACTCCTCCCACCATCTACTACAGCCCCAGGGCTCCACCCATTATTTTGGCAATGGCCAACCATTTAACACGTAGGCCTGAGGTCTGGCTCTCTAGGGCCAATAAGGACTTGGCCCTTATCTCAGGCCAATCACCTTCACTGATCTGTCGTGGAAAGCTACATGAATTTCTGAAGATTGAGTCAGCTCTCCCCAGCTAAAGAGAAGAGGGACAAGGCACGTCTATGGAGCCCAGGCACCTGCGAGCAATGTTTACAAAACTGATAATTTATGTTCAAGCCTGTCTCCTCTAAGATAGGAGTAGGGACATTTGACTCTGCCTGGTATGGGGAAGGCCGCTGCTGAGAGGGACAGAGAGGGATGAGAGGGGGTGGAGAGGGAAATATCTGAGTGGGGAATTGAGTGGGAGAAGCCAAGGTATCCACGACCACCCTACCCTCAGGTCAACCTCTTGACCCTGACAAATGGGCGACAGGGGGGGGGAGAGGAGGAGACGAATGACGGCCAAGGGGAGGGGAGAAGGAAGGAGGGGAGAGGGAGAAGGAAAGGAGGGGAGAAGGGGAGGGAAAAGAGGGGAGAAGGGAGAACCAATGATCTGAGCCCCAGATCATTACAACTGACTCCGGTCTTTTCCGGTCTTTTCTCCAGAAGTAGAAGGTTTGGAGGACAATTCAGCCCCCCAGGTCCTGACGTGGAGGAGCCTGGGGCTGGGGAGGTGTTGACTTCGGGGAGGGGCTTGGGCCCCATGGGCTGAGGAGCTCGTTTCTGGGTCTGCGTCCAGTACACTTGCCTTGGCAGCTCAGTCGTCGGCTGCCTTGTTGAAGTTGTTTGTGCCGATTCTGAAGGAAGCGGTGTCTCTGTTCTTTGTTTCATGCCTCGTGTGGAATCCGCTTGGGCCCCTGGCTCTTAGATTTTCATCCCCTCTTTGTCCATTGCTGTTTGCAGAGTCTGCAGTGGTGCATTTTCTGCAGGCGGCTTCGTCTAGTTGCCAGCCTGTGTTGGACTTGTTGGTTCTCCGGGAAAGGGGGTGGGGAACCATGGTGGTCCTGCCCAGAAGGGTCGTGCCAGGGCTCGGGATTCTTTCAGTCGTCGTAAACCAGTGGGGCAGATTCGGTGCCGGCCACTCCTGTGCGAAGCCTTTGGTGTCTGATCGGCGCAGTGATCGTTCTGAGCATCAGTCGGGCTCTCTTAAGGGTCGTCGGCCTTTTTGTTCGCCCCATTGACGGGGCCATGGGGGGAGGCTCATGCTGTTTTATATCGCCTGGTCCCACAATTTGTGGGCACTTTGGGTCATTTCCTCTGGCCTGCGGTGGCATTGGGTGGCTCTTCCTCCTTCGGGGGGATCTGGGCTGGCAGGGCATGCCTCTTCCTCTCTGCTCTGTCAGGTCATTGCGGAGTGGGTTCACTGGGGCCTGGTTGAAACAACCACCCAAGATTGGGTGTCACTCAGGAGGTTTCCCCACCTGTTTTCAGTTTCAAAACGGGACTGTGCAGACCTGCGGTTTATTTTGGACTTGTCTCGTCTGAACCCTTGGGTATTTTGCTCCTCCTTTCAGATGACCACTCAGTCCCAGGACTGGCTGCTTTTGGAGCCGGGCACTTGGATGGTGTCTCTGGACCTCTGGGAGGCGTATTGGCATGTCTCGATTCATCCAGGGTTCAGGGACTGGCTCGGTTTTGTCGTGGGGTGGCAGGCTTACCATTTTCATTGCCTTCCACTTGGCTTGAATCTGGCACCTCATGTGTTCACCCACATTACCTGAGTCATGGTGGCCCGTTTACACCTGTTTGGGATTTGGGTTCTGGCTTACCTCGATGACTGGCTGGTCTGGGCTCCCAGCCAGTCCAGTGTCTGCTCGCCAGGGATTTGGTTCTTTCTCAGCTCACTCGGACTTGGCTGGGTCTTGAGTGGGACTCTCAGACCACTTCCTTGTCTCTCCCTCCCACGGTGTTGCTGCGGCCATGGTCCTGCCTTCGGCTGTTTTTGGAGAGCACCTGGGTCACTCGTCAGTTGTTCGAGCAGCTGTGCGGGAGTCTGAACTTCACCATTGCTGGTCGTTCACCGTTGGGTCGAATCTCTCTTCGGTGGCTGTTCTGGTTCCTTTGGGGACATCCTTTCTGTCGCTCTCGCGATCTTTGAGTTCGGACCCCTGGAGCCTTGTGTCAGCAGCTTCCTCTTCGGTTTTTTAGGGTTCTGTGCCGTGGTGCCTACCCAAGCCCTCGCTCAATATGTTCATAGATACCTCGTCTCTCGGCTGAGGCTTTGTGACCAGTGCTCACCAGGCCGGTAAGGATCTGTGGGGTCCGTCTTTCCGTCAGGCTCACAGCATGGTGCGGAAGTTCGCATCACTCGCGGATCAATGATCTGGCTCCATTCAGATTGCTCCCTTGTGGTTCACTGTCTGAACCGCTGGGGTTTGATTCAGTCCTTGGCTCTTTGGGGCTGATTTGTTCGGGTGACTCTTCTGCTGAGTTCTCAGGGTTTGGCTTTCCTGGCAGTTCATATCCAGGGAGTGTTCAATGTACTGGCGGACGACCTGTCCTGTTTCATTCCCATGTCCATGGAATGAACAGTCGACGCAGACTCGTTCCATTGACTCTGCCGACGTTCGGGCACCCGGACGTGGACCTCACGTGTCGGCTTGGTCGAGGCGTCTTCCAGTACAGTATATGCGACACCCTTACCCGACTGCGAGGCCGTCAGGGTCGATGCCTTTTGACTGGACTGGTCAAGGTGGGGTTACCTGTACCTCTTCCCGCTGGTTCGGTTGTTGCTCCTGGTCCTAGCTTGCTTGTAGACTTACCAGAGAAGAGTAGTCTTGTTGGCCCCTTGGTGGCCGGCCCAGCCTTGATTTCTGGCGCTGCTTGCTCGGTGTCCGAACCCGAGGGTCTTTCCGCAGCTCCGCCTTTTTTAGCAGATCGGTCCGGTCCGTCACGTATCTGGTTTGATCTTCTCCTCCGATCTTTGCATCTGGTCTTTTTGATGCAGGTTTATCACCACTTGTAAGGTGATCCTATGCCTTACCCTTCATTGGCTTGGTTGCTGGTGTCCCATCTGCGATCTTCATCTCGGTGGCAGTATGAAGTTCCCTGGTGGTCCTTTCATCACTTCATTCTTCATAGGTTGTCTTGGAGTTCAGATCAGGTTGTTTTGTCCTTTCTCTCTTGGTTGTTTCAGGACCGTCATCTTATGCAGAATACCGTCGCCTTGTATCATGTGGCGCTGGCAGAGCTGCTTCGTTTTGCGTTCGGGATGGATGTTACTTCTGCTTTGTTCCGCAACCTTTTTCGGGACTTGTTTCACCTCTGGCCTGCTCATGCCCTGCCCGAGCCGTCCTGATTGTTGGCTTGGTTGCTTCTCTCCTCCTCGGTTTGTGGTGGATCCTTCGGTTCTGGACGGTTTCTGGGGGGAGCCCCGTCGGCTCCCCGGAGCTTTACCGGCTGATATCCTAATGTCAGACTTTGGCATCAGTCATGTGTATGGAGTTCTAGGGCCTACCGAGGACCACGGCCAGAACCTGGCCCCTCAGAGAGGCAAGGGGAGCACCTGGTTGATACCTGGTTGATGGGGTTCTGGGAGTTCTTCTACTCCCCAAGCCCGGCCCAAGGCCAGGCTCGACTTGTGAGAGTTTGGTCCACCAGGCTGTTGCTTGGAGCGGCCCGCAGGCCCACATACCCACCACAGCCCGGTTGGTCCAACACTCCTTGGAGGAATAAATCTAGTTTCCTCTTGAAAATGTCCACGGTTGTTCCGGCAATATTTCTTATGCTTGCTGGGAGGACGTTGAACAACTGCGGACCTCTGATGTTTATACAGTGTTCTCTGATTGTGCCTATGGCACCTCTGCTCTTCACTGGTTCTATTCTACATTTTCTTCCATGTCGTTCTCTCCAGTACGTTGTTATTTTACTGTGTAGATTTGGTACTTGGCCCTCCAGTATCTTCCAGGTGTATATTATTTGATATCTCTCTCGTCTTCTTTCTAGTGAGTACATTTGGAGGGCTTTGAGACGATCCCAATAATTTAGGTGCTTTATTGCGTCTATGCGTGCCGTATATGTTCTCTGTATTCCCTCTATTTCAGCAATCTCTCCTGCTCTGAAGGGGGAAGTGAGTACTGAGCAGTACTCAAGACGGGACAATACAAGTGACTTGAAGAGTACAACCATTGTGATGGGATCCCTGGATTTGAAAGTTCTCGTAATCCATCTTATCATTTTTCTGGCTGTCGCAATATTTGCTTGGTTATGCTCCTTAAATGTTAGGTCGTCAGACATTATTATTCCCAAATCCTTTACATGCTGTTTTCCTACTATGGGTACATTTGATTGTGTTTTGTACTCTGTATTATGTTTAAGGTCCTCATTTTTACCGTACCTGAGTACCTGGAATTTATCACTGTTAAACATCATGTTATTTTCTGATGCCCAGTCGAAAACTTTATTAATATCAGCTTGAAGTTTTTCAATGTCCTCAGCCGAGGTAATTTTCATACTGATTTTTGTCATCTGCAAAGGATGATTCGAAGCTGTGACTTGTATTTTTGTCTATATCCGATATGAGAATAAGGAAAAGCAGCGGTGCAAGGACTGTACCCTGAGGTACAGAGCTTTTCACTACACTTGGACTAGATTTTATATGGTTGACAGTTACTCGCTGAGTCCTGTTTGACAGAAAACTGAGTATCCAGCGTCCTACTTTACCGGTTATTCCCATTGACTTCATTTTGTGTGCTATAACGCCATGGTCACATTTATCGAAAGCCTTTGCGAAGTCCGTGTATATCACATCAGTATTCCTCTTCTCTTCTAATGCCTCAGTGACTTTGTCATAGTGCTCAAGTAGCTGTGAGAGGCACGATCTTCCCGCTCGAAATCCATGTTGGCCTGGGTTGTGAAGGTCATTGGTCTCCATGAAATTGGCGACCTGACTCCTAATCACTCTCTCAAATACTTTTATGATGTGTGATGTTAGTGCAACTGGTCTATAATTTTTTGCCAATGCTTTGCTCCCTCCCTTGTGTAGAGCAATGGCCTATAGAAACCCCTGTGTGGTAGGAAGCATTCTATGTCTGCCATCGACCAAGTCAAGCATCCAGAATGGTAAGCATTCCAAAACAAACCCCTGTTCTGGTGAAAATTGCTACCTAAAGCTGAACTAGTGGATACAACTCTTCAACAGAAAACAAGGAAACTAGTATGACGTCATACGTCACTGCGCCACTGTCTGCGCAGCTCCCCCCTCCCCGGGAGGGGGAAGGGGGAGCCCCAGACCTCCCTCGCCGGCTATCCACCCATCAGTTCTTTGGCTGATGCTATAGGCACCGGTTATATGCTCCGGCTCCAGTAGTTGTTTCAGCACTGTACCTAGAGTGTGGTGTCTGTTTTCTAGGTGGTGTGTGAGCCGGGAGTGATTCTCCAGTACTTGGGCTGCATGCGCCTAGGGTTCCCTTCCCTAGGTGCCCTGTAAGTACTGCCCTTGGGGCTTGGGGCCGCCTTCCACAAGTTCCTTGGGTCCTGCCTCTGCTTGGCCGTTTACTGCTTGGTTTTCGGCCGCTCTTTGTGTGCTCGGGTGTTCTGTCTCCCTTGTTCGCCATAGAGTAAGGGGCAGTTTTTGCACTGGTGGGGTGCAGGGTACTGTGCAGCTTGTCTTTACCAATCATAGCGGCCGGCTCTGTTCCGCTTGGGTACGCTGTCCTCTTGCGGGGTTTTCTTTTTCTTTTTGTTTATCTACCTGGTTGGGGGATCTGCCTTCGTTCTTGCCCCTTGTGTCCCTTGTGTTCTGAGTATTTTCTGGTGGTACCCCCTGAGTGTACACGTCCCGGGGATTCAGTTCTTAGAAAGTTGTTTGGTAGCTTTGGGTGCCGGTTAGCAGTACCCTGCCTGGGATTACCTGAGAGCGAGTCCTCTTATAGTAAACGCTCAGGACCCTGGGAAACCCCTGGGGGCGCGCGGGTCCGATGGATGTGACCACAGAGTCCCCCCCTCGCTTCCAGCGAGTTTGAGGGTTGCTCTCACCCTTTGTCTCTGGGTGACTCTCTGTTTTGCCTCCGTCTGCTGCCTGTGGGGTCGGTGACACCTTCGACCCGGAGTCCTGCGAGTTTGGTTGCTCGTTGTGGCTCGGTTACCCAGTTGTGCTGACAAAGCGGGTGCGGGCAGCAGTGGCGTTGCACTTGAGCCTTGGTGGTGGTAACGTTCTCGTGGTTTCCTCCCCGGGAGCCCCGGGGCTGCCCCGTTGTAGTTCGTTTTGGGACTTGGGAGTGTTGGTTGCTTCGGTTCCATCCACGCCCCCTTGCCTTTCCCCTGGATCACCCTTCCTGCCTGCATCCGGTTCCTTACCGTCTGTAGGTTCGGGGCGGGGTTTTTGATGGTGTAGAGACTCGGGCAGTCTCGGGGAATTCCCCTTCCGGGGTAGTGACGGGGGCATTTGAGCCTGTTCCTCCAGCCGTGTTGTATGAGTCTGCCAGTGGGCTCCCTTCCTTAGTGTTTTCACGGCTGCCCCGGTTTTCTGGTACGGCCGGGGCTTTGGGGGAACGGCTCGGCCCCGGGGCCTGTCGTGTAGGTTCCCGGGGCTGTGGAGGGGCTGACTTGGGAGGCCCCGTTGGACCCCGTGGGGGTTTTTATCCCCCTCTAGGCGGGGCTTGTGGTTACGCGGAGTGGGTTCTTTCCTCCCCACTCGCCGTGCTTGCTGTTGGGCGTCGGCCCCTCCCCGGGCTCGGTTCCTTGGCCTTTGAGTCGGTTGGTTCCGTCCTGTGGGTGGATGTTTCCTCTCACCCTTTTTTGGGACGGTGTTTTCGTCATGTTTCCCCGTTCGATGGGGTTCTACGTGACTTCTGATCTTGGGTGCGCCTGTGCCTTTGTGTGCCTTCGGGACTAGTGTTGGCTTCTGTGTTCTCGAGGGTTCGGGAAGGTTTTTCGCTACTTCCCGCATTATTGGAACGTCTGTCGGCTCCTCGCCGTTTTGGGCTACTTGTGGCCCGGTTGGGCTACTTGTGAGCCGGTTGGGCTACTTGTAGCTCTGTTGGGCTACTTGTCGCCCTGTTGGGCTACTTGTCGCCCGGTCTGGCATCTTTTGGCCGGGCGTCTTTTGGCCGGGCGCTGGATGCGGTGTTGTTTATAGACCTGTCTTTATTTAGGTATATTTTTGTACGACTGAGACCGTTCACACACCAGTGACTGTCCCTTTTTCAACCCTTCCTATCCCCCTCATGTGCATGTCCAACTCATGCTGCAGTCATTCAGGGGACCCACCTTTTTTCATGTTGAGGTGTGGGGGTTGTAGGGTTGGTTCTGTACTCACCTGGTAAGGCTCCTGGCTGTGCTTGCAGGGTTTGAGCTCTGGCTCTTGGGTCCCGCGTATCTGGTAGAACTTGTGGGATAGTACCAGTGGAGTGCAGTGGTGCTACTGGCACAATTGGGGAACACTGTATTACCATCAGAGGTCTGTGCTTGTTACACGACCTACTTGCGAGCATAAGCCTTCTTACTGGTTCATCCGTGGAATTCCAGGGCACACTAGCCTGTTTTCGTATAGCAGTTCCGGCCCATCCTGGTTGTGGGGGTATGTGGGCCGGCGGGCCGCTCCTGGCAGCTGCCTGGTGGGCCACCCTCTGGCCGGTCTAGCCTGGCCTTGGGCCGGGCTTGGGGTGTAAAAGAGCTCCCAGTACCCCAGGTTGGTGGTCGGGTGGCTTCGTGGTAGGTGTCCCACCTGCGTACTTCTCTTGGCGGCAGTATGGGGTATTTTGGCGGTCCTTCCTTTTCCTGTCCCTTCTTAGGTGGTTACTCTTGTTAGCTTGGTTTACTCTCGGCTTGGTTTTCTGGTGGGGTTTGGGGGCCGTCGTCTTGCCACATACTGTCGCCTCTTTTCGTGCGGCGCTGGCAGAGCCGCTTCAGCTTGCTTTCAGTCTTGGTGTTGCTTCTGCACCGTTAGTAAGCTGTTTTGTGCATCGTTTCACCTCTGGCCTGTTCGTGCGCCGCTTGCACAATCCTGGTCTCTGGTCAGCGTGCTCTGTCTTCTCCTCGGTTGGTAGTGCCCCTTCGGTTCCGGTGTGTTTTTTCGTCGGCTCTTTCCTTTTGGCCTTTGCCTCTGGGGGTCGAGTCGCTGAGTTTTCTTGCTCCTTCGGTTTTAGCGGTAGCAGCAGTCTCCATCTTTTCTGGTGCGGGGTGGGGCTGCTGCGTTCTGGAGGGGTCCTGGGTTTGCTGGTGCTTTGTTGGTCGGGCCGGGGGTGTGTCGTGTTTTGTGTTCAGTGGCGGCCCTCCGCTGTTGTTTGCGTGCCACGGCGTTTGGGTCCGGAGCGTGTTTTGCATTGATCCGGTTCTGTTCTTCCTGGTTCGCGGGTGATGGTGTCCCAGGTGGTCAGCCGTGTTCTTGCGGCTAAGCTGCCTGTGTTCTTCCCTCATGCCAGTGGCGTTCATGGCTTCGCTGCTCTCGCTGCCGTCTGGGCGACGTGGCATTGCGGTCTTTCGGGCAAGGATTTTTGGTGTTCGTGCGGGGGCCTTGCTGCTCGTTGTTCTCGTGTTGTTCCCGGGACTTTTCGGGGCTGTGGCGCCTTGGGTTGGCGTTTGCTGCTGGTTGAATCGCTTCCGTGGGGGGTGCGTGGTGTCCGCCTCCCGGTTCTGACCCTTTGACCTTCCTCTGTGGGTAGTTAGCTCCGGGGAGCCGATGGGACTCTCCCCAGAAAATCAGCGTTGAATGTAATGAAACGCCATTTTCTGGGTGTGACCCGGTGGCTCCCCGGCAACCCTCTCTCCCTCCGGTCGACGGTTTTTCGTGTGTTTTGACATCCAGCCTCAGAACTGATGGGTGGATAGCCAGCATGGGAGGTCTGGGGCTCCCCCTTCCCCCTCCCGGGGAGGGGGGAGCTGCGCAGACAGCAGCGCGGTGACGTATGACGTCATACTAGTTTCCTTGTTTTCTGTTGAAGAGTTCTATCCACTAGTTCAGCTTTAGGTAGCAATTTTCACCAGAATAGGGGTTTGTTTTGGAATGCTTACCTTTCTGGATGCTTGACCCGGTCGATGGCAGACATAGAATGCTTCCTACCACACGGGGGTTTCTATAGGCCATTGCTCCCCTTGCCTCTCTGAGGGGGCCAGGTTCTGGCGGTGGTCCCCAGTAGGCCCTAGAACTCCATACACATGACTGATGCCAAAGTCTGACATTAGCATATCAGCCGGTAAAGCTCCAGGGAGCCTCCAGGTCTCACCCAGAAAATGGCGTTTCATTACATTCAACACTGTTTTTTTCTAAGGCTCTTTTCTTGTTGGCAATGGCCTCTGGGGGTAGGGTTGCGGAGTTTCATGCTCTCCTCTGGCACAGGGGGTTTCTACTCTTTTAGTCTTGGTGATAGGTTTGTTTGGTTGCAGATATCTCCTTCTTTTCTGGCGAGGAATGAGACTGCTGCTTTCTGGAGGGGTCCTTGGGTTGTTGATGCTTGGTTGGTCAGGCCAGGGGTGCATCATGTGTTGTGTTCGGTTGCGGCTCTTCGCCAGTTTTGTGCGCTATGGCCTCAGTGACCGGAGACGCACTTTGGGTTGACCCAGTTTCCCTTTTTCCCTGTTCCAGGGTTTTTGTTTCCCAGGTCGTCTGCAGGGTTATTAGGTCCAGCCATCCTGCGGTCTATCCTTGTGCCCACGTCGTTTGTAGGTTTGCTGTGCTGGCTACTGTCTTCGGTAACATGTCTTGGACTGACATTCGGGCACGGGGTGTTTGGAGGTCGAACAGGGTTCTAGCTGCTCGCTACCTTGTCACTGTTTTGGGGTCTGGTCAGGCCTGTGTTGCATTTGGTCAGCAGTTGCAGCCAGTATTCTTGACTTTGCACTGAGGGGCGAGAGCCGACCCCCCTCCTGGATAAGTCCCTCTTGTTTTTGTCTGTTGGTGAGTAGCTCCAGGGACCCGAAGGGGCTTACCCCAGAAAACCAGTGTTGAATGTAACGAAATGCCATTTTCTGGGTTAGACCCGGAGGCTTCCCGGCAACCCTCCCTCCCTCCCTCCAGTCGGCATTTTTTTCACGTGTTTTTGACATCCAGTCTTAGAACTAGGGTGTGGATAACCGGCGTGAGAGTCTGGGGCTTCCCCCTTCCCTCTTCTGGGGAAGGGAGAGCTGCGCAGACAAGCAGCGCGGCAACATGGTGACTTCATGCTCGTTTGCTCATTTTCATTTTGGGGAGTTCTGTCCACTAGTTCGGTTTTCAGTAGCAATTTCTTAACCAGAATAGGGGTTTGTTTTGGGGAGCTTACCTTTCTGGGTGCCTGACCCAGTTGATGACTGACATAGAATCCTTCTAACCACTCGCGGGGGTTTCTTTAGGCCATTGCACTTCATGCCTCTCTGAGGGGGCCTGGTTCTGGTTTGTGGTCCCTGGTAGGCATGGAACTCCATTCACATTGACTGATGCCAAAGTCTAATATATCGATATCAGCCTGGATAACTCTGGGGAGCCTCCGGGTCTCGCCCAGAGAATGGCTTTTCTTTACATTCAACGCTGGTTTTCTGTGGGGGGCCCCTACGGCTCCCTGGAGCTTATCGAGCTAATGTATGTTATATTAGACCGGGACATTAGCTATGGAGTTCAGAGCTATCAGGGACCAGCGCCAGAACCTGGCCCCTTCAGAGAGGTTTCAGGGAGCAATGGCCCTAGAAAACCCTCTTGTGGTTGGGGGTTATCCTTATCTGCCATCAACCGGGATTAGGCACCCAGAAAGGTAGGCATAACAAAACAAACCCACATGGTAAGAAACTAAAACAAAAACCGAACAGAGAGGTAGAAACTCCCTACAATCCCAAGGAAACACGCAAACATCCCACTTTACTGCTGCGCCGCTTGTCTGTGCAGCCTTCCCTCCCCAAGAGGGGTAGGGGGGCCCCGGACCTCACTGCGCCGGCTGCCTAGCACCAGTTTGTAAGTTAATGTCAACCAGGACAGACGCTTCTCTGGCCTCAAATTCCTGTGCGGTGTTTGCCTGTGTGGCGTTCTCTGTTGTCTTGTCGTGGTGCATGGTGGCCAGGAGTACCTCATCAGTGCCGGGGCTGCATGCGCTTAGGGGCTTCCTTCCCTAGGTGCCCTGTGAGTACTGCCCCTATGTGTCAGGGTTATCTTCCCCTGGGGCGTTCGGGAACCACTCTCGTAGGGGGTTCTTGCTGCTCGACATTTGCTTCGCGCTTGGGGCCAGCTGGGGCTTGGGGCCCTTGTTTGGCCTTAGATAGGGAGTGGTGTTGTGCTAGGTAGGGCGTCAAGGTGTTGCGCGGCCTGCCACCTACGCGGTGACCACCTACTTTTGCGGGGTTTTTATTTTGTTTTGTTTTTGTTGCCTGGTGGGGGGTCTGACTCGTGGGACTATATTTCCCCCTGATACTGTTTTGGTGGCCTTCTGCTAGGCCCCCGTGTTTGTACACGTTACAGGGGTTTCAGTGTTGTTCTCTACCCCTTGTTAGTTTGGGTTTTTTAACCAGTTAGCAACACCTTGCCCGGGCATCCCGTAGTTGTTACACAACGGGTCCTGGAAACCCCTGTCGAGGCTCGGTAGACCAATGGATGCGTCTCCCGAGATCCAGCCTACCTTGTGCGGGTTTGAAGGTTGCTGTGTGCGCATGTCTTAGGGTGACAGTCACCTGTTTTGCCTCCGTCATGCTGCCTGTTGGGTCAACAACACCTTTGACCCGGAGTCCTGCGAGTCGTGTTCTCTGCTTGTGCTCCAGTTTTATTCTGATGATGTTGCTGTTAGGTACAGGCAGCATCCGCGTTGCATGTTAGGTTTAGGTTACTGCAACATGCTAGGTTGGTTTCTCACCCTGATGCCCCAAGGCTGCCCCGTTTTGGTTTTAGGGACCCGGACCTGGGGGCGTTATTCGCTTCAACTTTGACTCCTTCCACGCTCCCTGGTCCTTTCCCTGTTGTTCATCCTGCACCTTCCCCACTGTGTCCGGCTCTCAAACGTCTGAGGGTTCCAGTTTCGGCACAGAGTTTAGTTGGTAATGAGACTCGTGCGGCTTCGAGGGCGGCCCCTTTCGGGTCTGAGACGGAGGCATTTGAGCCGGTTCCTAATGCCGAGACTTCTGGGTCTGACCAGCAGGCCCCCCTTCTTGTGTGCCTTTCCGCTGGACTCTGCCTTTTCTTCAGAGGTCGAGGGTTTGGAGGACGGCTCCGCCCCGGGTCCCAACATGGGGGACCTTGGGGCTGGGGAGGAGTTGACCTGGGGGCCTTGGGCCCCCTTTGACTTCGCTTGGGTGCTTTTGCCTTCCTCACGGGGCTTATTGTTGCAAGGGGGGGGGGGGAGTTCTTATCCCCCCTTTCCCTGTATGAGTATGATTTGGGTTCGGCTCCTCCCCGGGTTCAGTTCCGGGCTCCTTTGGGTACCTTGGCTCTGTCTTTCAGAGGTTTTCTACTACCTGTATCCTCCGAGCCTCCTGAGCGAAGGAGGCTCAGGAGGCTCTTGCTGCATACCTCATGCGAGACCTGGTTATTCCTTTGTGATGGATCCGTCCTCTTTTGAGTTCGGTTCTTCTTCCCGCTTTTGGGTATGTTTGGAGGTTCTGGAATCTTCCTGACTGGCAGACTGCCCCTTTTTTTCATTGGGGGTGTAGCATGGGTTGTTGGACCCCGCACGCTTGATTGGCGTGAAACTTCTACAGATCTGCAGGTTTACCTGGGGGGGGGGGCGAGTTTGAGCACCTTAATGCGTGCTTGTTAGCCCTGTGCTTTCTCAGGATGTTGGTCTTTTCCAGCTTCACGTGCAGGTTCCTCTTCTTTTGGCACCGTTGGTTGCAGAGGATTTGCGTGCCAATGGGCACTTGGCTTCGGTCTTACATTTCTTTTCCCTTCTCGAGCTGTCTTCTGCCTGGCTTGAGGAGGATGTGAAAGCGTTGAGTGAAGGGCCTTCGTCTTTGGTGCTGACTTTGGCAGCTAGGGCGTCGGCTGCACTGTTGAAGCTCTTTGGGCCCATCCTAAAGGAGGCGGTGTCTCTGTTTTTTTGCTTCTTGCCTCGCGTGCCGTCAGGCTGTGCTCACGCTCTCTTTGGAATCTGCTTGGGCCCTGGCTCTTAGGTTTTTATCTCCGTTTTGTTCGTTGCTGTTTGCAGAGGCTGCGGTCTCGCTGTTTCTGCAAGCGGCTTCATCTAGTTGTCGTCCTATGTCGGACTTGTTGGTTCTCCAGGGCGATCCTTCTCGGCCATCTCAGAGAGGTCATGCCAGGGTTCAGGGTTCCACTGGTCGAGGTGGGCTATTGGTGCCAGTTTCTGAGCCGACATTGCCTTTGGTGCCGGCGTCGTCTGGTCGGTGCGGTGATCGTCCTGTTCGATTTTTGGTTTCTCGTAAGGAGCGTTGACCCTTTCGCGGTTCGCCCCATTGATGGGGTGATGGGGGGAAGGCTCTCTCTTTTGCCCAGGCTTGGTCCCACAGTTTGTGGGCCTTTTCGGTCGTGTCATCCAGCCTGCGGTGGCGTTGGGCGGCTCGTCCTCCTTTCGGGGGCTCAGGGCTAACAGGGCAGGCTGCTTCTCCTGCCCTTCATGAAGTCATCTTGGAGTGGATGCGCTTCGGCGTGGTCAAAATAACCCCGTCCCTCAGGTGGGTTTCCCGCCTGTTTCCAGTGCCAAAATGGGACTGTGGATCTGAGGTTCATTCTGGACTTGTCCCGTCTGAACCCCTGGATTCCTTGCCCCTCGTTTCAGGTCCGGCTTTTGTTGGAGCCGGGTGCCTGGATGGTTTCCCTGGACCTCAAGGATGCTTATTGGCACGTTCCTATTCATCCGGGGTTCAAGGACTGGTTAAGTTTCGTGGTGGGGCATCAGGCTTACTGCTTTCGTTGCCTCCCTTTTGACTTGAATCAGGCACCTCGCGTTTTCACGTGTCTGACCTGGGTTGTAGTGACCCGTCTGCGTCTGCTAGGGATTCGGGTTTTGGCCTACCTCGACGACTGTGGGCTCCCAGTCGGTCAGCTTGTCTGCTCACCAGGGATATGGTTCTCTCCCAGTTTGCCAAGTTCGGGTTCCTGGTGAACTGGAGGAAGTCCCTTCTGGTTCCGTCCCAGGTTCGGATCTAGCTGGGTCTTGTTTGGGATTCTCTGACCTCTTCTTTGTCTCTCCCTCCAGAGGCATTGCTACGGCTGCGGTCCCGCAGTCGGCTGTTTCTGAGAGGGTCCCGGGTCACTCGGCGGTTGCTCCAGCGGTCGTGTGGGAGTCTGAACTTCGTCATGCTGGTCTACCCGCCAGGTCAGGTTTGGTTTAGGCATCTGTTTTGGTTCCTTCGGGGACGCCCCTTCCGCCTCTCTCGCGATCGTTGGGTTCATCCTCCAGGGGGCCTTTTGTTGGTTGCTGCATCGCCAGCTTCCTCTTCGGGGTTTTTGGGGTTCGGTGCCTTGGTGCCTTCCCGAGCCTTCGCTTGATGTGTTCACGGAAGCGTCGTCTCTCGGCTGGGGTTTTGTGACCAGTGCTCACTAGGCCAGCCAGGGATGGTGGGGTCTGTCCTTACGTCGCGCTTACAGCGCGGTTTGGGAGTTCGCCGCAGTCTGGTTCGCGCTTCAGAGGGTTCGGTTCGCTCGGGGATTGACCATCCAGCTTCATATGGACTGTTCTCCAGTGGTTCATTACCTGAATCGCGGGGGTTCTCTTCGGACCTTGCCTCTTTGGGGTTGGTCTCTTAAAGTGGTTTGTCTGCTGGATTCTCAGGGTTTGGCTCTCCGTGAGATTCATATCCGGGGAGTGTCCAACGTCCTGGCGGATGGCCTGTCTTGCTTCATTCTCCTGTCCACGGATTAATGGTCGACTGGCTCTACCAGACATATGGACTCCCAGACGTGGACCTCTTCGCGTCGGGGTGGTCTTGGTGTCTTCCAGTTTGTGACAACCTTCCCCGACTGCGAGGCGTTCGCGGTGGATGCCTTTCGGCAGGACTGGTCAAGGTGGGGTTACCTGTACCTCTTTCCCCCGGTCCAGCTGTTGCTTCGGGTTCTGGCTCGGTTGAAGACTTTCCCAGGGAGAGTAGTCTTTGTGTCCCTTTGGCCGCCCCTGCCTTGGTTTCCGATGCTGTTTGCTCGGAGTCCGAACCCGGGGTGTTTCCTGCCGCTCTGCCTTTTTCAACAGGAACAGAGCTGGTTCAGCCTTCTCCTCTGCTTTTCGCATCTGGTCTTTTTGACGCGGACCTGATCACCATTCATATGGTGATCAGGTGGTTTCGTTGATGGTGTCCCACCTGAGAGCCTCATCTCGGTGATGGTATGAAGTTTCCTGGCATTCTTTTCGCCATTTTCTTGCTTTTCGTGAGTTGTCTTCTCCTTCGGATCGGGTTGTCTTGTTCTTTCTTTCTTGGCTTTTTCAGGACCCTCATTTGTTGCCTAATACTGTCGCCTCGTATCGTGCGGTGCTGGCGGAGCCGCTCCAGCTTGCGTTTGGGGTGGACATCACATCTCCCCTGTTCCATAAGCTTTCTTGTGCTGTTTCACCTCCAACCTGCTCATGCGCTGCTTGAGCCGTCCTGGTCCTTGGACAGGGTGTTCTCTTATCTTTCCTCTCCTCGGTTTGTGGTGGCCCCTTTGGTCCAAGATTGTTTTTCCAAGGCCCTGTTTTTGTTGGCATTGGCCTCTTGTGGTCGGGTAGGGAAGCTTTATGCTCTCCTCTGGCGCAGGGGTTTCTGCTCTTTTGGTCCTGGGGGTCGGTTTGTACGTTTGCAGCCTTCTCCATCTTTTCTGGTGAAGAACGAGACGGTTGCTTTCTGGAGGGGTTCTTGGGTCATTGATGCTTGGTTCGGCCGGGGGTGCATCATGTGTTGTCTGGTTGCGGCTCTTCACCGTTACCTGCGCACTTTGGCTGGGGTGGCAGGGGATGTGCTGTTGGTTCCAGGGCTCGGGTCTCCCAGGTCATCTGCAGAGTTATTAAGTCTAGCCATCCTGCGATCTATCCTCGCGCCCATGACGTTTGGAAGTTTGCAGCTTTGGCTGCCGTGTTTGGTAACATGTCCTGGGCTCATATTCGGGCGCGTGAATTTTGGAGATCGAACAGGATCCTGGCCGCCCGTTATTTGGTGAACATGCCTGCTCCTGGGCGTTCTTGTGTTGCTTAGGGTCGCAGGTTGCAGCCAGTTGTCTCGACTTCGTGTTGAGGAGTTTGTGGCGGGTGCCTCCCGGGTAAGTTCCTATATTCCTTCATTTTGGGTATGTAGCTCCAGGGAGCCGTAGGAGCTCCCCACAGAAAACCAGCGTTGAATGTAATGAAACGCAATTTTCTGGGTGAGCCGTTGAGGCTCCCTGGCAACCCTCCCTCCCACCAATCGGCGTTTTTTTTGCGTTGGTTGAAGCTTAGCTTTCGAACTGGTGCTAGGCAGCCAGCGCCGTGAGGTCTGGGCACCAGCTCCCTCCCTCCCCCTCTTGGGGAGGGAGGGCTGCATGGATGAGCGGCATGGCAGTAAAGGGGGATGTTTGCTTGTTTCCTTGGGATTGCAGGGAGTTTCTACTTCTCTCTGTTCGGTTTTTTGTTTTAGTTTCTTACCATGTGGGTTTTGTTTTGTTATGCCTACCTTTCTGGGTGCCTAAACCCGGTCGATGGCAGATAAGGAAAACCCCCAACCCCAAGGGAGTTTTCCAGGGCCATTGCTCCCTGAAACCTCTCTGAAGGGTCCAGGTTCTGGCACTGGTCCCTGGTAGGCCTGAACAACATAGGTAATAGCCCGGTCTAATATAACATATATATTAGCCCAATAAGCTCCAGGGAGCCTCCGGGACTCGCCTAGAAAATGGCGTTTCATTACATTCAACGTTGGTTTTCTGTGGGGAGCCCCTACGGCTCCCTGGAGCTTATCGGGCTAATGTATGTTATATTAGACCGGGACATTAGCTAAGGAGTTCAGACCTACCAGGGACCAGCGCCCGAACCTGGGTCCCTTCAGAGAGGTTTCAGGGAGCAATGGCCCTGGAAAACCCCTTTGTGGTTGGGGTTTTCCTTATCTGCCATCGACTAGGGTTAGGCACCCAGAAAGGTAGGCATAACAAAACAAACCCCACATGGTAAAAAACTAAAACAAAAAACCGAACAGAGGTAGAAAATCTCTACGATCACAAGGAAACAAGCAAACAAGCAAACATCACACTTTACTGCCGCGCTGATCGTCCGCGCAGCCCTCCTTGCCCCGAGAGGGGGAGGGGAGAGCCCCGGACCTACCGGGCCGGCTGCCAAGCTTCAGTTCGTTCGCTAATGTCAACCGGGATAGACGCTTCTCTGGCCTCAGTTTCCTAGGCGGTGTTTGCCTTATGTGGCGTTCACTGCCGTGTGTTGTGTTGTGCGGTGGCCAGGCGTACCTCATCAGTGCCAGGGCTGCATGCGCTTAGTGGCTGACTTCCCTAAGCAGCCTGTGAGTGCTGCCCTTGCGTAACAGGGTTATCTTCCCTGGGGCGTTCGGGAACCGTTCCCATTGAGGATCTTGCTGCTCGGCATTTGCCTCGTCCTTGGGGCCAGTTGGGGCTTAGGGCCCTTGTTTGGCCTTGGGTAGGGATTGGTATTGTACTGGTCAGGGCGTCAAGGTGTTGCACAGCCTGCCACCTAAGCGGCGGCTGGTTCCTGTTGCCTCTGGTGACGGTGTACTTTTGTGGGGTTTTTCTTTTGTTTTTATTTTCATGCCTGGTGGGGGTCTGCCTAGTGTGGCTATAGTTCCACTGGTAGTGTTTGGCGGCCCTCTGTTAGGCCCCCGTGATTGTACACGTCGAGGGGGTTTTCAGTGCTATCCTCTACCCTCTTGTTATGTTTGGGTTTCTTAACCAGTTAGCAACACCTTGCCCGGGCTTCCTGTAGTTGTTACCCCTACGGGCCCTGGAAACCCCTGTTTGAGCTCGGGGTACCATTGAATGTGTCTTCTGGGTTCCAACCCGTCTTGTACGGGATTGTTGGTTGCTGTGCCCTTGTCTCCGAATGACAGTTGCCGATTTTACCTCCGTCATGCGGCCTGTTGGGTCACCGACACCCTGACCCGGAGTCTTGCGAGAGATTCTCTGCTTGTTCAGGCAGCATCCGTGTTGCAAGCTAGGTTAGGTTGCTGCAACATGCTTGGTTGGTTTCCCACTCGGATGCCCTGAGGCCGCCCCGTTTGGTTAGGTGCTGTTCGCCCCTTTCCTTCCCTGTTCCCGGCTCCAGACTGTCTGTGGGTTTCGGGGTCATTGCAGGGTTTAGTTGGGGCCGAGACTCGGGCGGTTTTCGGGGGCTGCCCTGTTCGGGTTGGGGGACGGAAGGTTTTTCGAGCCGGTTCCTCCTGCCAAGACTTCTGGGTCTTATCAGCGTCCCTTTCTTGCTGCCTTTCCCATGGACTCTTGCTTTTCTTTAAGTGCGGAGGGCTTGGAGGACGGCTCTGCCCCGGGGCCTCTGTTGTTGGTTCCCGGGGCTGTGGGGGATGCCTGCTAGCAGTTCTGGGCGGTTTGCCCCTGCTGGGGTTTTCTGCTGTTGGGCAGCATTTTTCGCCCATCCAGTCTGCTTGCTTCCCACTTTTGCTGGTGTGTTTTTGTATCTTTAGCATCAGCCACGGCCCCTGCTGGCGGCCATTTTCGTCTGCCGGTTTCCCAGAGTGGCCACCAGGGCGGCGTTGTGGTTTGTTTACATGCGACTGGGTGTGCGAGTGAGGTTCTGGAGTGAGTTTTCACCTTTTTTCAGGGTTTTTTATTTTCCTGTTGTCGTTTCTTTGCTTTTCTGGTGTTTTCTGCCCGTTGCCTGTTCCTCTGGGAATGTTTGGGTGTTGATTTTACACCGGGTTTTCCATTTTGTCTGTTTTGGGTCTGAGCCTTTGGGTTTGGACTAGATGTCCCCTGGCTGGTATGCTTGCTCCCACACCTTGTCCCTCGGTTTTCGGTCTGTTATGACCGTTTTCCCAAGGGGTTCTGTCTGGGGGCTGTGCTTTGCCTCTCTGTGGTGTTCTCCGCCAGCAAATGTGGTGGTTTGGGCTCTCCCTGGTTCAATTCTGGGTTCCTTTGGGTTCTTTCGTTTCATTCCGGAGGTTTCCTCCTCTTGGGGCCCCCTTTGTGGGTTCAGGGGACTTTGTTTCCTCGTGTGACCCGGTTCTGCCTTCTGGGGTTCTGGGGTCTTCCTGGCTTGCAGGCTGATCTTTTTGGGTCTTGGCACATGTTGTGGTCTTGCTGGGATTTTGAGGTTTTGTTGTCAAGGTGGGCCTTTTGATGTAGTTTTGTGCCTTCTTTGCCTGGCCGGCGAGGTGCTCTGGCCCACTGGTCGGCGACTGGTACTTTTCTTTTGCAATGTATGTACTCACCTAGTTCTGTTTGCGGGGGTTGAGCTCTGGCTCTTTGGTCCCGCCTCTCAACCGTCAATCAACAGGTGTACAGTTTCCTGAGCCTATTGGGCTCTATCATATCTACACTTGAAACTGTGTACGGAGTCAGCCTCCACCACATCACTTCCTAATGCTTTCCATTTGTCAACCACTCTGACTCTAAAAAAGTTCTTTCTAATATCTCTAGATATTATGTGTGAGGTATGTGTGTGTGTACGCATGTACTTATGTACGCTGTGTGTGTGTGTGCACATGTGTATACGCACGTGTGTGTAACATATCTTGTGTGTTTGTGTATATGTATATGTGTATATACATAATGTGTATGTGTGTATTTTTTCTGTTGGAAGGGGTTCTGTTCCCTTCTCTGTTGATGGGGCGCTGGGGGAGCAGCTTGCTCTGTTGACTCTCGCATGGTCCTGCTGTTGGTGGGCGCTTTTGGTTGTCTTCCGGCCTTTGGTGGCGTCGGTAGACAGCTTCTCCCCCTTTGGGGGGTTTCAGAGCTGGCGGGGTGGGCTTCTTCCCCTGCGCTTCGTCGTGTCATCTTAGTGGGTGCATTGGACGTGGTCGATCCGTCCCATCCTTCTGGGGTTCCTGTCTACTCCTTGCAGTCATGGGCCTTTCGCAACTGCAGTTCTTCTGGACTTCTTCAGTCTGCGCCCTGGTTTCTATGCCCTCCTCGGTGGACTGTTGTGTCCTGTCCGGCTTCTGTTGGCGCCGGGTGCCTGGATGGTGGCCCTGGACCTCCAAATCACTTCTTGGCACGTTCCTCTCCAGTTTTCTGGGAATGGCTCAGTTGGTGGTGGGGCTTCAGGCTTGCTGCTTTTGTTGCCTTCCCTATTTTGTAATGGGCACTTGGTATATTTTTTTTTTTGCATCTTTACCGGATCTTAGTGCCCTGTCTGAGTCTGAGATTCGGTATCTGGCCTACCTCGACAACTGGCTGGTGTCGGCTCCCAGTCAGTCTACTTGTCTGCTCGCCAGGGGTGTGGTTCTTTCCAGATCGCCGGGTTTGGTTTCCTGGTGATCTGGAGACCATTCCATCTGTTTTCATCCCGGGTTCGGACCTGGGCCTTGTTTAGGGCTATTGGGCCACTCATTGTCTTTCCCTCCAGAAGTGTTACTGCAGCTGTGGTCCCACCTTCGGCTGTACATGAGGGGGTCCCGGGTTCCTCAGCGGTTGCTTGAGCAGTTGTGCGGGAGTTTGAACTTCGACATGCTGGTCTGCCTGCTGAGTCGGGTTTGGCTTCGGTGTCTGTTTGGTTCCTTCGGAGACAACCCCTTCCGCCTCTTGCATTCATTGGGTTCGTTCCTCCGGGGATCTTGTGTTGGTGCTGCGTCACCAGCTTCCTCTTTGGGGTTTTCGGGGTTCCATGCCTTGGCACCTCCCCGAGTCTTCGCTCGATGTGTTCAGGGACGGGTCATCTCTCGGCTGGGGCTTTGTGACTAGTTCTCGCCAGGTTGGCCGAGGTTGGTGGAGTCTGTCCGTCCGTTGAGCTCACAGCACGGTTCGGGAGTTCGTGGCTGTTTGGTTTGTGCTTCGGAGGGTTTGGGTCACTGGGTGCTCTACCATTCAGCTCTGTTCGGACGGTTCTCTGGCGGTTCTTCCCGGAACCACAGGGGTTTGGCTAACCATGAGGTTCATGTCCGGGGTGTGTCCTGCATCCTGGCGGACATCTGTCTCGGTTCATTCCTCTCTTCTCGGATTGGCCAGTTGTCGCCGACTCGTTTTGTTGGCTCTGTCGGACGTATGGACTTCTGGCCATGGACGTCTTCGAGTCGGCGTGGTTTAGGTGTCGCCCATTTTATGTGGCGCCCTTTCCCATCTGCGAGGCATTCACGGTGGATGCTTTTCGGCAGGACTGGTCGAGGTGGGGGTATCTGTTCCTCTTCTCCCGGTCCAGCTGTTGCTTCGGGTTCTGGCTCGGTTGCAGCCCATTCCCACGAGAGCAGTCCTTATAGTTCCTTGGTGGCCGGCCCAGCCTTATTTTCAGACGCTGCTTGATAAGTGTTCGAACCCGGGGCGTTTTCCCATGGCTCCGCCTCTTTCGGCAGGTCGAATCGGTCCTGTACGTGGCTGGTTTTGCCTTCTCCTCGGCTCTTCACGTCTGGTATTTTGACGCAGGTATCACCATCTCTGTGGTGTTCAGGTGGCTTTGTTGACGGTGTCCCACCTGCGAGCTTCGTCTTGGCAACAGTATGACGTTTCGTACGCTTTCTCGTGTTTTGTTTCACCTCCGGCCTGCTCATGCGTCGCCTGAGCTGTCCTGGTATTTGATCAGGGTGCCTTCTTATCTTATAAGTTTGTGGTAGCCCCTTCGGTTCAGGTTTCTGCTCTTTAGTACTGGTGGTAGATTTGTACATGTGCAGCCTTTCTCCGTCCTAGCGACGGTCGAGACAGCTGCTTTCCGGAGGGGTTCTTGGGTTATTGATGCTTGATTGGTTTGGCCGGAGGTGCATCCTGTGTTGTCCGGTTGTGTTTTTTGCTGTTACCTGCGTACCGTGTCTGCGGATGCACTGTGGTTGATCCGGTTCCCCTCATTCCCTGTTTTCAGGGCTCGGATCTCCCAAGTCGTCCGCAGAGTTTTTCATTCTTCCAGCCTGCAGGCTGTCTTTGCACCCGTGCTGTTCAGACATTTGCAGCTTTTGCTGCTGTGTTGGCGACGTCTAGGGCTCATTTTGGGCACAGGGATTTGAGGGTCGCAAAGGTTCTTGGCCGCCCATTCTTATGCACGTCTTATCCTGTGCGTTCTTTGTGCCTTGGGGCGCACATTGCGACCTGTTGTCTCGGCTTTGCGTTACAGAGTTTGTGGCGGCCGCCTCCCGGGTTGGCCCTTTTTTCTTTTCCTTCTCTTTGGGTATGAAGCTCCAGGGAGCCGTAGGGGCTCCCCACAGAAAACCAGCGTTGAATGTAATAAAACGCCATTTTCTGGGTGAGCCCCGGAGGCTCCCTGGCAACCCTCCCTCCCACTGGTCGGCATTTTTTTCACGTTGGTTGAAGCTTAGCTTCTGAACTGAAGCTTGGCGGCCGGCGCGGTAGGTCCGGGGCTCCCCCCCTCCCCCTCTCAGGGCGGGGAGGGCTGCGCGGCAGTAAAGTGTGATGTTTGCTTGTTTGCTTGTTTTTTTTGTGATTGTAGGGAGTTTCTACCTCTCTGTTCGGTTTTTTGTTTTAGTTTTTTACCATGTGGGGTTTGTTTTGTTATGCCTACCATTCTGGGTGCCTAACCCCGGTCAATGGCAGATAAGGAAAACCCCAACCACAAAGGGGTTTTCCAGGGCCATTGCTCCCTGAAATCTCTCTGAAGGGGCCAGGTTCTGGAGCTGGTCCCTGGTAGGTCTGAACTCCTTAGCTAATGTCCCGGTCTAATATAACATACATTAGCCCGATAAGCTCTAGGGAGCCTCCGGGGCTCACCCAGAAAATGGCGTTTCATTACATTCAACGCTGGTTTTTTGTGTGTTAAACATAAATCTGTTACAGTATTATTTAAAATTAAGATGAGAATCTTCATGATGTATAAATTATTGTAGTTGAGTTTATTACATACAAACTTAGTGTAATTATATTCTCATTAGGTTTTCCATTTGCATAACAAATGGAATTTTGAACAATTGAGGAAAATAACAGAACAAAAGCATTTGCAGTGTAATGCATTTGTTTTTTAAATTTATCCAAATGTTTCTTTATTTCAGGATGTGGGATATCTTGGTGATGTTGGTTACCAGTCACTTCTCTATCCAAATGAGACCGACTTGAGAAAGATATTTATGTTTCTGATTGAGAAACTACCAAAAGACACAGCTGCTGTTTCGGATGAACCTCTGAGTAAGAACATTACTGTACAATACTATTTAAAAAAAAAAAATCTGGGAGGACCCTTCAGTAGCTTTCCAAAGCTAATGCTAAAGTGTAGCCAAGCCTTTAAGAATTGCACCAAGCCTCTGAGACTCATACTGATCTACCTGGATTCAGGACCAGAATTTGGAGCTCTCTACAAGGCAAAACAAAACAGGCTACATTTAACTTAAATAAATCTTGAGGCAAACCTTTAATTGCAGTGGGTGAACAACCGTAGCCCTGATGTGTTCGACCACAACCAGATGTCCTAGCAAGCAGCCTACCTTACTCACCTGCTGTAGTCTCTGGTGTACCCATCTGCTGGGGCCTAAGAGCTGTTCCTTCATTCACTTAAGGGGCCATTGCTTTGTTTAATTCCATTCATGTTTTACGATTGTGTTTAATCCTATCCATATGGAGTGTTACAATATTATGTTTATTATTGTATTTTGCCTGAGATGTGAGCCAGGGTTACCTTTCCTGGTGATCAGCTTGTGTTTACCTTGCTCGACTAGGGATGCCTGCTCTGAGGATTTCAGACTTCAACTGACGACGCAGCATTGCGTCATGCCCGGACGAAAGTGTTAATGTATTCTCTTTTAACCACTGCTCTCTGCAGAGCACCTTGAGGCGCTGGATTGAGGGTGCGCAGAGTGCCACATGGCAATCATAGTTATATCGTAGGATTCAAAACTGCCACGCAGTGAATTTGGTACTAGATGGATGCCAGAGGCCTCCAGTGATTGTCCGCCATTTTGGAAAAAAAAATCCCAGCATGCCCCACGGCTGAGGGCAACCTCAGTTTCAAGGTAGCAACCATGTCTGATGCATCATCAACAAGCTCCCGGTCTACAGTCAGCCGATGTGTTGAAAAACGATTCTCGGATGCCGAAATACAGGACATGTTGTTTGATGAAGAACATATTAGTGACATCAAAGACTACAGTCCTGGTAAAGACCTAACACAGGCATCTGACACTAGTGATACAGACATTGAGGTGGATGATGTCGAGAGTATGAACAGTACACGCACCTTGCCTAGCCTGCCACGTCGCCCTAGGTCAACACCACTGGATTTACCATCACCATCTGTATCATCTTAGGTGAGTCTACTGAGTGATAGTATAGGTGATGAATCATTTTCTGTGTTTAGTGACATAGTTTCAGATACAAGCAGTGCTGATGAACCAAGTGCAAGTGGCTATGGTGTCACTGGGTGGGGATTTGCTGCCCCAGCAACACACCGAGGCATGCGCCAGTGTCACGTGGCCTGAGGACAAAGACGACAGTGAGCCTTCACCATCAGGTGTTGGTGGTAGGCCTATACAATGCAAAACAGCCTCATCTCCTGACATACGCAGTTCTAACACAAGACGACGGAGCAGTGTTGTTGAGGCCCATGCTGGTAATGCTCATGCTGGTGTAGGCCTTGGTGTTGGTGCCAAAACAAAAAAAACACGGGTGTACTTGTGTGGGAGAATTGTGACAATTTTGTCCCACAAATTTCAGCATTTGATAATACCAATGCTGATGTGATACCCTTATTTTCCTATACAGTACTGATGATGATATGGCTGAAATTAACTATTTTATGGCATATTTCGATCAGCCATTCATGGATCATCTCATTGCAAAGACGAACCAATACGCTTTGCAGCGCATTGCCTCTGGAATTTTTCCTGCCTTTCGAATGATACATTGGAAAGACATGACTATTGAGGAAATGTATGTGTTTTTACCATTGTGAATGATGGTGAGGTATGTAGAAAAACATGTGATCCAGGATTATTGGAACAAAGATAGCCTTGTTCCAACCCCCTTGTTCAACAGGTTCATGTCATGTAATAGGTTCCTGTTGCTTCTCAGGTGCCTGCACTTTGAGAACAATGAAAATGAAGACATACATGACAGACTGTGGAAAGTGCAGAAGATATTGAGTGAATTGAGAGGAAAGTTCATTGACTGTTTTGTACCAGCACAGAATGTCGTGATTGATGAATCGCTAGTTCTCTTCAATGGACGACTGACATTCAAGAAGTACATACCATCGAAGCGGCACAGGTTGCGACTAAAGTTCTTCGTGCAATGTGACTATAAAACTGGTAGAGTCATGTTATGATATTGTGTTGAGGTACAGACATTGTCATACCAGGTCAAGATCTACACGGGTTCTCAGGTAGTGTCATCTTGAGGTTATTTTGAGAAGATTTCGGGGCATTTTAGTGTCCCCGCGGCTCAGTCCTCGACCAGGCCTCCACCCCCAGGAAGCAGCTCATGACAGCTGACTAACACCCAGGTACCTATTTTACTGCTAGGTAACAGGGGCATAGGGTGAAAGAAACTCTGCCCATTGTTTCTCGCCGGCGCCCGGGATCGAACCCGGGACCACAGGATCACAAGTGCAGCGTGCTGTCCGCTTGGCCAACCGGCTCCGGTCATGGAAACACTCATGCAACCGTTGCTGAACAAGGGGCTTATCCTGTACACTGACAACTACCAGCCCCTTGTTGACCCGATTCCTCCTTGACCACAACACCAGCATATGTGGCACTGTCAAGACACACAGGAGGAAAATGCCAGTGTTTGGCATTGATATTGCAGTAGGTGAATGTCAGCTGAGAAAGTGTGATAAAATGTTATCCGTGCGCTGGAAGGACAGACGTGAGGTGAATATTAACTATTTACACCAGTGCAATGTTGGACAGTGGCAAAGTGAATTTTGCAGCAAGGGTGAAAATGTATAAACCTGAGTGTGTCATTAACTACAATGTAAATATGCGTTTAGTAGATAAATGTGACATGATGGTTGGTGCCGTCGAGTGTGTGTGAGAAAATCTCTGAAGTGAACCAAGAAACTGTTTTTCCACCTTGTTGAGATTACAGTGCTGAACTGTTTCAACAAGTATCTCATGAAATCTGCCAAGAGACCACCAATCTGTATATTCAGTGTTGCTCTAGTGTCGCAACTACCAGGGAAATATTGGGTGAAGGGCTGTGTTGTGGAGCGTGGGGTGCCAGCAACAAGGCCTCACACAGTTCCTGATAGACACAAGTGTAAAGAATATCTTGCTGTACACAAGCTTGGTTATATGCCAAACACAAACATGTGAAAAGAGTAAACGTTCCTGCGTTGTTTGCAAGAACACGCAATGTAAGTAACAGAAGCGGTGATCCATCTGCAATTGGTGTGTTGAGTGCAAAGTTTCCTTGTGTGCCATTGATTGCTTCAGTGACTATCACACACTCGCACAATACTAAGTGTGTTGATAGTGTAGTATATAGTCTGTGATAGTCTACAGTGTGTAAATAAGTTGTAAATGTAAATAATTGAACATGTAATATAGAAAATATGAACAATGTTTGTGGACACATTTGTGATACATGTAACACAGTTTCTTTGAACAGTACTGATGTTCTACTGCCTGAATATTGTAAACGTGTTCAATATACATAGGATTAGCCAGAAAAACAAAAGAAATGCATTTGTAATTGTGTAGAACAAATGAACATAAAAATATTTGTGGCAACTTGTGCTTGTTGAATACAGCGCGCGACTGCCTCTGTGAGTCTCCACCATGGGCGTCCACCAAGCCATGATATCACACCCCATTTTCTGGACACCCCTGTGGCCAAAGTAAGTATAATTGTGCAATATTTTCAACATATATGTGATCAAGGAAGGGCATTTAAGGCCACGCAATATAGTGGTTAATGGTGGGTTTGCATATCTTCCTTCTTCTGACAAATTTGGACTGTGTTTGTAATGATTTATTTGCAATGCTTTTGTAGTGTCTTGTGTGCCAGCTTGTTTGCATAATGTGCTGGGCAGGTAGTTTCTGTTATATGTGGAAGGTATGTTTACCTCATATTCTCTGTTCACTGGTACAGGTTCGTTTCCTCAGCTGATTCAGAACTGGATTCTGCCTGCTGGCAGCTTCACAGGTTGTGATTCTGCATTTTTGAGCTTTGTTGGTTCTTCCTGATTGAACTGACATCTCTGAACTCTTCAAAAACACGCACTAGGACTGGTCGAGGTGGAGGGTTTCTATACCTCTTCCCTTCCCAACCCCCAGCCCCCCCCCCAGCCCCCCCCCCCCGGTTTAGCTGTTGCTCCAGGTCCTAGCTCGCTTGGAGACTTACCAGGGGAGAGTAGTCCTTTTGGCCCCATGGTGGCCGGCCCAGCCTTGGTTTCAGGTGCTGCTTGCTTGGTGTCTGAACCCAGAGGTTTTCCAGCAGCTCCACCTCTTTCAGCAAATCGGTCTGGTCTGTTACGAGACTGGTTCGATCTTCTACTCGAGTCTTCGCGTTTGGTCTTTTTGACTCGAGTCAATCACCATCTGTATGGTGATAAGGTGGCTTCTTTGATGGGGTCCCAGCTGCAAGCTTCGTCTCAGCGGAAGTATGAAGTTTCCTGGTGGTCCTTCCGTTTCTTTTTGTCTCTTCGTCGCTGTACTTCACTTTCTGTTAAGGTTGTTTTGTCCTTTCTCTCATGGCTGTTTCAGGACCGTCATTTTATGCCAAATACTGTCACCTCATATCGTGCGGCGGTGGTGGAGCCGCTGCAGCTTGCTTTCTGTTTTCATGTTACTCCTGCACCATTTCGCAAGCTGTCTCGGGTGTTGTTTCACCTCCAGGTGGCTCATGTGCTACCTGAGCTGTCCTGGTCTTTGGACACAATGCTCTCTTATCTATCTTCACCTCAGTTTGTTGTAGTCCCTAAGTTTCATGCTTGTTTTTCTAAGGCTCTTTTTTTTTCTTGGTATTGGTCTCTGGGGGTCGGGTTGGGGAGCTTCTTGCTCTCCTCAGGCGCGAGGGTTTCTGCTCTTTGGTTGTTGTGATAGGTTTGTTCGTTTACAGCCGTCTCCTTTTTTTCTGGCGGAGAATGAGACTGCTGCTTTCCAAATTGGTCCTTGGGTTATTGATGCTTGGTTGGTCAGGCCGGGGGTGCATCATGTGTTGTGCCCGGTTGCGGCTCGCCGGCGATATTTGCGCACCATGGCCTCTGTGACCGGGGATGCGCTTTGGGTTGATCCAGTTTCTCTTCTTCCCCTGTTCTAAGGGTCTCAAGTTATCCTTAGAGTTATTCAGTCCAGCCAGCCTGCGGTCTATCCCCGTGCCCATGAAGTTCGTAAGTTTGCTATGCTGGCTGCGTCTTTGGTAACATGTCATAAGCTGACATTCGGGTGCAGGGTTTTTTGGCAGTCGAACAGGGTCCTGGCTGCATGCTACCTCATAAATGTTCCTGAGCCAAGTTGGGCCTGTGTCGCTTTGGGTCGGCAGTTGCAGCCTATTGTCTCGACTTCAAGTTGAGGTGCGAGCACCGACCGCCTCCCGGGTAAGTCCTTCTAGTTTTCACCTTTGGTGATGTAGCTCTGGGGAGCCGAAGGGGCTTCCCCTCCCCCCCCAGAAAACCAGCGTTGAATGTAATGAAACACCATTTTCTGGGCGAGACCTGGAGGCTCCTCGACAACCCCTCTTCCCCCGGTTGGCATTTTTCTGTGGGGAGCCCCTACGGCTCCCTGGAGCTTATCGGGCTAATGTATGTTATATTAGACCGAGACATTAGCTAAGAAGTTCAGACCTACCAGGGACCAGCGCCAGAACCTGGACCCTTTAGAGAGGTTTCAGGGAGCAATGGCCCTGGAAAACCCCCTTGTGGTTGGTTGGGGTTTTCCTTATCTGCCATCGACCGGGGTTAGCACCCAAAAAGGTAGGAATAACAAAACAAACCCCACATGGTAAAAAACTAAAACAAAAAAACGAACAGAGAGGTAGAAACTCTCTTCAATCCCAAGGAAACAAGCAAACAAGCAAACATCACACTTTACTGCCGCGCCGATCATCCACACAGCCCTTCCCGCCCAGAGAGCGGGAGGGGGGAGCCCCGGACCTACCGCGCTGGCTGCCTAGCATCAGTTCGTAAGCTAATGTCAACCGGGATAGACGCTTCTCTGGCCTCAGTTTCCTAGGCGATGTTTGCCTTGTGTGGCGTTCACTGCCGTGTGTTGTGTTGTGCGGTGGCCAGGAGTACCTCATCAGTGCTGGGGCTGCATGCACTTAGGGGCTTCCTTCCCTAAGTGCCCTGTGAGTACTGTCCCTGCATGACAGGGTTATCTTCCCTGGGGCGTTCGGGAACCATTCCCGTAGAGGTTCATGCTGCTTGGCATTTGCCTCGCCCTTGGGGCCAGCTGGGGCTTGGGGCCCTTGTTTGGCCCTGGGTAGGGACTGGTATTGTGCTGGTTAGGGCATCAAGATGTTGTGCGACCTGCCACCTAACCCTTAAAGTGCGCATCACTTCATATGAAGTGTAAATCGTTTTACCAGTCAACTGCGCTTCACTTCATATGAAGTGTATGGGTACCGCGCACGATTTGAATGGCCCGCGGTGTAGCTGGGGGTCCCATACGCTGCCCAGGGGCTCTAGTAAACAGCGGCCATTTTGAAAAAAAATCCCGCTCACGATCCGAAGGCATGGGAGGCCTCAGTTTAGCGAGAGTCACCATGGCGAGCGCACGGTCAAACGCCTCACGGGCACGCACCACTCAGTCCCTCACCCCAGAGCAAATAGCCCACGAATTATTCTCTGAAGGTGAAGAAAGTGTGTTTGACAATTCAGACAACGATGAGGATTATACACAGTTGTCGGGTGATAGTAGCAGCAGCAGTGAAAGTGAGAATGACCGCCATGCCATGGCGAGGCCTATACGCTCACCGATGCCTCCTCGCCCAGTTTCTACCCCAATTCTACCACGACCTCACAGTTCCTGTGGATATTTTCTGTTTGAGGGTGACGAGTCAGAGGGAGGTGACTCCTTTTCTGGGTTTAGTGACTCAGATCAAAGTTTTATTGAGCCTGTGGCTGGTACCAGTGGTGTAACTGGGCGAGAAATTGTCACGTCAGCAGCATCTCGCCCGGCCAAGCGCCACCGCATGGCACCACATGAGGGACCAAGACCCTCGTGTTCACGTGCACCCACCTCACGTGCACCCACCTCACGTGCACGTAGCCGCCGTGCTTCTCGCAGACGGTATTCAGCTCCTGGTCGCCGGTATGCATCGCTTCCTCGCCGTCTTTCCTCTGCATCTCGCAGGACGCCTGGTGTACTTGAGTGGAGTGATGGTGACGATTTTATTCCTAATATTCCTCACTTTGACGATAAAGATGTAGGGATTACAAACCTTTTCCCTAATCAAGGTGAGGACATGGCTGAGATGGAATATTTTACAGCATTCTATGATGAACCACTCATGGAATACATTGTACACCAAACGAACCTGCATGCTGCTTACCTGATTGAGAGGGAAATCACAGAATTTTCACGACTGCAGCGTTGGAAAAATACCACAGTGGCGGAAATGTATGTGTTTTTGGCACTCTGTTTGTTGATGAAGCACTGTCACAAACATGCAATAAATGACTATTGGAGCAAGGACAAGACAATACCAACACCTTTATTCGGGAAATATATGTCACGAGACAGGTTTCAGATACTCGTCAGGTGTCTACATTTTGGAAGTGTTCAGGACCGAACACCTGATGATAGACTGTGGCGAGTGAGGCACTACATGAACGATGTTATTGGAAAATTCAGAGATTTTTACGTACCAGCACAGAAGCTGGTGGTTGATGAATCTCTCATACTTTTCAAGGGACGTGTTCCATTCAAACAGTACATTCCCTCAAAACGAAACCGATTTGGCCTGAAATTTTTTGTTCTTTGTGATTGTGAGACAGGATACGTGTTACACATGATTCTGTACTCGGCTAGTGATGTAGACATTCCCGGTAACGACGAACATGGATTCTCGGGGAGTGTAGTGAAGACCATCATGGCTCCGTGGATGAACAAGGGACACATTTTATACACAGATAATTACTATACAAGTCCCTTGCTAGCTCGGTTCTTGCTAGAAAATAGAACCGGATTGGTTGGTACAGTAAAGCCACAACGAAGGGAAATGCCTGTGTTTGACAACGACATTGCAGTTGGTGAGTGTCAGAGAAGGAAAAGTGATAACATTCTGTCAGTTCGGTGGAAAGACAAAAGAGAGGTGAACTTGTTGACAACAATTCATGATGGAACAATGGTGAACAGTGGGAAAGTGAGCCATAAAACAAACGCACCACTATATAAGCCAGACTGTGTTTTAGACTATAATATCAACATGCGGTTGATTGATAAATCAGACATGATGATTGGCACTGCAGAGTGTGTGCGGAAGACATGTAGGTGGACGAAAAAAGTGTTCTTCCATCTTGTGGACATGAGCATGCTGAACTGTTTCAACATGTACCTTGTGAGAACTGGACGTAAGCCCACTTTCCGTGACTTTGTATTTGATGCTGCAATACAGTTATTAGGAAAGTTTGCAAAAGATGTCCCAGGTATTCAGCGGCCCATCATAAACCCACTGTTGCAGCATGCTGGTACTCCACGCCTCGCTCACACTGAAGGCTTCCTAGCACACAAACTTAAGTATTTGCCACCTGGTGTGAAGCGTGCAATAGCCCAACGTGATTGCTTGGTGTGTAAAACAACGACACGTAGAGACAAGAAACGGAAGCTTGTGCAAACATGGTGTGAAACGTGTGGTATCCCATTATGTGCTGTCGACTGCTTCAGTGACTACCACAGTCTAGAAATCTTCTAAGTGTGCTTCAAAGTGTGTATAGCATGTGCGAGTGTGTAAATATGTAAACATATAAGCAGATAGCGTGTGCGTGTGTGTAAATATATACAAATATAAGCAGAACATACAATATAATAGACTGTAATGACATATTATATTGCCGTAATTGAAAACATTTGTGTGCGCCTGTGTATACTCAAATATGCAACAATTATTGATACAAAATATGTTCAAACAGTATTTGAAACACAATTAGTGAAAAAAAATTAGATAAAATGCGCTTAGACATTGTAAATAAATAGCGCGAAAATATATTTGTGGCAACTCTGGCTGTTTGAGGACCGCGCGCAACACCTCCCGGGCGTGTACTGCATGAGCGAACATGCAGATTGTGACGTCATCACCGAGCTTCTCGGCTCTATTGCAACAAAAGTAAGTACAATAGAATTTTTTTTTTATTTTTCCCGTGATCAGTGAACAGAACTTAACAGATTAGCAAAAAAAAAAAAATTATTTTTTTTTTCAAAATGACATGCGCCTGTGCGGATGGCAGGATATTAGACCCCGAGCATGTTAAGGGCTAAGCAGCGACCGGTTCCTGTTGCCTCTGGAGACGGTGTACTTTTATGGGGTTTTTCTTTTGTTTTTATTTTCATTTTCCTGGTGTGGGTCTGCCTACTGTGGCTATAGTTCCACTGGTAGTGTTTGGTGGCCCTCTGTTAGGCCCTGTGATTGTACACGTCGCAGAGGTTTTCAGTGTTGTCCTCTACCCCCTTGTTATTTTTGGGTGTTTAACAGGTTAGCAACACCTTGCCCGGGCTTCCCGTAGTTGTTACCCCTACAGGCCCTGGAAACCCCTGTCGAAGCTCGGTGGACCATTGAATGTGTCTTCAGGGTTCCAACTCGTCTTGTACGGGATCGTTGGTTGTTGTGCCCTTGTCTCCGGGTGACAGTCGCCACTTTTACCTCCATCATGTTGCCTGTTGGGTCACTGACATCTGGACCCGGAGTCTTGCGAGAGATGCAGGCGATGAGTCACAATAACGTGGCTGAAGTATGTTGACCAGACCACACACTAGAAATTGAAGGGACGACAACGTTTCGGTCCGTCCTGGACCATTCTCAAGTCGATTGTTCATGGTCTTGCGAGAGAGATTCTCTGCTTGCTCTCCAGTACTCTCCTGAAGTTATTACTGTTCAGAGTACAGGCCGCATCCGTGTTGAAAGCTCGGTTAGGTTGCTGCAACACGCTAGGTTAGTTTCCCACTTGGATGCCCCGGGGCCGCCCCGTTTTGGTTCGGTAGTTCGCCCCTTTCCCTCCCTGTTCCCGGCTCCTGACTATCTGCAAGTTTCGGGGTCAGGGCGGGGTTTAGTTGGGGCTGAGACTCGGGCGGTTTTCAGGGGCTTCTCCGTTCGGGTTGAGGACGGAGGTTTTCAAGCCTGTTCCTCCTGCCAAGGCTACTGGGTCTTACCAGCGGCCCTTTCTTGCTGCCTTTCCCATGGACTCTTCCTTTTCTTTAAGGGCGGAGGGCTTGGAGGACGGCTCTGCCCCGGGGTCCTCTGTTGCAGGTTCCTGGGGCTGTGCGGGATGCCTGCTAGCAGTTCTGGGGCGGTTTGCCCCTGCCTGGGTTTTCTGCTTCTGGGCAGAGTTTTTCGTCTATCCAGTCTGCTTGCTTCCCACTTTTGCTGGCGTGTTTTCGTATCTTTTGCGTCGGTCACAGCCCTCTGTTCTGGTGGCCATTTTCTTCTGCCGGTTTCCCGGCATGGCCACCAGGGCGGTGTTGCGGTTTGTTTACATGTGCCTGGGTGTGCGAGCGAGCGAGCGTCTTGGGTGAGTTTTTCACCTTTTTCAGGGGGTTTTATTCTCCTGTTGTCGTTTCTTTGCTTTCTGGTGTTTTCTGCACGTTTCCTGTTCCTCTGGGAATGTTTAAGTGTTGATTTTACACCGGCTTTTCTGTTTTTGTCTGTTTTGGGTCTGGGCCCTTGGGTTTGGGCTCAGTGGTCATGTCTGTTATGCTTGCTCCCACACCTTGCCCCTCGGTTTTCAGTCTGTTTTGACCGTTTTCCTGAGGGGTTCTGTCTGGCGGCTGTACTTTGCCTTTCTGTGGTGTAACTTCGCCGGCAAATGAAATGGTTTGGGCTCCCCCTGGTTCGATTCCGGGTTCCTTTGGGTTCTTTGGTTTCGTTCCGGAAGTTTCTTCCTCTTGGGCCCCCGTTGTGGGTTCAGGGGGCTTTGTTGCCTCGTGTGTGACCCGGTTCTGCCTTCTGGGGTTCCGAGATCTTCCTGGCTTGCAGACTGATCTTTCTGTGGGGAGCCCCTACGGCTCCCTGGAGCTTATCGGGCTAATGTATGTTATGTTAGACCGGGACATTAGCTAAGGAGTTCAGACCTACCAGGGACCAGCGCCAGAACCTGGCCCCTTCAGAGAGGTTTCAGGGAGCAATGGCCCTGGAAAACCCCATATGGTTGGGGGTTTTCCTTATCTGCCATCGACCGGGGTTAGGCACCCAGAAAGGTAGGCGTAACAAAACAAACCTCACATGGTAAGAAACTACAACAAAAAACCGAACAGAGAGGTAGAAAACTCCCTACAATCCCAAGGAAACAAGCAAACATCACACTTTACTGCCGCGCCGATCGTCCGCGCAGCCCTCCCCACCCCGGGAGGGGGGAGCCCCGGACCTACCGCGCCGGCTGCCAAGCTCCAGTTCGTTCGCTAATGTCAACCGGGATTGACGCTTCTCTGGCCTCAGTTTCCTAGGCGGTGTTTGCCTTGTGTGGCGTTCACTGCCATGTGTTGTGGTGTGCGGTGGCCAGGAGTACTTCATCAGTGCCGGGGCTGCATGTGCTTAGTGGCTGCCTTCCCTAAGCGCCCTGTGAGTACTGCCCTTGCGTAACAGGGTTATCTTCCCTGGGGCGTTCGGGAACCATTCCCGTTGAGGTTCTTGCTGCTCGGCATTTGCCTCGCCCTTGAGGCCAGCTGGGGCTTGGGGCCCTTGTTTGGCCCTGGGTACGGATTGGTATTGTGCTGGTTAGGGCGTCAAGGTGTTGCGCAGCCTGCCACCTAAGCGGCGGCCGGTTTCTGTTGCCTCTGGAGACGGTGTACTTTTGCGGGGTTTTTCTTTTGTTTTTCATTTTTCTTGCCTGGTGGGGGTCTGCCTAAGGTGGTTATAGTTCCACTGGTAGTGTTTGGCGGCCCTCTGCTAGGCCCCCGTGCTTGTACACGTCTCGGGGGTTTTCAGTGCTATAATCTACCCTCTTGTTATGTTTGGGTTTCTTAACCGGTTAGCAACACCTTGCCCGGGCTTCCCGTAGTTGTTACCCTACGGGCCCTGGAAACCCCTGTCTGGGCTCGGGGGACCATTGAATGTGTCTTCCGGGTTCCAACCCGTCTTGTACGGGATCGTTGGTTGCTGTTCCCTTGTCTCCGGGTGACAGTCGCCAATTTTATCTCCGTCGTGCTGCCTGTTGGGTCACTGACACCTTGACCCGGAGTCTTGCGAGTGATTCTCTGCTTGTTCTCCAGTACTCTCCTGATGTTATTTCTGTTCAGAGTACAGGCGGCATCCATGTTGCAAGCTAGGTTAGGTTGCTGCAACATGCTAGGTTGGTTTCCCACTCGAATGCCCCGTGGCCGCCCCGTTTGGTTAGGTGCTGCTCGCCCCTTTCTCTCCATGTTCCCGGCTCCGGACCGTCTGCGTGTTTCGGGGTCGGGGCGGGGTTTAGTTGCGGCAGAGACTCGGGCGGTTTTCGGGGGATGCCCCGTTCGGGTTGGGGACGGAGGTTTGAGCCTGTGCCTCCTGCCAAGGCTTCTGGGTCTTACCAGCGGCCCTTTCTTGTTGCCTTTCCCATGGACTCTTGCTTTTCTTTACGGGCGGAGGGCTTGGAGGACGGCTCTGCCCCGGGGCCTCTGTTGTTGGTTCCCGGGGCTGTGGGGGTTGCCTGCTAGCAGTTCTGGGGCGGTTTTGCCCCTTCAGGGGTTTTTCTGCTGTTGGGCGGCGTTTTTCGCCCTTCCAGTCTGCTAGCTTCCCACATTTGCTGGCGTGTTTTTGTGTATTTAGCGTCAGTCACAGCCCCTGCTGGCGGCCATTTTCGTCTGCCGGTTTCACGGCGTGGCCACCAGGGCGGCGTTGCGGTTTGTTTACATGCGTCTGGGTGTGCGAGCGAGCGTCTCTGGTGAGTTTTCAAAAAATTTTCAGGGTTTTTGTTCTCCTGTTGTCGTTTCTTTTGTTTTTCTGGTGTTTTCTTGCCGTTGCCTGTTCCACTGGGAACGTTTGGGTGTTGATTTTGGGTCTGAGCCTATGGGTTTAGGCTCAGTGCCCCTGGCTGGTATGCTTGCTCCCACACCTTGCCCCTCGGTTTTCGGTCTGTTGGGACCGTTTTCCCAGGGCGTTCTGCTGGGGTCTGTGCTTTGCCTTTCAGTGGTGTTCTCCGCCGGCAAATGTGGTGGTTGGGCTCCCCCTGGTTCGATTCTGGGTTCCTTTGGGTTCCTTGGTTTCGTTCTGGAGGTTTCTTCCTCTTGGGCCCCCTTTTGTGGGTTCAGGGGACTTTGTTTCCTCGTGTGCCCCGGTTCTGCCTTTTGGGGTTCCGGGGTCTTCCTGGCTTGCAGGCTGAGCTTTTTGGGTCTTGGCACATGTTGTGGTTGTGCTGGAACTTTGTGGTTTTGCTGTCGAGGTGGGCCTTTTGATGCAGTTTTGTGCCTTCTTTGCCTGGCCGGCGTAGTGCTCTCTGCCACTAGTCGGCGGCTTGTGCTTTTACAATCTATGTCTTCACCTAGTTGTGCTTGTGGGGGTTGAGCTCTGGCTCCTTGGTCCTGCCTCTCAACCGTCCATCAACAGGTGTATCGGTTCCTGTGCCTCTTGGGCTCTGTCATGTCTACATGTGACATTGTATGGGGGTCAGTCTCGTTACTTGTGTGAGAAGTCGCCACATTACTTCCTAGTGCTTTCCCGTTCCCATTCTGACACTATAAAAAAAAAAAAAAAAAAAAAAAAAATTCTATCTGTGGCTCTTTTGGGTACTTGGTTTCCACCTGTGTCCCCTAGTGCGTGTGCCCCTTGTGTTACATAGCCTGTCCTTATCAGCCCTGTCGATTCCCTTGGGTATCTTGAATGTGGTGATCAGGTTGCCCCTCACTTCATATTCCAGCGAAGTGTGGTTTCATTCCCGTAGTCTCTCCTCATGACTTCGGTAGTGTACTTTTTCTTTCGGAAGGGGTTCTGTTCCCTTCTCTGTTGACTGGGCGCTGGGGGAGCAGCTTGCTCTGTTGCCTCTCGCTTGGTCCCGCTGTTGGTGGGCGCTTTGGGTTGTCTTCCGGCCTCTGCTGGCGTCGGAGGACGGCTTCTCCCCCTTGGGGGGGGTTCAGAGCTGGCGGGGTGGGCTTCTTCCCCTGCGCTTCGTCATTTCCTCTTCGTGGGTGCGTGGGGCGTGGTCGATCCGCCCCATCCTTCTGGGCTTCCCGTCTGCTCTTTGCAGTCATGAGCTTTTCCCGTCTGCTCTTTGCAGTCATGAGCTTTTCCGGTCTGCAGTTCTTCTGGACTACTTCAGTATGCGCCCTGGATCCTCTGCCCTCCTCGGAGGACTGTTGTCTCCTGTTCGGATTCTGTTAGGGCCGGGTGCATAGATGGTGGACCTGGACCTCCAGGTCACTTCTTGGCACGTTCCTCTCCAGTTTTTCTGGGGCTAGCACGGTTGGTAATTACCTATGTGTACTTACCTAAGTGTAGTTACAGGATGCGAGCTACTCTTGTGGTGTCCCGTCTTCCCAGCACTGTCATATTATGCTTTGATTATGATTGTCATATTGTCATATAGTGATTGTCATATGTCATAATATGTCTTAATATGATTGTCATATAATGCTTTGGTGGTGGGGCTTCAGGTTTGCTGTTTTTATTGCCTTCCCTATTTTGTTAAGGGCACTTTGTATACTCTTTGCATCTTTACCGGATCTTAGTGCCCTGTCTGCGTCTGAGATTCGGTGTCTGGCCTACCTCGACGACTGGCTGGAGTGGGCTCCCAGTCAGTCCGCTTGTCTGCTCGCCAGGGGATGGTTCTTTCCAGATCGCTGGGTTTGGTTTCCTGGTGATCTGGAGGTTTTTCCTTCTGTTTCCGTCCCGGGTTCGAACCTGGGCCTTGTTTCAGGCGCTTGGGCCCCTCATTGTCTTCCCTTCCAGAAGTGTTACTGCGGCTGTGGTCCCGCCTTTGGCTGTTCAGGAGGGGGTCCCGGGTTGCTCGGCGGTTGCTTGGGCGGTTGTGCGGGAGTTTGCACTTCGGCGTGCTTGTCTGCCCGCGGAGTCGGGTTTGGCTACGGCGTCGGTTGGTTCCTACGGAGACTCCCCTTCCGCCTCTTGCATTCCTTGGGTTCCTCTGGGGATCTGGTGTTGGTGCTGCGTCACCAGCTTCCTCTTTGGGGTTTTCGGGGTTCTGTGCCTTGGCACCTCCCCGAGCCTTCGCTCGATGTGTTCACGGACGGGTCGTCTCTCGGCTGGGGCTTTGTGACCAGTGCTCACCAGGTCGGCCGAGGTTGATGGAGTCTGTCTGTCCGTCGGGCTCACAGCCCGGTTCAGGTGTTCATGGCTGTCTGGTTTGCGCTTCGGAGGGTTTGGGTCACTAGGTACTCTACCATTCAGCTCTGTTTGGACTGTTCTCTGGTGGTTCTTGCTGGAACCACAGGGGTTTGGTTAACCGTGTGGTTCGTGTCCGGGGTGTGTCCTGCGTCCTGGTGGACAGCTGTCTCGGTTCATTCCTCTTCGTGGGTTGGCCAGTCGTCGCCGATTCGTTTTGTTGGCTCTGTTGGGCTTATGGACTCCTGGCCATGGACGTCTTCGGGTCGGCGTGGTCTAGGCATCGCCCGTTTTGTGGCGCCCTTCCCACCTGCGAGGACTTCAGGGTGGAGGCTTTCGGCAGGCCTGGTCGAGGTGGGGGGTACCTGTCCCTCTTCTCCCGGTCCAGCTGTTGCTTCGGGTTCTGGCTCGGTTGCTGCCCATTCCCACGAGAACAGTCCTTATGGTTCCATGGTGGCCGGCCCGGCCTTCTTTTCAGACGCTGCTTGATAGGTGTCCGTACCCGGGGCGTTTTTCCTGAGGCTTCGCCTCTTTCAGCAGGCCGAATCGGTCCTGTCCATGACTGGTTCGGCCTTCTCTTTGGCTCTTCGCGTCTGGTATTTTGACGCAGGTATCACCATCTCTATGGTGTTCTGGTGGCTTTGTTGACGGTGTCCCACCTGCGAGCTTCGTCTTGGAGACAGTATGACGTTTATTACGTTTTCTCGCGTTTTGTTTCCCCTCCGGCCTGCTCATGAGTCGCCTGAGCCATCCTGGTCCTTGTTCAGGGTGCCTTCTTATCTTCCCCTCAGTTTGTGGTAGCCCCTTCGGTTTCAGTTTCCTCCTCTTTGGTACTGGTGGTAGCTTTATTGGTGTGCAGCCTTTCTCTGTCCTGGCGACGGTCGAGACGGCTGCTTTCCGGAGGGGTTCTTGGGGTATTGGCACTTGTTTGGTTTGGCCGGGGGGTGCGTCCTGTGTTGTCCGGTTGTGCTTTTTGCTGTTGCCGGTGTACCGTGCCTGGGGATGCACTGTGGTTGATCCGGTTCCTTCGTTCCCTGTTTTCAGGGCTCGGGTCTCCCAGGTCGTCCGCAGTGTTTTCCTTCTTCCTGTGGTCTGTCTTTGCACCCGTGCTGTTAAGACGTTTGCAGCATTTGCTGCTGTGTTGGTGACGTCTCGGGCTCGTTTCGGGCGCAAGGAATTGTGGGTCGCACAGGTTTTTGGCCGCCCATCCATATGTGCGTCTGTTCTTGGGCGTTCTTGTTGCCTTGGGTCGCAGGTTTGCGACCGGTTGTCTTGGCTTTGCGTTGCAGAGTTTGTGGCGGCCGCCTCCCGGGTTAGCCCTTTCTTTTCCTTCTCTTTGGGTATGAAGCTCCAGGGAGCCGTAGGGGCTCCCCACAGAAAACCAGCGTTGAATGTAATGAAACGCCATTTTCTGGGTGAGCCCCGGAGGCTCCCTGGAAACCCTCCCTCCCACCGGTCGGCGGTTTTTTCGCGTTGTTTGAAGCTTAGCTTCCGAACTGGAGCTTGGCAGCCGGCGCGGTAGGTCCGGGGCTCCCCCCTCCCCCTCCCGGGGTGGGGAGGGCTGCGCGGACGATCGGCGCGGCAGTAAAGTGTGATGTTTGCTTGTTTGCTTGTTTCCTTGGGATTGTAGGGAGTTTTCTACCTCTCTGTTCGGTTTTTGTTGTAGTTTCTTACCATGTGGGGTTTGTTTTGTTACGCCTACCTTTCTGGGTGCCTAACCCCGGTCGATGGCAGATAAGGAAAACCCCCAACCATATGGGGTTTTCCAGGGCCATTGCTCCCTGAAACCTCTCTGAAGGGGCCAGGTTCTGGCGCTGGTCCCTGGTAGGTCTGAACTCCTTAGCTAATGTCCCGGTCTAACATAACATACATTAGCCCGATAAGCTCCAGGGGAGCCTCCGGGGCTCACCCAGAAAATGGCGTTTCATTACATTCAACGCTGGTTTTTTGGGTCTTGGCACGTGTTGTGGTTGTGCTGGGACTTCGGGGTTTTGTTGTCGAGGTGGGCCTTTTGATGCAGTTTTGTGCCTTTTTCGCCTGGCCGGCGTGGTGCTCTCTGCCCACTGGTCGGTGGCTTGTAATTTTTTTTTCATGTGTGTGTGTGTGTTTGTACACATGTACATGTGTACACTGTGTGTGTGTGCACATGCATATGTGCATACGCACGCGTGTGTAATATACCCTGTGTATATACATAATATATATGTGTATGTATACTTTTTCTTTCGGAAGGTGCTCTGTTCCCTTCTCTGTTGACGGGGCACTGGGGGAGCAGCTTCCTATGCTGACTCTCGCATGGTCCTGCAGTTTGTGGGCACTTTTGGTTGTCTTCCGGCCTCTGATGGCGGCGGTGGACGGCTTCTTCCCATATGGGGGGTTCAGGGCTGGCGGGGTGGGCTTCTTCCCCTGCTCTCCGTCATGTCATCTTAGTGGGTGCATTGGACGTGGTCGATCCGCCCCATCCTTCTGGGGTTCCCGTCTGCTCTATGCAGACATGGGCCTGTCGAATCTGCGGTTCTTCTGGACTTCTTCAGTCTGCGCCTTGGATTCTATGCCCTCGTCGGAGGACTGTTGTCTCCTGTCCGGCTTCTGTTGGAGCCGGGTGCCTGGTTGGTGGCCTTGGACTTCCAGGTCAATTCTTGGCACGTTCCTCTCCAGTTTTCCGGGACTGGCACAGTTGGTGGTGGGGCTTCAGGCTTACCGTTTTTGTTGCCTTCCCTATTTTGTAATTGGTAGTTGGTGTATTTATACATCTTTACCGGATCTTCGTGCCCTGTCTGAGTCTGCTTGGGATTTGGTGTCTGGCCTACCTCGACGACTGGCTGGTGTGGGCTCCCAGTCAGTCCGCTTGTCTGCTTGCCAGGGGTGTGGCTCTTTCCAGATCGTCGGGTTTGGTTTCCTGGTGATCTGAGGCCATTCCATCTGTTTCCGTCCCAGGTTCGGACCTGGTTGGGTCGTGTGTAGGGCTCTTGGGCCGTTCCTTGTCTTTCCCTCCAGAAGTGTTGCTGCGGCTGTGGTCCCGCCTTCGGCTGTTCATGAGGGGGTCCCGGGTCGCTCGGCGGTTGCTCGAGCAGTTGTACGGGAGTGTGAACTTCGACGTGCTGGTCTGCCCGCAGGGTTGGGTTTGGCTTCAGCGTCTGTTTGGTTCCTTCGGAGACTCCCCTTCCTCCTCTCTAGCAATCATTGGGTTCGTTCCTCCGAGGATCTTGTGTTGGTGCTACATCACCAGCTTCCTCTTTGGGGTTTTCGGGGTTCCGTGCCTTGGCACCTCCCCAAGCCTTCACTCGTGGCTGTCTGGTTTGCGCTTCGGAGGGTTTGAGTCACTCGATGCTCTACCGTTCAGCTCCATTCGGACTATTCTCTGGCGGTTCTTTGCCGGAACCACAGGGTTTCTCTTAGGTGTTTGACCTTTGGGGTTGGTCCCTTAGAGTGGCTCGTTTGCTGGATTCTCGGGGTTTGGCTGACCGTGAGGTTCATGTCCGGGGTGTGTCCTGCGTCCTGGCGGACAGCTGTCTCGGTTCATTCCTCTGTTTGCGGATTGGCCAGTTGTCGCCGACTCGTTTCGTTGGCTCTGCCAGACGTATGGACTCCTGGTCATGGACGTCTTCGAGTTGGCATGGTCTAGGCGGCGCCCATTCTATGTGGCGCCCTTATCCTCTGCGAGGCGTTCATGGTGGATGCCTTTCGGCAGGACTGGTCGAGTAGGGGGTACCTGTTCCTCTTTTCCCGGTCCAGCTGTTGCTTCGGGTTCTGGCTCGGTTGGAGCCCATTCCCACGAGAGTAGTCCTTATGGTCCCTTGGTGGCCGGCCCAGCTTTATTTTCAGACGCTGTTTGATAGGTATCCTAACCCGGGGCTTTTTCCCGCGGCTCCGCCTCTTTTGGCAGGTCGGACCGGTCCTGTACGTTACTGGTTCGGCCTTCTCAGCTTTTCGCGTCTGGTATTTTGACGTGGGTATCACCATCTCTGTGGTGATTAGGTGGCTTTTTTTTATGGTGTCCCACCTGCAAGCTTCGTATCGGCGACAGTATGACGTTCTTGGTGTTCCTATGCACTTTTTCTTGCTCATCGTAGGTTGTCTTCTCTTTTGCATTTGCTGGACTTTGCTGATCAGTCCAGCTTTTGCTGGACTGATCAACCAGGCTGTTAGACGCGGCTGCTCGCAGCCTGACGTATGAGTCACAGCCTGGTTGATCAGGTATCCTTTGGAGGTGCTTATCCAGTTCTCTCTTGAACACTGTGAGGGGTCGGCCAGTTATGCCCCTTCTGTGTAGTGGAAGCGTGTTGAACAGTCTCGGGCCTCTGATGTTGATAGAGTTCTCTCTCAGAGTACCTGTTGCACCTCTGCTTTTCAACGGGGGTATTCTGCACATCCTGCCATGTCTTCTGGTCTCATGTGATGTTATTTCTGTGTGCAGGTTTGGGACCAGCCCCCTCAATTATTTTCCATGTGTAAATTATTATGTATCTCTCCCGCCTGCGCTCAAGGGAGTACAGATTTAGGCTCTTTAGTCAGTCCCAGTAATTTAGATGTTTTACTGAGTGGATTCTAGCAGTAAAGGATCTCTGCACGCTCTCCAGGTCAGCAATTTCTCCAGCTTTGAAAGGGGCTGTCATTGTGCAGCAGTACTCCACTCTAGAGAGCACAAGCGTTTTGAAAAGTATCATCATCGGTATAGCATCTCTAGTGTGAAAAGTTCTTGTTATCCAACCTGTCATTTTTCTTGCAGTTGTGACGGCTACTTTATTGTGTTCTTTAAAGGTAAGGTCTTCTGACATGAGTACACCCAGATCTTTTACATTGCCTTTTCGTTCTATGTTATGATTTGCCTGAGTTTTGTACGTGGTTTCTGTTTTTATATTTTCAATTTTTCCGTAGCGCATGAGCTGGAACTTATCCTCGTTAAACACCATATTATTTTCTGTAGCCCATAGAAAGACCTGATCTACATCTGATTGAAGGTTTGCCGTGTCCTCTGTGTTGCCAACTCTCATGAAAATCCTAGCGTCATCTGCAAAGGATGATACAGTGCTATAGGTTGTGTTCTGGTCTATGTCCGATATGAGGATAAGAAAAAGTACTGGAGCAAGCACAGTACCCTGGGGGACTGAGCTCTTCACGGTTGATGGGCTGGATTTTATTTTGTTGACTATTACACATTGGGTTCTGTTAGTCAGGAAATTGTAGATCCATCTGCCTATTTTCCCGGTAATTCCTTTTGAACGCATTTTATGTGCAATAACACCATGGTCACATTTATCAAAAGCTTTTGCGAAATCTGTGTAAATTACATCAGCGTTTTGTTTGTCTTCCATAGCATCTAATGCCATATCATAGTGGTCCAGCAACTGCGACAGGCAAGAGCACCCTGTTCTGAAACCATGTTGTCTGGGGTTATGGAGATGCTGTGATTCCATGTATTTTGTGATCTTACTTCTTAGCACTCTCTCAAAATTTTTTATGTGCGATGTTAGTGCTATCGGTCTGTAATTTTTTGCCTCTGCCTTATTTCCTCCTTTATGGAGTGGTGCTATCTCTGCTGTTTTTAGTATGTCAGGGATAACGCCAGTATCTAGGCTTTGTCTCCACAGAATGTGAAGGGCCTGCGATAGTGGTTTTTTGCAGTTCTTGATGAATATGGAGTTCCAAGAATCCGGGCCTGGTGCAGAGTGCATAGGCATACTGTTTATGGCTTCTTCAAAATCTAGTGGGGATAGGGCGACGTCTGATATATGATTTGATGTTGGTATCATATCCATGAAAAATTCATTTGGGTTATCAATCTTTAGTGCATTTAATGGCTCGCAGAAAACAGAGTCGTACTGCTTCCTCAGTAACTCGCTCATTTCTTTGTTGTCATCGGTGAAAGTTCCATCTCCCTTTCGCAGGGCCCGATACTAGATGTGGTTTTTGATCTTGATTTTGCATAGGAGAAAAAATATTTCGGATTTCTCTCTATTTCACTGATGGCCTTTTGCTCTCTTTGCCTCTCCTAGGTTTTGTATGATTCTTGTAGCTTGAGTTCAATTGTTTCTATTTCTCTACCTAACCTTCTTCGCCGTTCTTGAGATAGGGTGCGACTCTCAAGTTGTTCCGCGATTTGTTTTCTTCGCCTATATAGGGAACGACGTTCCCGTTCCAATCTGCATCTCTTTCTCTTTTTTCTTAGGGGTATGCGGTTTGAACATATTTCTAGTGCTACTGAGCTTATTTTTTCCAGGCACTGGTTCAGATTTGCATTTTCTAGCTGTTCTTCCCAGTTTATTTCTGTGAAGTCCTGGTTTATTTGCTCCCAGTTTATCTGTTTATTATTGAAGTTGAATTTGCTGAAATCTCCTCCACTGGGAATCTGGACTGGTTTTGAAGGTCCATTCCCCATGGTTGTCAGAATTTCAATTAAGTTGTGATCTGAGTAACAGGTATTTGTAATCATTATGTTCTCGATCAACTCATCATTATTAGTGAAAATGAGGTCCAGCGTGTTCTCCTTCCTAGTTGGTTCTACTATTTGCTGGTTTAAGGCAAACCTATCGCACATCCATAGCAGGTCATTTGCATGTGCCTGTTCATTTAGGCTACTTCCTGGTATTCTTTCTGATATTACTGTATTAGCCAGGTGCTTCCATTTCAGGTGCCGTAGGTTGAAGTCCCCAAGCAGGATGATGTTCGGAGCTGGATTTGTGAGGTTTTCCAAGCAGTGCTCTATTTTCATTAGTTGGTCTTTAAACTGCTGAGGGTTTGCCTCCGGTGACTTATATACAAGGACAACAACTACATTTAGGATCTCTATCAACACGGTTGAGACGGCTGCTTTCCGGAAGGGTTCTTGGGTTATTGATGCTTGATTGGTTCGGCCGTGTGGTGCGTCCTGTGTAGTCTGGTTGCGCTTTTCTGTGGGGAGCCCCTACGGCTCCCTGGAGCTTATCGGGCTAATGTGTGTTATGTTAGACCGGGACATTAGCTAAGGAGTTCAGACCTACCAGGGACCAGCGCCAGAACCTGGCCCCTTCAGAGAGGTTTCAGGGAGCAATGGCCCTGGAAAACCCCATATGGTTGGGGGTTTTCCTTATCTGCCATCGACCGGGGTTAGGCACCCAGAAAGGTAGGCGTAACAAAACAAACCCCACATGGTAAGAAACTACAACAAAAACCGAACAGAGAGGTAGAAAACTCCCTACAATCCCAAGGAAACAAGCAAACAAGCAAACATCACACTTTACTGCCGCGCCGATCGTCCGCGCAGCCCTCCCCACCCCGGGAGGGGGAGGGGGGAGCCCCGGACCTACCGCGCCGGCTGCCAAGCTTCAGTTCGTTCGCTAATGTCAACCGGGATTGACGCTTCTCTGGCCTCAGTTTCCTAGGCGGTGTTTGCCTTGTGTGGCGTTCACTGCCGTGTGTTGTGGTGTGCGGTGGCCAGGAGTACTTCATCAGTGCCGGGGCTGCATGTGCTTAGTGGCTGACTTCCCTAAGCGCCCTGTGAGTACTGCCCTTGCGTTACAGGGTTATCTTCCCTGGGGCGTTCGGGAACCATTCCCGTAGAGGTTCTTGCTGCTCGGCATTTGCCTCGCCCTTGGGGCCAGCTGGGGCTTGGGGCCCTTGTTTGGCCCTGGGTAGGGATTGGTATTGTGCTGGTTAGGGCGTCAAGGTGTTGCGCAGCCTGCCACCTAAGCGGCGGCCGGTTTCTGTTGCCTCTGGAGACGGTGTACTTTTGCGGGGTTTTTCTTTTGTTTTTCATTTTCTTGCCTGGTGGGGGTCTGCCTAAGGTGGTTATAGTTCCACTGGTAGTGTTTGGCGGCCCTCTGCTAGGCCCCCGTGCTTGTACACGTCTCGGGGGTTTTCAGTGCTATAATCTACCCTCTTGTTATGTTTGGGTTTCTTAACCGGTTACCAACACCTTGCCCGGGCTTCCCGTAGTTGTTACCCTACGGGCCCTGGAAACCCCTGTCTGGGCTCGGGGGACCATTGAATGTGTCTTCCGGGTTCCAACCCGTCTTGAACGGGATCGTTGGTTGCTGTTCCCTTGTCTCCGGGTGACAGTCGCCATTTTTACCTCCGTCATGCTGCCTGTTGGGTCACTGACACCTTGACCCGGAGTCTTGCGAGTGATTCTCTGCTTGTTCTCCAGTACTCTCCTGATGTTATTACTGTTCAGAGTACAGGCGGCATCCGTGTTGCAAGCTAGGTTAGGTTGCTGCAACATGCTAGGTTGGTTTCCCACTCGAATGCCCGTGGCCGCCCCGTTTGGTTAGGTGCTGCTCGCCCCTTTCTCTCCATATTCCCGGCTCCGGACCGTCTGCGGGTTTCAGGGTCGGGGCGGGGTTCAGTTGCGGCAGAGACTCGGGCGGTTTTCGGGGGATGCCCCGTTCGGGTTGGGGACGGAGGTTTGAGCCTGTGCCTCCTGCCAAGGCTTCTGGGTCTTACCAGCGGCCCTTTCTTGTTGCCTTTCCCATGGGCTCTTGCTTTTCTTTAAGGGCGGAGGGCTTGGAGGACGGCTCTGCCCCGGGGCCTCTGTTGTTGGTTCCCGGGGCTGTGGGGGTTGCCTGCTAGCAGTTCTGGGGCGGTTTTGCCCCTTCAGGGGTTTTTCTGCTGTTGGGCGTCGTTTTTCGCCCTTCCAGTCTGCTAGCTTCCCACATTTGCTGGCGTGTTTTTGTGTATTAAGCGTCAGTCACAGCCCCTGCTGGCGGCCATTTTCGTCTGCCGGTTTCACGGCATGGCCACCAGGGCGGCGTTGCGGTTTGTTTACATGCGTCTGGGTGTGCGAGCGAGCGTCTCTGGTGAGTTTTCAAAAAATTTGCAGGGTTTTTGTTCTCCTGTTGTCGTTTCTTTGTTTTTCTGGTGTTTTCTTGCCGTTGCCTGTTCCTCTGGGAACGTTTGGGTGTTGATTTTGGGTCTGAGCCTCTGGGTTTAGGCTCAGTGCCCCTGGCTGGTATGCTTGCTCCCACACCTTGCCCCTCGGTTTTCGGTCTGTTGGGACCGTTTTCCCAGGGGGTTCTGCTGGGGTCTGTGCTTTGCCTTTTAGTGGTGTTCTCCGCCGGCAAATGTGGTGGTTTGGGCTCCCCCTGGTTCGATTCTGGGTTCCTTTGGGTTCCTTGGTTTCGTTCTGGAGGTTTCTTCCTCTTGGGCCCCCTTTTGTGGGTTCAGGGGACTTTGTTTCCTCGTGTGACCCGGTTCTGCCTTTTGGGGTTCCGGGGTCTTCCTGGCTTGCAGACTGAGCTTTTTGGGTCTTGGCACATGTTGTGGTTGTGCTGGGACTTTGTGGTTTTGCTGTCGAGGTGGGCCTTTTGGTGCAGTTTTGTGCCTTCTTTGCCTGGCCGGCGTAGTGCTCTTTGCCACTAGTCGGCGGCTTGTGCTTTTACAATATATGTCCTCACCTAGTTGTGCTTGTGGGGGTTGAGCTCTGGCTCCTTGGTCCTGCCTCTCAACCGTCCGTCAACAGGTGTATCGGTTCCTGTGCCTCTTGGGCTCTGTCATGTCTACATGTGACATTGTATGGGGGTCAGCCTCGTTACTTGTGCGAGGAGTCGCCACATTACTTCTTAGTGCTTTCCCGTTCCCATTCTGACACTCAAAAAAAAAAAAAAAAAAAAAACTTTAATTCTATCTGTGGCTCTTTTGGGTACTCAGTTTCCACCTGTGTCCCCTAGTGCGTGTGCCCCTTGTGTTACATAGCCTGTCCTTCTCAACCCTGTCGATTCCCTTGGGTATCTTGTATGTGGTGATCAGGTCTCCCCTCACTTCCTCTTCCAGCGAAGTGTGGTTTCATTCCCGTAGTCTCTCCTCATGACTTCGGTAGTGTACTTTTTCTTTCTGAAGGGGTTCTGTTCCCTTCTCTGTTGACTGGGCGCTGGGGGAGCAGCTTGCTCTGTTGCCTCTCGCTTGGTCCCGCTGTTGGTGGGCGCTTTGGGTTGTCTTCCGGCCTCTGCTGGCGTCGGAGGACGGCTTCTCCCCCTTGGGGGGGGTTCAGAGCTGGCGGGGTGGGCTTCTTCCCTGCGCTTCGTCATTTCCTCTTCGTGGGTGCGTGGGGCGTGGTCGATCCGCCCCATCCTTCTGGGCTTCCCGTCTGCTCTTTGCAGTCATGAGCTTTTCCAGTCTGCAGTTCTTCTGGACTACTTCCGTCTGCGCCCTGGATCCTCTGCCCTGCTCGGAGGACTGTTGTCTCCTGTTCGGATTCTGTTAGGGCCGGGTGCATGGATGGTGGACCTGGACCTCCAGGTCACTTCTTGGCACGTTCCTCTCCAGTTTTTCTGGGGCTAGCACGGTTGGTAATTACCTATGTGTACTTACCTAAGTGTAGTTACAGGATGAGAGCTACTCTCGTGGTGTCCCGTCTTCCCAGCACTCTTTGTCATATAATGCTTTGATTATAATTGTCATATTGTCATATAATGATTGTCATATGTCATAATATGTCTTCATATGATTGTCATACAATGCTTTGGTGGTGGGGCTTCAGGTTTGCTGTTTTTATTGCATTCCCTATTTTGTGAAGGGCACTTTGTATACTCTTTGCATCTTTACCGGATCTTAGTGCCCTGTCTGCGTCTGAGATTCGGTGTCTGGCCTACCTCGACGACTGGCTGGAGTGGGCTCCCAGTCAGTCCGCTTGTCTGCTCGCCAGGGGATGGTTCTTTCCAGATCGCTGGGTTTGGTTTCCTGGTGTTCTGGAGGTTTTACCTTCTGTTTCCGTCCCGGGTTCGGACCTGGGCCTTGTTTCAGGCTCTTGGGCCCCTCATTGTCTTCCCTCCAGAAGTGTTACTGTGGCTGTGGTCCCGCCTTTGGCTGTTCAGGAGGGGGTCCCGGGTTGCTCAGCGGTTGCTTGGGCGGTTGTGCGGGAGTTTGCACTTCGGCGTGCTTGTCTGCCCGCGGAGTCGGGTTTGGCTCCAGCGTCGGTTGGTTCCTACGGAGACTCCACTTCCGCCTCTTGCATTCCTTGGGTTCCTCTGGGGATCTGGTGTTGGTGCTGCGTCACCAGCTTCCTCTTTGGGGTTTTCGGGGTTCCGTGCCTTGGCGGCTCCCCGAGCCTTCGCTCGATGTGTTCACGGACGGGTCGTCTCTCGGCTGGGGCTTTGTGACCAGTGCTCACCAGGTCGGCCGAGGTTGATGGAGTCTGTCTGTCCGTCGGGCTCACAGCCCGGTTCAGGTGTTCATGGCTGTCTGGTTTGCGCTTCGGAGGGTTTGGGTCACTTGGTACTCTACCATTCAGCTCTGTTTGGACTGTTCTCTGGTGGTTCTTGCAGGAACCACAGGGGGTTTGGTTAACCGTGTGGTTCGTGTCCGGGGTGTGTCCTGCGTCCTGGTGGACAGCTGTCTCGGTTCATTCCTCTTCGTGGGTTGGCCAGTCGTCGCCGATTCGTTTTGTTGGCTCTGTTGGGCTTATGGACTCCTGGCCATGGACGTCTTCGGGTCGGCGTGGTCTAGGCGTCGCCCGTTTTGTGGCGCCCTTCCCACCTGCGAGGACTTCACGGTGGAGGCTTTCGGCAGGCCTGGTCGAGGTGGGGGGTACCTGTACCTCTTCTCCCGGTCCAGCTGTTGCTTCGGGTTCTGGCTCAGTTGCAGCCCATTCCCACGAGAACAGTCCTTATGGTTCCACTGTGGCCGGCCCGGCCTTCTTTTCAGACGCTGCTTGATAGGTGTCCGTACCTGGGGCGTTTTTCCTGAGGCTTCGCCTCTTTCAGCAGGCCGAATTGGTCCTGTCCGTGACTGGTTCGGCCTTCTCTTTGGCTCTTCGCGTCTGGTATTTTGACGCAGGTATCGCCATCTCTATGGTGTTCAGGTGGCTTTGTTGACGGTGTCCCACCTGCGAGCTTCGTCTTGGAGACTGTATGACGTTTATTACGTCTTCTCGCGTTTTGTTTCCCCTCCGGCCTGCTCATGAGTCGCCTGAGCCATCCTGGTCCTTGTTCAGGGTGCCTTCTTCTCTTCCCCTCAGTTTGTGGTAGCCCCTTCGGTTTCAGTTTCCTCCTCTTTGGTACTGGTGGTAGCTTTATTGGTGTGCAGCCTTTCTCTGTCCTGGCAACGGTCGAGACGGCTGCTTTCCGGAGGGGTTCTTGGGGTATTGGTACTTGTTTGGTTTGGCCGGGGGGTGCGTCCTGTGTTGTCCAGTTGTGCTTTTTGCTGTTGCCGGCGTACCGTGCCTGGGGATGCGCTGTGGTTGATCTGGTTCCTTCGTTCCCTGTTTTCAGGGCTCGGGTCTCCCGGGTCGTCCGCAGTATTTTCCTTCTTACTGCGGTCTGTCTTTGCGCCCGTGCTGTTCAGACGTTTGCAGCAATTGCTGCTGTGTTGGTGACGTCTCGGGCTCATTTCGGGCGCAGGGAATTGTGGGTCGCACAGGTTTTTGGCCGCCCATCCATATGTGCGTCTGTTCTTGGGCGTTCTTGTTGCCTTGGGTCGCAGGTTTGCGACCGGTTGTCTTGGCTTTGCGTTGCAGAGTTTGTGGCGGCCGCCTCCCGGGTTAGCCCTTTCTTTTCCTTCTCTTTGGGTATGAAGCTCCAGGGAGCCGTAGGGGCTCCCCACAGAAAACCAGCGTTGAATGTAATGAAACGCCATTTTCTGGGTGAGCCCCGGAGGCTCCCTGGAAACCCTCCCTCCCACCGGTCGGCGGTTTTTTTCGCGTTGGTTGAAGCTTAGCTTCCGAACTGGAGCTTGGCAGCCGGCGCGGTAGGTCCGGGGCTCCCCCCTCCCCCTCCCGGGGTGGGGAGGGCTGCGTGGACGATCGGCGCGGCAGTAAAGTGTGATGTTTGCTTGTTTGCTTGTTTCCTTGGGATTGTAGGGAGTTTTCTACCTCTCTGTTCGGTTTTTGTTGTAGTTTCTTACCATGTGGGGTTTGTTTTGTTACGCCTACCTTTCTGGGTGCCTAACCCCGGTCGATGGCAGATAAGGAAAACCCCCAACCATATGGGGGTTTTCCAGGGCCATTGCTCCCTGAAACCTCTCTGAAGGGGCCAGGTTCTGGCGCTGGTCCCTGGTAGGTCTGAACTCCTTAGCTAATGTCCCGGTCTAACATAACACACATTAGCCCGATAAGCTCCAGGGAGCCTCCGGGGCTCACCCAGAAAATGGCGTTTCATTACATTCAACGCTGGTTTTTTGCTGTTACCTGCGTACTGTGTCTGGGGATGTGTTTTGGATTGATCTGGTTCCCCTCGTTCCCTGTTTCAAGGCTCGGGTCTCCCAGGTCATCCGCAGAGTTTTTAAGTCTTCCAGCCTGCGGTCTGTCCTTGCGCCCGTGCTGTTCAGACGTTTGCAGCTTTTGCTGCTGTGTTTTTGACATCTAGGGCTTATTTCGGGCGCAGGGATTTGAGGGTCACACAGGTTCTTGGCCGCCCATTCTTATGCATGTCTGCACCTGTGCGTTCTTGGTGCCTTGTGTCGCAGGTTGCAGCCTGTTGTCTCGGCTTCGCGTTGCGGAGTTTGTGGCGGCCGCTTTCCGGGTCAGCCCTTTCTTTTCCTTCTCTTTGGGTACGAAGCTCCAGGGAGCCGTAGGGGCTCCCCACAGAAAACCAGCATTGAATGTAATGAAACACCATTTTCTGGGTGAGCCCTGGAGGCTCCCTGGCAACCCTCCCTCCCACCGGTCGGCAGATTTTTCGTGTTGCTTGAAGCTTAGCTTCCGAACTGATGCTAGGCAGCCGGCGCGGTAGGTCCGGGGCTTCCCCCTCCCCCTCTCGGGGCGGGGAGGGCTGCGCGGACGATCGCTGCGGCAGTAAAATGTGATGTTTGCTTGTTTGCTTGTTTCCTTTGGATTGTAGGGAGTTTCTACCTCTCTGTTCGGTTTTTTGTTTTAGTTTTTTACCATGTGGGGTTTGTTTTGTTATGCATACCTTTCTGGGTGCTAATCCCGGTCGATGGCAGATAAGGAAAACCGCAACCACAAGGGGGTTTTCCAGGGCCATTGCTCCCTGAAACCTCTCTGAAGGGGCCAGGTTCTGGCGGTGGTCCCTGGTAGGTCTGAACTCATTAGCTAATGTCCCAGTCTAATATAACATACATTAGCCCGTTAAGCTCCAGGGAGCCTCCGGGGCTCACCCAGAAAATGGCGTTTCATTACATTCAACGCTGTTTTTTTCGCATGTTTTGACATCCAGCCTCGAACTGGAGGGTGGACTGCTGGCATGGTTGGTCTTGGGCTCTCCCATCCCCTTCCTCAGGAGGGAGGAGCTGCGCTGACATGCGGCAAGGCTCGTATGACATCATGCTTGTTTGCTCGTTTTCACTTGGGGAGTTCTGTCCATTCGTTAGACTATTTTAGTCGTTTTAACCAGAATAGGGATTTGTTTCGAGGTGTTCACCTTTCTGGGTGTCTGGCCCTGTCGATGGCAGACATTAAATCAAATCAAATCAAATGTTTATTCAGGTAAAGTACATACATAGAAGGTGAGATACAAACATTGATGGATTTATAGATAGAGTTAGTACATACAAAGCCTAAAGCCACTACAGTGGTACCTCGGAATGCGAGTAATTACCTAAGTGTAATTACCTAAGTGTAGTTACAGGATGAGAGCTACACTCGTGGTGTCCCGTCTTCCCAGCACTCTTTGTCATATAACGCTTTGAAACTACTGACGGTCTTGGCCTCCACCACCTTCTCACTTAACTTGTTCCAACCGTCTACCACTCTATTTGCGAAGGTGAATTTTCTTATATTTCTTCGGCATCTGTGTTTAGCTAGTTTAAATCTATGACCTCTTGTTCTTGAAGTTCCAGGTCTCAGGAAGTCTTCCCTGTCGATTTTATCAATTCCTGTTACTATTTTGTACGTAGTGATCATATCACCTCTTTTTCTTCTGTCTTCTAGTTTTGGCATATTTAATGCTTCTAACCTCTCCTCGTAGCTCTTGCCCTTCAGTTCTGGGAGCCACTTAGTAGCTTGTCTTTGCACCTTTTCCAGTTTGTTGATGTGCTTCTTAAGATATGGGCACCACACAACAGCTGCATATTCTAGCTTTGGCCTAACAAAAGTCATGAACAATTTCTTTAGTATATCGCCATCCATGTATTTAAATGCAATTCTGAAGTTAGAAAGCATTGCATAGGCTCCTTGCACAATATTCTTTATGTGGTCCTCAGGTGATAGTTTTCTATCTAGAACCACTCCTAGATCTCTTTCTTTATCAGAATTCTTTAAAGATTTCTCACATAATATATAGGTTGTGTGGGGTCTATGTTCTCCTATTCCACATTCCATAACATGACATATATTTACATTAAATTCCATTTGCCAAGTGGTGCTCCATATACTTATTTTGTCCAGGTCTTCTTGAAGGGCATGACAGTCATCTAAATTTCTTATCCTTCCTATTATCTTAGCATCATCAGCAAACATGTTCATATAATTCTGTATACCAACTGGTAGATCATTTATGTAGACAATAAACATCACTGGTGCAAGAACTGAACCCTGTGGTACTCCACTTGTGACATTTCTCCATTCCGATACATTGCCTCTGATTACTGCCCTCATTTTTCTATCAGTCAGAAAATTTATCATCCATGTTAGAAGCTTACCTGTCACCCCTCCAATATTTTCCAGTTTCCAGAACAACCTCTTATGTGGAACTCTGTCGAAAGCCTTTTTTAGGTCTGATCGATACCTGATCAACCAGGCTGTGACTCGTACGTCAGGCTGCGAGCAGCCGCGTCCAACAGCCTGGTTGATCAGTCCGGCAACCAGGAGGCCTGGTCGACGACCGGGCCGCGGGGACGCTAAGCCCCGGAAGCACCTCAAGGTAACCTCAAGGTAGGTCCAGATAGATGCAGTCAACCCAACCATCTCTTTCCTGTAATATCTCTGTGGCTTGATCATAGAAACTGAGTAAATTCGATACACAGGATCTTCCAGATCGAAAACCATACTGTCTGTCTGATATTATATCATTTCTCTCCAGGTGTTCTACCCATTTAGTTTTGATTAGTTTTTCCAATACTTTCACTATTACACTTGTCAATGATACAGGTCTATAATTGAGGGGGTCTTCCCTGCTGCCATTTTTGTAGATTGGAACTATGTTAGCCTGTTTCCACACGTCTGCTACGATTCCTGTACACAGGGATGCCTGAAAGATCAGGTGAATTGGAATGCTGAGCTCAGATGCACATTCTCTCGGAACCCATGGTGAAACTCCATCTGGGCCAGCTGCTTTGTTCTTACTGAGCTCCTTGAGCATATTTTCCACTTCATCTCTAGACACCTCTATCCGCTCTATGTTGTGCTCTGGAATTCTTATTGTGTCTGGTTCTCTGAAGATTTCATTTTGTACAAACACACTTTGGAACTTTTCATTTAATGTTTCACACATTTCCTTTTCATTTTCCGTGAATCTGTTTCCCATTTTCAACCTCTGGATATTATCCTTTACCTGCAATTTGTTGTTTATGAATTTGTAGAATAGGCCCGGTTCTGTTTTACATTTATCCGCTATCCCCTTTTCAAAATTTCTTTCTGCCTCTCTCCTTACTGCCGTATAGTTGTTTCTCGCATCTTTGTATCGCTGGTATGTTTGAGGGTTTGGCCTCTTCCTATACTGATTCCATTTTTGTGTCTTTTGGTCTCTTGCCCTCTCACAATTTCTGTCGAACCAATCCTGTTTTCTGGCCCTGCACCTCTGTTTTGGTATGAATGTTTGTGTGCCTTCCTCGTATATTTTTAAAAATTTGGCATACATTTCATTTACTTCCCTGCCTAGCAACAATTCTGTCCAATTACACTCATTAAAAATTTTTTGAAGTTCCCCATAGTGTCCTCTCCTTAAATCGAGTTTATCAACTGTTTCAATGTCCCCATTTTCTTCTAGATGATATCTTAAAGCATAATCAATGTCTAACAGGACGTGATCACTCTTTCCCAAGGGAGGAAGGTACTGGATGTCAAATATCTCTTCTTCTTTCCTGGTGAATACTAGATCCAGTACTGACGGTACATCTCCTTCCCTCATTCTTGTGGCCTGCTTTATGTGTTGATACAAGAATGTCTCCAGAATGAGGTTCACAAATCTGCATGTCCAAAAGTCCTCCGTTCTTGCTTCATAGGCCTCCCAGTTTATTGCTTTAAAGTTGAAGTCCCCCAGTATCAACAGTCGTGATTTATCTTTATCTGCTTGTTCAATAATATCTCTCATGACCATTATGAGGCCCTCTCGTTTGTCATCTAGTTCTTCCTTTGTCCATGTGTTGCTTGCTGGTGGGCTGTAGGCATTTAAAATTATCAGCTTATCATCCTGATTCCAGACCTGCAATGCCATTATGTCAATATCTTGAGGGTTTTCAAATATTAACTCTCTTACCTTCAGGTGTTTTTTCACCAGTACAGCCACTCCTTCTCCCTTCCTAGTTTTCCTGTCACGTCTCCAAACTGAATAGCCTCGTGGGAATATGACTTCATTTATTATATTTCCTTCAAGTTTCGTCTCTGATAATGCGACAATATCTGGGATCCTAAGCGATAAGCGACCCTAAGAGTGTCCCTGTATGCGAGTTTTTCGGAAGACGAGCAGGATTTCCTCGGAAAATATGTCTTGGAAGGCGAAGGTTACCTCGGAACGCGAGTTTGTTGATACGTGTACAGGCCGACTGGCGCGTGATGGCATGGCGATCGCGCCTCAGTTTACCAGTGTCTCGTGTCCAGTGACTATCCCACCTGAATTCTTCACAAGGATTTACAGTTTTTTATCGGTTTTTTGGCCATTTGAGTATAAAAGTTGTCATTATATATCTTGCCATGGGTCTCAAGAAAGCCATTGGTAAGGTTCAACCTAAGAAAATAGGTGTGAGTAGAGGATGTCCCTTCTTGATTAAGAAAATGTGTGAAGTATGGGAAGAACTGCAAAGTTTTGTTGAAAAAACTCACCCAGATAAAGCTGTAGCAGGCCGTTGCATTGACCTTTTAAATGATAATGTGATGTCTTACTACAGACAAGTGTTAAAATGTAGGGAAAAACAAGTGTCATTAGACAAATTCTTAGTAAAACAAGCAAGTCCTAGTGGTATGCAGGCAAAATGTGGCAGAGTGTGCATACCAGTGAAGTCCTCACTGCCTGACGTGATAATGGAAGGGGACTCCCCTTCCAAACAGTAACTCCTCTCTTCCTCCCACCTCCTCACCATCTTCCATACGCCTACAGCATTCAACAGCAAGGTAAGTAATAACTTGAACATAGTTTTGTAGGTTTATTTAGATGAATTAGGTATAAAAATTTAGTTTGATGTGGGGTTTTTGGGGTAGTCAGGAACGGATTAATTCATTTCCCTTTATTTCTTATGGGGAAATTAGCTTCGGAATACGAGGCGTCTCCAGGAACCAATTAAACTCTTAAACTGAGGTATGCCTGTATTACGCAAAGCGTTTCGGGCAGGAAAAACACTTAGACTAAAACTTAATACTAATTGAGATTAACCCTTAACATGCTCGGGGTCTAATATCCTGCTATCCACACAGGCGCATGTCATTTTGAAAAAAAAAAAAAATTTTTTTTTTTGCTAATCTGTTAAGTTCTGTTCACTGATCACGGGAAAAATAAAAAAAAAATTCTATTGTACTTACTTTTGTTGCAATAGAGCCGAGAAGCTCTGCGATGACGTCACAATCTGCATGTTCGCTCATGCAGTACACGCCCGGAAGGTGTTGCGCGCGGTCCTCAAACAGCCAGAGTTGCCACAAATATATTTTCGCGCTATTTATTTACAATGTCTAAGCGCATTTTATCTAATTTTTTTTCACTAATTGTGTTTCAAATACTGTTTGAACATATTTTGTATCAATAATTGTTGCATATTTGAGTATACACAGGCGCACACAAATGTTTTCAATTACGGCAATATAATATGTCATTACAGTCTATTATATTATATGTTCTGCTTATATGTTTACATATTTACACACTCGCACACGCTATACACACTTTGAAGCACACTTAGAAGATTTCTAGACTGTGGTAGTCATTGAAGCAGTCGACAGCACATAATGGGATACCACACGTTTCACACCATGTTTGCACAAGCTTCCGTTTCTTGTCTCTACGTGTCGTTACACACCAAGCAATCACGTTGGGCTATTGCACGCTTCACACCAGGTGGCAAATACTTAAGTTTGTGTGCTAGGAAGCCTTCAGTGTGAGCGAGGCGTGGAGTACCAGCATGCTGCAACAGTGGGTTTATGATGGGCCGCTGAATACCTGGGACATCTTTTGCAAACTTTCCTAATAACTGTATTGCAGCATCAAATACAAAGTCACGGAAAGTGGGCTTACGTCCAGTTCTCACAAGGTACATGTTGAAACAGTTCAGCATGCTCATGTCCACAAGATGGAAGAACACTTTTTTCGTCCACCTACATGTCTTCCGCACACACTCTGCAGTGCCAATCATCATGTCTGATTTATCAATCAACCGCATGTTGATATTATAGTCTAAAACACAGTCTGGCTTATATAGTGGTGCGTTTGTTTTATGGCTCACTTTCCCACTGTTCACCATTGTTCCATCATGAATTGTTGTCAACAAGTTCACCTCTCTTTTGTCTTTCCACCGAACTGACAGAATGTTATCACTTTTCCTTCTCTGACACTCACCAACTGCAATGTCGTTGTCAAACACAGGCATTTCCCTTCGTTGTGGCTTTACTGTACCAACCAATCCGGTTCTATTTTCTAGCAAGAACCGAGCTAGCAAGGGACTTGTATAGTAATTATCTGTGTATAAAATGTGTCCCTTGTTCATCCACGGAGCCATGATGGTCTTCACTACACTCCCCGAGAATCCATGTTCGTCGTTTCCGGGAATGTCTACATCACTAGCCGAGTACAGAATCATGTGTAACACGTATCCTGTCTCACAATCACAAAGAACAAAAAATTTCAGGCCAAATCGGTTTCGTTTTGAGGGAATGTACTGTTTGAATGGAACACGTCCCTTGAAAAGTATGAGAGATTCATCAACCACCAGCTTCTGTGCTGGTACGTAAAAATCTCTGAATTTTCCAATAACATCGTTCATGTAGTGCCTCACTCGCCACAGTCTATCATCAGGTGTTCGGTCCTGAACACTTCCAAAATGTAGACACCTGAGGAGTATCTGAAACCTGTCTCGTGACATATATTTCCCGAATAAAGGTGTTGGTATTGTCTTGTCCTTGCTCCAATAGTCATTTATTGCATGTTTGTGACAGTGCTTCATCAACAAACAGAGTGCCAAAAACACATACATTTCCGCCACTGTGGTATTTTTCCAACGCTGCAGTCGTGAAAATTCTGTGATTTCCCTCTCAATCAGGTAAGCAGCATGCAGGTTCGTTTGGTGTACAATGTATTCCATGAGTGGTTCATCATAGAATGCTGTAAAATATTCCATCTCAGCCATGTCCTCACCTTGATTAGGGAAAAGGTTTGTAATCCCTACATCTTTATCGTCAAAGTGAGGAATATTAGGAATAAAATCGTCACCATCACTCCACTCAAGTACACCAGGCGTCCTGCGAGATGCAGAGGAAAGACGGCGAGGAAGCGATGCATACCGGCGACCAGGAGCTGAATACCGTCTGCGAGAAGCACGGCGGCTACGTGCACGTGAGGTGGGTGCACGTGAACACGAGGGTCTTGGTCCCTCATGTGGTGCCATGCGGTGGCGCTTGGCTGGGCGAGATGCTGCTGACGCGACAATTTCTCGCCCAGTTACACCACTGGTACCAGCCACAGGCTCAATAAAACTTTGATCTGAGTCACTAAACCCAGAAAAGGAGTCACCTCCCTCTGACTCGTCACCCTCAAACAGAAAATATCCACAGGAACTGTGAGGTCGTGGTAGAATTGGGGTAGAAAATGGGCGAGGAGGCATGGGAGAGCGTATAGGCCTCGCCATGGCATGGCGGTCATTCTCACTTTCACTGCTGCTGCTACTGTCTCCCGACAACTGTGTATAATCCTCATCGTTGTCTGAATCGTCAAACACACTTTCTTCACCTTCAGAGAATAATTCGTGGGCTATTTGCTCTGGGGTGAGGGACTGAGTGGTGCGTGCCCGTGAGGCGTTTGACCGTGCGCTCGCCATGGTGACTCTCGCTAAACTGAGGCCTCCCATGCCATCGGAGCGTGAGCTGGATTTTTTTTCAAAATGGCCGCTGTTTACTAGAGCCCCTGGGCAGCGTATGGGACCCCCAGCTACACCGCGGGCCATTCAAATCGTGCGCGGTACCCATACACTTCATATGAAGTGAAGCGCAGTTGACTGGTAAAACGATTTACACTTCATATGAAGTGATGTGCACTTTAAGGGTTAAAGTATAAATTGTGTTGAAAAAAATAAAAGAATTAAAAAAGGGGGGAACATGGCAGAAAATAGCAAATATTCAATTTGGTCAACAAACAGCATTGTTTAAAATAGTAATACATGGGTTGACATTTGGGGGTAGGGTAGGGTAGGTTACATGGAGGTAATTAGGCAGGACTTAGTTTTTATCTTAAACTGGTTGGGAGAGGTACAGTCTTTGACATGATTGGGAAGGTCATTCCACATTCTGGGTCCCTTGATTTTTAGAGCATTTCTAGTTTGATTAATTCGTACTCTTGGAATATCAAATAGGTATTTGTTTCTGGTGTGAGTAATTAGGGGATGTAAATGATTTTGGTCCTGAACATAGAATGCTCCAAATCCCATGTGCATTTCTATAGGCCATTGCTCCTCGTGCCTCTCTGAGGGGGGGGTCAGGTTCTGTCTCGTGGTCCCTGGTAGGCCTAGAACTCCGTTCATACTAACTGATGCCAAAGTCTAATAATATACCTGTTAGCCTGGATAGCTCCGGGAAGCCTCTAGGTATCACCCAGAAAATGGTGTTTCATTACATTCAACGCTGGTTTTTTCTTAGCAAGTACTGTGGATATTGTTGACATAGATTTGTTGGACTGCCTAGCTAGATCAACAACCCGCACACAATATTCATGTTTTGGAGTGATCTCTTGTTTTCCATCTATGGTCATCCTCACAAGTGTTTTCTTAGGTTAAACCGTACCACTAACTTTCTTGGGACCCATGGCGTGATATATAATAATTACTTTTCTGGGGGGTGCCCTGTCCGCTTCCCGGAGCCATCCAGGCTGAATGGATATGTATAACTTTCTTGCATCAGTCAATGTGCATGGAGTTCTTACCTACTGGGGACCACGAGCCAGAACCAGGCCCCCTCAGAGACGCACAAGGAGCAATGGCCTATAGAAATTCCCCTGTGGTTGAGAGCATTCTATGTCTGCCATCGACCTGGTCTGACATCCAAAAAGGTAGGCATCCCAAAACAAACCCTCCCTATTCCGGTGAAACTATTGCTACTGAAAGCCGAACACATGGACAGAACTCCCCAAATAAAAATTAGCAAACTAGCATGACGCTAGTCACGTTGCCGCGCCGCTGTCTGTGCAATTCCCCACCTTCCGGCCGAGAGCCGGTCGGCCGAGCGGACAGCACACTGGACTTGTGATCCTGTGGTCCCGGGTTCGATCCCGGGCACTGGCGAGAAACAATGGGCAGAGTTTCTTTCATCCTATGCCCCTGTTACCTATCAGTAAAATAGGTACCTGGGTGTTAGCTGTCATGGGCTGCTTCCTGGGGGGTGGTTTCCTGGTCGAGGACCGGGCCGCGGGGACACTAAAAAGCCCCGAAATCATCTCAAGATAACCTCAAGATATTCCCGGGAAGGGGAAGGGGGAGCTCCAGACCCCCTGCATCAGTGATCCAACCAGCAGTTCTTGGCTGATGCGATACTGGAGAAGTCATGTGCCTCTGCTCCTGTTTTTTTTTTATTTAGTTCTGTGCCTTGTGGTGTGGGCTGTCTCTACAGATGGTGTGTGAGCCAGGAGAATTATTCCACAGTACTTGGGCTGCATGCGCCTAGGGTTCCATTCCCTAGGTGCCCAGTAGGTACTACCCTTGGAGCCTCCTTCCGCAAGTCTCCTTGGGATCTACCTCTGCTGTGTCTTTTACTGCTCGGTACTTGGCCACCCTTGGGGTCAGCTGGGGGTTTGTTGCCCTAGTTTCTGGGTAGGAGGTAGTTTTTGTCACTGGTAGGGACATGGGGTACTGCTTAGTTAGTTATCACTTATTATAGTGACCGGCTCTGTTCCGCCTGGGTACGTTGTCCTCTTGCGGTGTTTTTCTTTTGTTTTTGTTTGTTCCTGCCTGGTGGGGGGTCTGCTTTGTACTCTCGCTCTCTGTTGTTTGGGTTGGTGTGGGTTTTCTTCTGTGTGTTGGTGGTATTCCCCAGCTAGGCCCCCGTGAGTGGACACGTCCCAGGGGTTCAGCTTTTAGAAGTTTGTTTGGTAGTTTTGGGTGCCGGTTAGCAGTACCCTGCCTGGGCTTCCCTTAGCATGTTAAGAAGGCTAAGTGCCCTGAGAAACCCCACAGGGGCTCCGTGGTCCAATGGATGTGATCCTTGAGTCCCCTCTCGCTTCTTGCGAGTTTGAAGGTTGCTCTGTCCCATTGTCTCAGGGCGACACTCACCAGTTGTGCCTCCGCCATGCTGCCTGTTGGGTCGGTGATTCTTTTGACCCACAGTCGTACGACGTTTGTTGTCTGTACGTGCTCTAGTTCACCCAAGTTACTGAACATGATATGAGGGTGCAGGCAGCTGCTGCATTGCATGTTAGGTTTAGGTTGCTGCAACGCGCTAGGCTGGCTGCAGCCCCGGATACCCCGAGACTGCCTCGTTTTGGTTAAAAGGACCTGGAGTTGGGGGTGGGAGTCACTTCGGCTCTGGTTCCGTCCACCCTTCCTAGTCCTTCCCCTTCTGCTGTGCATCCACTTCCTCCCACCTTGCTTCCGGCTCCGAAGCGTCTGAGGGTTTCGGAGTCGGGGCAGGATCTAGTTGGTGTTGAGACTCATCCCTTCTGGGGTTGCGGTGGAGGCATTTGCGGGAAGCCCTTGTGGCTTACCTCCTGTGCGATCCAGATTATGCTTTCATGATGGATCTGCCTTCCTTCATGTACGGTTCTTCGTGTTCGTACTGGGTTCGTTATGAAGTTCCTGAGTCGTCCTGGTTGGCAGACCAGGTCTAGGCCCAGCCTGGGTCCGGAGGAGCCCTCCGAACCCAACTGCCCGCTCTTCTCTTTGGAGGCTTGGCACACGTTCTGTTGGTCCCGTGCGCTTAATTGGAGGGTGGCTCAGACAGCCTTGCAGGTTTTCCTGGGGGGCAACTTGGAGCACCTTAATGTTTGTTTGTTTGCTCCTGCCCTTCTGCGGAATGTTGGTGTGATCCAGCTTCATGTGCAGGTTCCCTCTCTCCCTCCCTTCCTGGCTGCCTTGGTCAAAGATTATTTGCATACACGTGACCTGCTGGCTTTGGTCCTGCGTTTCTTCTCCCTCCTCGAGCTGTCCTCAGATTGGCTTGAGTTGGATGTGAAGGCGCTTGGGGCTGCCTCTGGGTCTGGTGCGCTGCCCTCGGTGGTGCGGGCTTCGTCTACATTGTTGAAGCTGTTCTTGCTGCTTCTGCGGGATGTGGTTTTGCGTTTTTTTTTTTTGCTTCTCGACTCACATGTTGGCAGGCGGTGCTTGCTTCTTCTTTAGAATTTGCTTGAGCCCTGGCTCTTCGATTGTCTTTGCCTTTTTTGTCCTCTGCTGTTTGCAGAGTCTGCTGAGGTGCAGTATCTTCAGGCAGCTTCGGTTAGTTGCTGTCCTATGTCCGGCTATGTTAGTTCTCCGGGGGGGCTCGTGGGGGGGCTGTCCCGGAAGGGTCGTACCAGGGCTTGGGGTACTTCCCGTTGTGGTAGGTCAGTGGTACCAGATTTGGGGCAGGCGCTGCCTCCGGTTCCATCTTTTTCTGGTCAGCGCAGGGATCGCCCTGTGCGCCGCTTAGGTTCTCGTAAAGTTCACTGGCCCTTTTGCGGTTCGTCCCATTAACGGGGTGAAGGCTGGGGGAGGCTCGCTCTGTTCACTCACGCCTGGTCCCAAGATTTTCTAATGCTGTTTACCTGTTGGCATTAGCCTCTGGGGGCTCGGTCGGGATGCTTCATGCTCTCCTCCGGCGCAGAGGTTTATGCTCCTTCGGTCCTGATGGTAAGTTTGTTTGGTTGCAGCCGACTCCTTCTTTTCTGGCTAAGAATAAGACTGCTGCTTTCCAGAGAGGCCCTTGGGTTGTCGATGCTTGGTTGGTCAGGCCAAGGGTGCATCATGTGCTGTGTCCGGTTGCAGCTCTCCGCCGTTATTTGTGCGCCACAGCTTCGGTGGCCGGTGGTCACTTTGGGTTGACCCGGTTTCCCTCCTTTCCTGTTCCCGAGCTCTGGTCTCTCAGGTTGTCTGCAGTGTTATTAAGTCTAGCCAGCCTGCGGTCTATCCCTGTGCCCACGACGTTTGAAAGTTTGCTGCCTTGGCTGCCGTTTTTGGCAACATGTCTTGGGTTGACATTCGGGCGTGGGGTTTTTGGAGGTTGAAAAGGGTCCTGGCCGCTCATTACCTGGTCAGTGTCCCTCGGCCTGGTAGGGCCTGTGTTGCATTTGGTTGGCGGTTGCAACCAGTTGTCTCGACTTCATGTTGAGGTGCGAGGAACTACCGCCTCCTGGGATAAGTCCCTGTGTTTTCTTGTCTTTGGGGAATTAGCTCCAGGGAGCTGACAAGGCTTCCCCTAGAAAACCAGCGTTGAGTGTAATGAAACCCCATTTTCTGAGTGAGACCCGGAGGCTCCCGCGTCATCCCTTCCTCCCTCCGGTCAGTGGTGTTTTCGCGTGTTTTGACATTCAGCCTAAGAATTGCCAATTGGATGACCGGCCTGGGGGGTCTGGGGCTCCCCCTTTCCCTTCCTGGGGAGCAGTGGTTTTGGGAAGTTCTGTCTACTCGTTTGGCTTTGGTAGCAATAGTTTCACCAGAATAGGGGGTTTGTTTTGGGATGCCTACCTTTCTGGGTGTTTGACCCAGTCGATGGCAGACATAGAATGCTCTCAACCACAGGGGTTTCTATAGGTCATTGCTCCTCGTGCCCCTCTGAGGGGGGGGCTGGTTCTGGCTCGTGGTCCCTGGTAGGCAAGAACTTCATGCATATTGACTGATGTCACAAAATTATACGTATCCATTCAGCCCGGATAGCTCCAGGGAGCCTCCGAGTCTCACCCAAAAAAGGGGTTTCATTACAATCAATGCTGGTTTTATGTTCAAAAACAAAAAAGCACAAAAACAATAAAATTCTTTACAAGCGTGATCGTCACTAAGCGGGTGGCTCTGGTAAACTGAGGCGGGGTCACCTGTGCCACCAGGAACCATGCACTCGGTCAACCCATACGTATATGAAGTAGCTAGTAGCTAGTCAATGCAAAGGTTGTAAGTTGAGTCACATTTTTCGATGAAATTGGGGTCGTAACTCAAAAAATTTGTAAGTAGGAGCAGCCGTAAGTCAAGGTGCTACTGCATTATCAGAAATGGCCAACAAGGCAGCATTCTTGCAAATATCATAAGCATGAGGATAGGTAGGCTGGCTAGCTTCAATGGCACTGCAGACAACCTGAGAAACAAAGAGTTCTGGAACACGGAACCAGAGAAACTGGATCAACCCGCAACGAATCCACCAAAATGGAACCCGAGGCTCGAAAGTAGCGGCATAAAGACACCACCGGACAAAGCGTATGATGCACCCTCTGGCTGAACCAATCCAGCTTCCACAACCAAAGGAGCCCTCCGGAAGTCTGCCATCTCATTCTTTGCCAGAAAAGAAGGAGCAGGCTGCCATCAAACAAAATAACCTCTAGGACCAAAAGAACAAAATCCCTGGCACCAGAGGAGAGCATGAGGCTCCCCCACCCGACAGCCAGAAGCTAAGGAAATAAAATACAAGGCCTTCCAAAAACAATCCCAGACCGAAGGGGCCACAGTAAACCAAAGGGAAGAAAAAAAAAATAAGAACCAAGTCCAAAGACCAGGCAGGCCAGAGGTGAAACAAAGCACGAGAAAGTTTGCAAAACGGGTCCGAAGTAACATTTACCTTGAACGCAAGCAGAAGCGGCTCGCCAATGGCACGATAAGAAGAGACAGTATTAGGCAGTAGATGCCTATTGAGGAAAAGCCAAGAAAGCAAAGACAGAACAACATCATGGGCTGAAACAGAAGGGAGAGAAAATTATGAAAAGACCGCCAAGAAACCTCATTCTGTTGCTGAGAAGAAGACCGCAGGTGAAACACCATCAAACCAGCCACCTGATCACCATACAAAAGGCAATAAAGGCGCTTCAAAAAGTCCAGACATGAAAAGCGGAAGAGAAGGTTGAACCAGCAAGGTACATCATCCACCTGACCCTCTGAAAGAGGCAGAGCTGCGAAAAGAAGCCCGGGTTCAGACACTGAGCAAGCAGTGCCTGAAACCAAAGCTAGGCCAGCCACCAAGGAGCCAGAAGAATCAATCTCCCCTTGTATGACTCCAGCCATGCCAGCACCCGGAGCAACAACCAGACCAGGCTAAAGAGGTAAATGTATCACCACCTCGAAAAATCCAGCGGAATGGCATCCAGCTGAAAGGCATCTACCGTGAAGTCCTCGCAGTCGGGGAATGGCACCATGTGAAGAGGCAGACACCAAGACCATGCTGTCGCAAAGAAGTCAACGTCCAGGTGCCCGAAAGTTTCGAAAGTTTGGCAAAGCCAGAGAAAGGAATCGGCATCGATGGTCCATTCCTTGGAAATAGGAAGGAAGAGAGACAGACCATCGGCCAAAATGTTGGACACTCCCTGAACATGAAAGGCACAGAGATGTAAACCCCTAGGACTCGGCACAAGAGCTAACCGAAGCGACCAGCCCCACGGAGCCACAGAACGAAGAGAGACCCCCAACCCAGTTGAGACAATGAACCACAGGGAAATAGTTCGAATGGAGCCAGATCACAGAGCCCTGAGGAATCCCAACTCTCCACAGCACCTGCCACACAGTCGCAAACTCCCGCACTGTGCTGTGAGCTCGATGAAGAGAATGCCAACGACACGGGCCGGACTGGTGAGCACTGGTCACAAAGCCCCAGCCTACAGCCAAGGTGTCCATGAACACATTGATTGAAATAGGAGGAAGGTGCCACCGAATCTCAAAAAACCTAAGAGGCAGCCAGTGATGCAGTAACCCGCGAAGAAACACTAGGACCCGAACCAAGCGATCGTGTGAGTGGAGAGAGGGGCTGCCCCGAAGATACCAGAACAGCATCCGGAACCAAACCCTGCCCAGAAGGAGAAAGTTCAGACTCCCACACAGCTGCTCGAGCATCTACTGAGCATCCGGGGTTCCCCTCAACAGTATCCCGGGTTCCCCCTCACCAGCAATAGACAGCGGGACTGTGGCTGAAGCAAGGTTACAGGCGGCAGGAGAAGCGAAGCTAACCAAGAATCCCAAATCAGGTCCAACCAGGTCCAAACCTATAGTGGAACCAACAAGGACTTCCTCCAGTTCACCAGGAACTCAAACCTAGTAAGCTGGGGAAGATCCAGATTCCCGGCTAGCAGACTAGCAGGCCGGCTGGGAGCCCAAACCAGTCGTCAAGGTAGGTCAAAACTTAGTCCTAACAAATGAAGATAGGCCACCACGACCCGAATCAAGCACGTAAATATGCGTGATACCAGATTTAGCCCGAGGATTCAGGAAAAGTCCAAAAGCAGTAAGTCTGTCATCCCATGACAAAACCTAACTAATCCCTAAACACCGAATGAATAGGAACATGCAAATAGGTGTCCTTGAGGTTCAGAGAGGTCATCCAGGCACCTGGCTCAAGTACGAAACAGACCTGCGACAAAGTACTCTTCCGAAATGATGGGCAGGAAATCAACCAGTTCAGACAGGACAGATTCAGAATGTACTGGAGATTTGCACAATCCCTTAATGGAGAAAGGCGGGACACCCACCAGAGAGACGAGGTCGTTTTGACCAAGCCCAGACGCACCCACTCAATTTTGACTCGACAGAGGGAAGGAGAAGAGGTCTTTCCCATCAGCCCCGAACCCCCCAAAGGAGTAAAGACTGCCCAACTCCACCACAGGCCTCATGACGTGACCCGAAATGCTCACAAATCTTGGGACCAAAGCATGGGCAAAGAGAGCCAGCCTTTTCCCCCATGCCCTGTCAAAGGTGTAACCCGCAAAATGGCCCATGGAAACCCCAAGAACCAGCTTTCCAAACAGAGCAAGCATGGCACCTCCCAGTTGAAGAATCTGGGAGGGGGGGGGGGCACACCAGCTTCAGCTGCCGGCACCACAAAGCACCCACCTCGACCAACAACAGGCGAAACCCTGGCTCAACCCCGCTTAGAGGACTGATGAAACTGGCCTCCCCAGAAAACAGAACAAGTCGGAGACCAGGCAACAACTTACAAGAGCCGCTGACCAAAACTGAGCAACCTCAGGAAAAAACAGAGGACAAAAAGAGGAAGCTGAAAGAAGAGCCAGGGCCCATGCTGAATCCAAAGCATGAGCCAGTACAGCTTGCCAACATGAGCTTAAAAACAAAGAAACCATCTCCCAGAGTATCGGAGCAAACTGCTTAACCACTGCACTGCACAACGTACCTGGAGGCGCTCGACGGGTGGTGCGCAACACGCCTCAGGGATCTTATAGGTATAGCGTATGATTTAGAACTCCTGTGGCTGCATGGGGTTCACATCAGCTTCATCAGGGCTCTTGTAAAACAGACTCCATTTAAAAAAAAAATCGTGGGCAACATTCCCGGGTGTGAAAACCCTCAGTACTAAGGTTCTCCCTTCGATCTGGGATTGTTTTTGGAAGGCCTTGTTTTTTATTTCCTTAGCTTCTGGCTGTCGGGTGGGGGAGCCTCATGCTCTCCTCTGGTGCCAGGGATTTTGTTCTTTTGGTCCTAGAGGTTATTTTGTTTGATGGCAGCCTGCTCCTTCTTTTCTGGCAAAGAATAAGATGGCAGACTTCCGGAGGGCTCCTTTGGTTGTGGAAGCTGGATTGGTTCAGCCAGAGGGTGCATCATACGCTTTGTCCGGTGGTGTCTTTATGCCGCTACCTTCGAGCCTCGGGTTCCATTTTGGTGGATTCGTTGCGGGTTGATCCAGTTTCTCTGGTTTCTTGTTCCAGAACTCTTGTTTCTCAGGTTGTCTGCAGTGCCATTGAAGCTAGCCAGCCTACCTATCCTCATGCTTATGATATTTGCAAGAATGCTGCCTTGTTGGCCATTTCTGATAATGCAGTGGCACCTTGACTTACGGCTGCTCCTACTCACAATTTTTTTGAGTTACGACCCCAATTTCATCGAAAAATGTGACTCAACTTACAACCTTTGCATTGACTAGCTACTAGCTACTTCATATACGTATGGGTTGACCGAGTGCATGGTTCCTGGTGGCACAGGCGACCCCGCCTCAGTTTACCAGAGCCACCCGCTTAGTGACGATCACGCTTGTAAAGAATTTCACTGTTTTTGTGCTTTTTTGTTTTTGAACATAAAACCAGCATTGATTGTAATGAAACGCCCTTTTATGGGTGAGACTCGGAGGCTCCCCGGAGCTATCCGGGCTGAATGGATACGTATAATTTTGTGACATCAGTCAATGTGCATGAAGTTCTTGCCTACCAGGGGCCACGAGCCAGAACCAGCCCCCTCCCCTCTTAGAGGGGCACGAGGAGCAATGACCTATAGAAACCCCTGTGGTTGAGAGCATTCTATGTCTGCCATCGACTGGGTCAAACACCCAGAAAGGTAGGCGTCCCAAAACAAACCCCCTATTCTTGTGAAACTATTGCTACCAAAGCCAAACGAGTGGACAGAACTTCCCAAAACCACCGCTCCCCAGGAAGGGAAAGGGGGAGCCCCAGACCCCCGAGGCCGGTGATCCAATTGGCAATTCTTAGGCTGAATGTCAAAACACGCGAAAACACCACTGACCGGAGGGAGGAAGGGATGATGCGGGAGCCTCCGGGTCTCACTCAGAAAATGGGGTTTCATTACACTCAATGCTGGTTTTCTAGGGGAAGCCTTGTCAGCTCCCTGGAGCTAATTCCCCAAAGACAAGAAAACACAGGGACTTATCCCGGGAGGCGGTAGTTCCTCGCACCTCAACATGAAGTCGAAACAACTGGTTGCAACCGCCAACCAAATGCAACACAGGCCCTACCAGGCCGAGGGACACTGACCAGGTAATGAGCGGCCAGGACCCTTTTCAACCTCCAAAAACCCCACGCCCGAATGTCAACCCAAGACATGTTGCCAAAAACGGCAGCCAAGGCAGCAAACTTTCAAACGTCGTGGGCACAGGGATAGACCGCAGGCTGGCTAGACTTAATAACACTGCAGACAACCTGAGAGACCAGAGCCCGGGAACAGGAAAGGAGGGAAACAGGGTCAACCCAAAGTGACCACCGGCCACCGAAGCTGTGGCGCACAAATAACGGCAGAGAGCTGCAACCGGACACAGCACATGATGCACCCTTGGCCTGACCAATCAAGCATCGACAACCCAAGGGCCTCTCCGGAAAGCAGCAGTCTTATTCTTAGCCAGAAAAGAAGGAGTCGGCTGCAACCGAACAAACCTACCATCAGGACCGAAGGAGCATAAACCTCTGCGCCGGAGGAGAGCATGAAGCTTCCCGACCTGGCCCCCAGAGGCTAATGCCAACAGGAAAACAACCTTAGAAAATCGTAGGGCCAGGCGTGAGTGAACAGAGCGAGCCTCCCCCCAGCCTTCACCCCGTTAATGGGACGAATCGCAAAAGGGCCACTGCACTTTACGAGAACCTAAGCGGCGCACAGGGCGATCCCTGCGCTGACCAGAAAAAGATGGAACCGGAGGCAGCGCCTGCCCCAAATCTGGTACCACTGGCCTACCACGACGGGAAGTACCCCAAACCCTGGTACAACCCTTCCGGGACAGCCCCCCCCCACGAGCCCCCCCCCGGAGAACTAACATAGCCGGACATAGGACAGCAACTAACCGAAGCCGCCTGGAGATACTGCACCACAGCAGACTCTGCGAACAGCAGAGGACAAAAAAGGCAAAGACAATCGAAGAGCCAGGGCTCAAGCAAATTCTAAAGAAGTAAGCACCGCCTGCCAACATGTGAGTCGAGAAGGAAAAAAATGCAAAACCACATCCCGCAGAAGCGGCACGAACAGCCTCAACAATGTAGACAAAGCCCGCACCACCAAGGGCAGCGCACCAGACCCAGAGGCAGCCCCAAGCGCCTTCACATCCAACTCAAGCCAATCTGAGGACAGCTCGAGGAGGGAGAAGAAACGCAGGACCAAAGCCAGCAGGTCACGTGTATGCAAATAATCTTTGACCAAGGCAGCCAGGAAGGGAGGGAGAGAGGGAACCTGCACATGAAGCTGGATCACACCAACATTCCGCAGAAGGGCAGGAGCAAACAAACAAACATTAAGGTGCTCCAAGTTGCCCCCCAGGAAAACCTGCAAGGCTGTCTGAGCCACCCTCCAATTAAGCGCACGGGACCAACAGAACGTGTGCCAAGTCTCCAAAGAGAAGAGCGGGCAGTTGGGTTCGGAGGGCTCCTCCGGACCCAGACTGGGCCCAGACCTGGTCTGCTAACCAGGACGACTCAGGAACTTCATAACAAACCCAGTACGAAAACGAAGAACCGTACATGAAGGAAGGCAGATCCATCATGAAAGCATAATCTGGGTCACACAGGAGGTAAGCCACAAGGGCTTCCCGCACCACCTGTGACGGGATGCGGGAAGCCGAAAACCTCTGGAAGGACGGGACTGAAGAACCCAAGGGATCACAGAACCAAACCCGGGGAGGGATAGATGCCAAATCCAACTTATATGATGAGGGAGCGAAAGAGAACCCCACTTCTTGTAACATCAAGCTTGGCTCTGAGGGTACAAAAACCCAGGCGGGGTCCAACGGGGCCCAAGGCCCACACGTCAACCAATCTCCTACCCTGGGAACCTCACCCTGAGGACTCACGGCCGAGCCGGCCTCCAAACCCCCTTCCGTCTGGGGATTTGGAGCCTCTAAAGAAAAGGTGGGAGCCGCCGAAAAAGCAGGAACGAAGGGGGGCCCACTGGTCAGACCCAGAAGCTCCAGCTGGAGGACCAGGCTCAAATGCCTCCACTGCAACCCCAGAAGGGAACTCCCCCGAAACCGCCCGAGTCTCAATACCAACTAGATCCTGCCCCGACTCCGAAACCCTCAGACGCTTCGGAGCCGGAAGCAAGGTGGGAGGAACTGGATGCACAATAGAAGGGGGAATGACTAGGAGGGGTGGACGGAACCAGAGCCGAAGTGACTCCCACCCTCAACTCTGGGTCCCTATAACCAAAACGAGGTAGTCTCGGGGTATCCGGGGCTGCAGCCAGCCTAGCACGTTGCAGCAACCTAAACCTAACATGCAATGCAGCAGCTGCCTGCACCCTCATATCATGTTCAGTAACTTGGGTGAACTAGAGCACGTACAGACAACAAACGTCGTACGACTGTGGGTCAAAAGAATCACCGACCCAACAGGCAGCATGGCGGAGGCACAACTGGTGAGTGTCGCCCTGAGACAGTGGGACAGAGCAACCTTCAAACTCGCAAGAAGCGAGAGGGGACTCAAGGATCACATCCATTGGACCACGGAGCCCCTGTGGGGTTTCTCAGGGCACTTAGCCTTCTTAACATGCTAAGGGAAGCCCAGGCAGGGTACTGCTAACCGGCACCCAAAACTACCAAACAAACTTCTAAAAGCTGAACCCCTGGGACGTGTCCACTCACGGGGGCCTAGCTGGGGAATACCACCAACACACAGAAGAAAACCCACACCAACCCAAACAACAGAGAGCGAGAGTACAAAGCAGACCCCCCACCAGGCAGGAACAAACAAAAACAAAAGAAAAACACCGCAAGAGGACAACGTACCCAGGCGGAACAGAGCCGGTCACTATAATAAGTGATAACTGACTAAGTAGTACCCCATGTCCCTACCAGTGACAAAAACTACCTCCTACCCAGAAACTAGGGTAACAAACCCCCAGCTGACCCCAAGGGTGGCCAAGTACCGAGCAGTAAAAGACAGCGGAGGTAGATCCCAAGGAGACTTGCAGAAGGAGGCTCCAAGCTCCAAGGGTAGTACCTATTGGGCACCTAGGGAAGGGAACCTACAGTAATGAAGCACCTTTGTTTGGTTGGTACCTCAGTTGTCCCCCATCCCCTTCTCTTGTGTTATTTAGGGGTACTAGTTGTACATTTTTGCAGTGCAAGAATGAGTGGGGTGGTATGCTGAGACTTCAGGTATCCGATGCTGCTGCTACCTAGTGGTGTAATTATATAAGTGTAGTTACAGGATAAGAGCCATGCTCATAGTGTCCCTTCTACCCAGCTCTCTTTGTCATATAACGCGTTGAAACTACTGACGGTTTTGGCCTCCACCACCTTCTCACTTAACTTGTTTCAACCGTCCACCATTCTGTTTGCGAAAGTGAATTTTCTTATATTTCTTCAGCATCTTTGTTTAGTTAGTTTATATCTATTTTAATAAATTAATGTCGGTTAGCAATGTCAAAGGCTGATTTAAGATCTAAGAAAGTGGTATATGACCTATCAGTATGAAAAGTGTACATGAATTATGGAGCAGTGGCTCAAGTCAGATGATGGTTTACAGAGCCAGAAGAGCATTACCAATCTTTTCCATGGAAGTGTCTGATTTGGTGCACTATATTTTTCTGGCAGTTTTCTCTTGGGTACTATGGTAATCCTAGATTCCCATACTCCCCTACCTCTATTGATGAATCAAGATTCTGGTCCTGGTTTTCAGTAAATCTCATGAACTGAAAGAGCCTGGTGCAGTTCTTCAGTATGCCAGCTAGCCAGGTTATATCTTGGAGTGATGCTGAGGAAGTCATAAGAAAGAGGCATTTCATTACATTCAACTCTAACAATCATTTACAGGAGATTACTGTGAAGAAAATAAAATGTTTGTGGCATAATTTTAGTTATTTTTATTACTCTTAAGATGTTAACTTTGTGAACATTTACATTGTTTTATTATATTCTTGCTGTATATGTTTGCAGATAATGCTGCACTTATTCATCGAGAGGCTAAAAAGAAATTATCTGAAGCACTATCCCAACCTTGGATTCCTGCCCATTGTAGACATGTTGCTCATAGACATGCTTCTCAAGCCTCGGTAACAAAACATGGTACCTACCATGCTCGGCAGTTTATCACAAAACCATATACACCATTAGACAGTCCATCAAAAGTAGTCCCAGGTATGTTATTTTAGTAAATATACATTGATGATATTTGTGATTTTTCTAAAAACTGTGATCATTTATAGAAATGAGAGTGATGCATAATTATAATACAGAAGTTTCTGGATTTACCTGCACACTGTATTTTCCCATGAATATTTATGTATTCTAACTTTGTCTTCCATTTTTATTAACACTATCGGTAACTTTGGACCGGACTCGCGTCCATTATTTTTCTCCTGAGTCCTAACTTTGGACCGGACTTGCGTCCACTACAAAAAATATTTGTATAAAATTAATTTTTTATCCAATCGACCTCGGGATAGTCGATTGGTATAGTATACTCACTAAAAAAATTTCTAAGGTTGCCATAATGTCCTCTCCTAAAGTCAGGTTTTTCATTTGCATCGACCGTCATATTTTCTTCCAGATTATAACGCATTGCATACTTTATTCCCAAAAAGACATGGTCCCTTTTACCCAAGGGAGGAAGGTACTGAATGTCAAATATTTCTTCCTCCTTCCTGGTAAATATCAAATCTAGCATGGAGGGGACGTCCCCTTCCCTCATCCTCGTAGCTTGTTTAACATGTTGATACAAGAATGTTTCCAGGATGAGGTCTACAAATTTACAGGTCCAGAAATCTTCTGTTTTAGCTTCACATGCTTCCCAGTCTATGGATTTCAAGTTGAAGTCGCCGACTATCAACAGTCGTGAACTATCGTTATCTGCTCTCGCTATGATCTCTCTCATTATTGTTATAAGACCTTCTCATTTACTATCTAGCTCCTCCTTTGACCATGTGCTGCTTAACGGTGGACTATATGCATTTATGATCATTAGTTTATCATCCTCATGGCAGATCTCTAGTGCTATTATGTCAACTTCTTGTGGATTGGCAGTCACTATTTCGTTCACCTTTAGGTGTTCTTTCACCAGCACAGCAACGCCACCGCCTTTCCTGATTTTTCTCTCCCGTCTCCAAATTGAGTAGCCCCTTGGGAATATGACCTCATTTAAAATAGCATCTTCAAGTTTAGTCTCCGTGAGTGCAACAATGTCTGGTGTCTGCAGCTGTATTATATCACTTAACTCCAGTATGTTTGATCTTACTCCATCTGTGTTGATGTATGCAATCTTCAGGAACTTGTTCCCCCTCTTCTTATTTTTCACTCCCCTTTTCTCTAATGATTTTGTTGGTTTGCCTTTATGTACCACTTTACTGGCCTGCCTACCCCTATCACTTTTTAGAAAAAAGAATTGATTTCTTCTTCATTCCTGCTCTCATTTAAACGTTTTGCCTCGGCGAGGTTCAGTTTCAGCTTCTCTCTATCTTCTTTTGAAAGATCTCGTCTTAACGACCACACTTTCCCATCCTCATCACTTTGTAATTTTCTAGCATTCCTTAATAATTCTTCCATTTGTTTGGTACCATTTAGGGTGATCCTCAAAGGTCGATCTTTCCCTTTTACATATCTGCCTATTCTCCTGTAGTCGCAGACATTCTCTATGGTTGTAAGACCTTCCACGAGGCCAACAATTTTATCTACTACTTTTTCTTCTTCTACAGCTCTTTCTGACCTAGATGTTATCTCCTTTTCCTTGCAGCCAAAAATGATCAGGGACTTACTCCGATCAACTGTGTTTTGCACCAACTTCGGGTTAGATGCCAATTCTTTCCTCACTTCTAGCCTAATGCTTGTTTTATCTTGGTTGCTGCAGTGTTTGACTTCCTTTACTGCTTCTTCTATTTTTTCCTTCTCCTTGGCCACTTGTGCATAAGTGAGTTGCATATCTTTCTTGCACTGTTCTATTCCCTGTGTAACTTCCTCCATCTGTGCTGACAAAAGCTGTTTCTCCTGTTGAAATTCCTTACCTAACCTATTGTAGTTATTTATGTTTTAATTTACTTTAACTTCTTTCAAAGCTATTTTTAAGAGTCTATTTTCTTCTTCCATGGCTTAGCAATTAGTTTCCAATTGAATCTTATCCTTGCGCAAGTCTTTCACTACACCCTCAAGACATACAACTTTGCTATTTAAATGGTCATTACTTTCTTTCAATTTACTAATTATTTCTACATGAGAGGTCACAATAGTATCTAATTTTACCACCTTGTTGTATAGACTGGTTATCTCAATGCTTTCTTCACTGAATCCAGCAAAATCAAGCTCTGTTTTGTATTTCCTCTTGCAGGCGGCCATCTTGAATGTTGTTCTCTGCACTGTAAACACTAGGGGTAACTTTTTCTCATCCACTATTTCACTTCCCTTGGCACATTCCTGTTATCTCACCTATTTTTCAAAAGCACTATACCTTTATGTTCTCTGGGACACCACTCACTATCATCATCCTGTACTACAATTTATTTGTAATTACAAGTGTGTAATTACATAAGTGTTGTTGCAGGATGAGAGCTACGCTCATGGTGTCCTGTCTTCCCAGTACTCTTTGTTGCGTAGCGCTTTAAAACTACTGATGGTTTTGGCCTCCACCATCTTCTCACTTAATTTATTCCAACCATCTACTACTGTTTGCAAAAGAAAACTTTCTAATTTTTTGGGGCACCTTTGTTTCCTTAGCTTGAATCTATGTCCTCTTATTCTTGAAGTTGCTGGTTTCAGGAATTCCTCTTTGCCAATGTGGTTGATTCCTGTTTGTATTTTGTAAGTGGTGATCATATCACCTCTTTTTCTTCTATCTTCTAGTTTTGGTGTGTTTAATGCCCCTTGTCTCTCCTCGTAACTCTCCCACCTGAGGGATTTTGTCCCTCAGGTGGGTTTCCTGCCTGTTTCCAGTTCCGAAACAGGACTATGCGGATCTTTGGTTCATTCTGGACTCGTCCCATCTGAACCGTTTGATTCCTTGCCCCACCTTTCAGATGACCACGTTGTCCCAGGTCCGGCTTCTTCTCGAGCCTAGCTCTTGGATGATTGCTCTGGACCTCAAGGACGCTTATTGGCATGTTCCTATTCATCCGGGGTTCAGAGATTGGCTGTGGTTTGTGGTAGGATGATAGGCTTGTGTTGCCTTCCATTCGGTCTGAATCTGGCATCTCGCTTTTTCATGTGGTTAACACGGGTCGTGGTGACCCATCTGCATCTGCTAGGTCTTCGGGTTCTGGCCTACCTCGATAACTGATTTGTAAGTGCTCCCAACCAGTCTGCATGTCTGCTAGCCAGGCATCTGGTTCTTTCCCAACTTTTCAGATTTGGGTTCCTGGTGAATTGGCAAATGTCCCAGCTGGTATCATCCCAGGTTTGGACTTGGCTGGGCCTCGCATGGGATTCTAGGAGGGCTTCCATCTCTCTCCCTCCTGCTGCTTTGCTTTGCCTGCAGTCCCGTTTTCAGTTGTTGTTTTTTAAGGAGGACCCAGGTTACTCAGCAGCAGCTTGAGCAGTTGTGCGGGAGCCTAAACTTTGCCATGCTGGTTTACCCACTGGGCAGGGTTTGTCTTCGAAGGCTGTTATGGTATCTTCGCGATAGCCCTTTCTGGGGGGAGCCCCGTCGGCTCCCGGAGCTATTCCAGGCTGATATGCTAATGTCAGACTTTGGCTCAGTCATGTGTATGGAGTTCTTAGGCCTACCGGGGACCACGGCCAGAACCGGGCCCCCTCAGAGAGGCAAGCGGAGCAATGGCCTATAGAAGCCCCCGTGTGGTTGGAAGCATTCTATGTCTGCCATCGACCGGAACAGGCACCCAGAAAGGTAAGCGCCTCAAAACAAACCCCTATTCTGGTTAAAATTGCTACCAAAATCCGAACTAGTGGATAAAACTCCCCAAAAGAAAACAAGCAAACTAGTGTGACGTCACACGCCGCCGCGCCGCTGTCTGCGCAGCTCCCCACTCCCCAGGAGGGGGAAGGGGGAACCCCAGACCCTCCACGCTGGCTACCCACACCTCAGTTCTTGAAGCTGATGCTATAGGCAAAGATCATGTGCTCTGGCTCCGGTGTCGCTACTGCACTGTAATTACCTAAGTGTAGTTACAGGATGAGAGCTACGCTCGTGGTGTCCCGTCTTCCCAGCACTCTTTGTCATATAACGCTTTGAAACTACTGACGGTCTTGGCCTCCACCACCTTCTCACTTAACTTGTTCCAACCGTCTACCACTCTATTTGCGAAAGTGAATTTTCTTATATTTCTTCGGCATCTGTGTTTAGCTAGTTTAAATCTATGACCTCTTGTTCTTGAAGTTCCAGGTCTCAGGAAGTCTTCCCTGTCGATTTTATCAATTCCTGTTACTATTTTGTGCGTAGTGATCATATCACCTCTTTTTCTTCTGTCTTCTAGTTTTGGCATATTTAATGCTTCTAACCTCTCCTCGTAGCTCTTGCCCTTCAGTTCTGGGAGCCACTTAGTAGCATGTCTTTGCACCTTTTCCAGTTTGTTGATGTGCTTCTTAAGATATGGGCACCACACAACAGCTGCATATTCTAGCTTTGGCCTAACAAAAATCATGAACAATTTCTTTAGTATATCGCCATCCATGTATTTAAATGCAATTCTGAAGTTAGAAAGCATTGCATAGGCTCCTTGCACAATATTCTTTATGTGCTCAGGTGATAGTTTTCTATCTAGAACCACTCCTAGATCTCTTTCTTTATCAGAATTCTTTAAAGATTTCTCACATAATATATAGGTTGTGTGGGGTCTATGTTCTCCTATTCCACATTCCATAACATGACATTTATTAACATTAAATTCCATTTGCCAAGTGGTGCTCCATATACTTATTTTGTCCAGGTCTTCTTGAAGGGCATGACAGTCATCTAAATTTCTTATCCTTCCTATTATCTTAGCATCATCAGCAAACATGTTCATATAATTCTGTATACCAACTGGTAGATCATTTATGTAGACAATAAACATAACTGGTGCAAGAACTGAACCCTGTGGTACTCCACTTGTGACATTTCTCCATTCCGATACATTGCCTCTGATTACTGCCCTCATTTTTCTATCAGTCAGAAAATTTATCATCCATGTTAGAAGCTTACCTGTCACCCCTCCAATATTTTCCAGTTTCCATAACAACCTCTTATGTGGAACTCTGTCGAAAGCCTTTTTTAGGTCCAGATAGATGCAGTCAACCCAACCATCTCTTTCCTGTAATATCTCTGTGGCTCGATCATAGAAACTGAGTAAATTCGATACACAGGATCTTCCAGATCGAAAACCATACTGTCTGTCTGATATTATATCATTTCTCTCCAGGTGTTCTACCCATTTAGTTTTGATTAGTTTTTCCAATACTTTCACTATTACACTTGTCAATGATACAGGTCTATAATTGAGGGGGTCTTCCCTGCTGCCATTTTTGTAGATTGGAACTATGTTAGCCTGTTTCCACACGTCTGCTACGATTCCTGTACACAGGGATGCCTGAAAGATCAGGTGAATTGGAATGCTGAGCTCAGATGCACATTCAGAACCCATGGTGAAACTCCATCTGGGCCAGCTACTGTGCTTTGCGTGTGGTGTTTGTTTTGTGGGTGCGAGAGCCAGGAGTTATCTTCAGTACTCGGGCTGCATGCGCATAGGGCTGCCTTCCCTAGGTGCCCTGTAAGTACTGCCCTTGGGGCTTGGGGCCACCTTCCACAGGCTCCTCGGGGTCTGCCTCTGCTGGTCCGTTTTACCTTTCGGTTTTTCGGCTGCCTGTTGGGCTCTCGGGTGTTCTGTTCTCCCTTGTTACTGGCAGGTGAGAGGCAGTTTGCACTGGTAGGGGCGCAGGGTGCTGCACAGCTTGTATTCCTGACATAGCGGCCGGCTCTGTTCCTTGGGGTTCGCTGTCCTCTGCGGGGTTTTGTTTTTCTTTTAGTTTTTGCCTGGTGGGGGGTTCTGTCATTTTATTCAGTTTGTTTTTGCTCTTCCACTGTTCTCCTTGGTGGCGCCCCCTGCTAGGTCCCTGTGAGTGTACACGTCCCTGGGGTTCAGCTGTAGAAGTTCACTTGGTAGTTTTGGGCGCCGGTTTGCAGCACCCTGCCTGGGACTACCTGAGCGTCTTCAAAGTAAATGCTCAGGACCCTGGGAATCCCCTAGGGGGCGCATGGGTTCGATGGATGTGACCCTGGATTCCCCACTCGCTGTGTGCGAGTTTGAGGGTTGCTCGGGCCCCTTGTCTCAGGGTAACCCTCATTGTTTTTGCCTCTGCCACGCTGCCTGTTGGGTCGGTGATACTTTCGACCCTGAGTCCTGTGCGTGTTGCTGCTTGCTTGTGACTCAATTTACCCAATCCTCTGATGATTCTATTCGGGTACAGGCGGCGCGTGCGTTGCAGTCTAGGTTTCGTCTGTTGCAACGCGCTCGGTTGGTTGCTCACCCGGATGCCCCGGGGCTGCCCCGCTTTGCTTTTCGAGACCCGGACTTGGGGGTGGGGGTTGCTTCGATCCTGGTTCAGTCCGCACCTCCTCGTCCTTCCCCTTCTGTTCGTACTGGTCCTCCCCCCCCCCCCCCCCCCTGCTTCCGGCCCCGAAGCGTCTGAGGGTTTCGAGGTCGGAGCAGGGGTTACTTGATCTTGAGACTCGGGCAGCTTCGGGGGGTGCCCCTTCCAGGGGGGCGGCAGAGGCACTCGAGTCTTGTCTCCCAGCCGAAGCTTCTGGGTCTGACCAGTGGGCCCCCCTTCCTCCAGCTTTTCCGGGTGCTCCGTCCTTGTCTTGTGGGGTCGGGGCTTGGGGAGAGGACTCGGCCTCAGGTCCTGTGGTGAATGACCGCGAGGCTGGGGAGGGGCTGACTTGGGGGCCTTGGGCCCCGTTGGAACCCGCCTGGGTTTTTCTTCCTTCTGAGCGGGGCTTATTGTTACAAGGAATGGGGTTTTCTTTTCCCCCCTCTGCGTACGAGTTGGATTTGGTGTCAGCCCTTCCCCGGGTTCGGTTCCGTGTTCCCCCGGGTACGTCGGTTCCGTCCTTCAGGAGGTTTTTGGTTTATCGCATCCAACCTGGTGTGGTGCAAGGGCCTTTGCAGCTTACCTCCTGCATGACCCGGATTATGCCTCGGAAATGGATCCGTCCGAATTCAGGTTTGGGACTTCGTTCCCTTTCTGGCTCCGTTACGAGGTTCCGGAGTCTTCCTGGCTAGCAGACTGCCCCTTGTTTGTTCTGGATTCCTGGCATTCCTTCTGTCGTTCCCGCACACTGGAGTGGCGGGAAGCTTCCATGGTGCTTCTGGTTTTCCTGCGGGGCGAGCTTGAGTACCTGAATGAGTGCTTGTTTGCCCCTGCCCTTTCCCGCGATGTAGGCGTTATTCAGCTCCATGTGCAGGTTCCCACCCTTTCGGCGGCGCTCGTTGAGTAGGACTTGCGCGCCCGGGGCCTTTTGGCTTCGGCCTTGCGGTTCTTTTCCCTCCTGGAGCTGTCCTCGAATTGGCTCGTGGAGGATGTGAGGACGCTTGGGTCCGTCCCGGGGTCCGGCACCTTGTCCTCGGCTGCGCGTTCATCAGCTGCCTGGTTGAAGCTGTTCACGCCGATTTTGCCGGATGCGGTTTCCCTGTTTTAAGCTTCCCGTCTCGCGTGTCGGCAGACGGTGCTGGGTTCCTCTGTGGAATCTGCTTGGGCTCTGGCTCTTAGGCGTTCTTCACCTTTTTGTCCTCTTCTGTTTGAGGAGTTGGCCGTGGCGCAGTTTATTCAGGCTGCATCGGCGGCTTGTCGTCCGATGTCAGACTTGTTGGTTTTCCGGGAGTCCCGGGGTGGGTCTTCCCGAAAGGGTCATGCCAGGGCTCGGGGTTCCTCTCGTCGTGGTAGACCTCTGGTGTCAGGTTCGGGTTCGGCTCCTGCAGACCCTCCCTCGTCTGGTCGGCGCGGTGTTCGCTCTGTGCGGGGTTCTGGGTCTCGTAAGGGTCGCCGGCCCTTTCGCGGTTTGCCCCATTGACGGGGCGATGGGGGGGGCGGCTTGCACTGTTCGCCCACGCCTGGTCCCACGATTCGTGGGCCTTTCGGGTCGTGTCTCGCGGCCTGCGGTGGCGTTGGGTGGCCCTTCCCCCGCTTGGGGGGTTCAGGGCTGGCAGGGCAGGTTTCTTCCCCTGCTCTCTGTAGAGTCGTCTTGGAGTGGGTACGCTTGGGCGTCGTCGAAACGACGTCGTCCCTCAGATGGGTTTCCCGTCTGTTTCCGGTTCCGAAACGGGACTGCGCGGACCTGCGGTTCATTCTGGACTTGTCCCGCCTGAACCCCCGAGTTCATTGCCCCTCCTTTCGGATGACTACGCTGTCTCAGGTTCGGCTCCTCTTGGAGCCGGGAGCTTGGATGGTGTCCCTGGACCTCTGGGACGCTTATTGGCATGTCCCGATTCATCCACGGTTCAGGGACTGGCTCGGTTTTGTTGTGGGACGTCTGAGTTACCGCTTTCGTTGTCTCCCGTTCGGGTTGAACCTGGCACCTCGCATGTTCACGCGCCTTACACGGGTTGTGGTGGCTCGTTTGCGTCTCCTAGGTGTTCGGGTGTTGGCCTACTTCGACGACTGGCTGGTTTGGGCTCCCAGCCGGTCAGCTTGCTTGCTAGCCAGGGATTTGGTTCTTTCCCAGCTCGCCGGGTTCGGGTTCTTGGTGAACTGGAGGAAGTCCCATCTGGTTCCCTCTTAGGTTCGGACTTGGCTGGGTCTCATTTGGGACTCTCGAACCGCCTCCTTGTCTCTCCCTCCGGAGTCTCTCCTGCGGCTGTGGTCCCGCCTTCGTCTATTTCTGGTGGGCCCTCAGGTCACCCGGCGGTTGCTCGAGGGGCTGTGTGGGAGCCTGAACTTTGCGATGGTGGTCTACCCGCCGGGTCGGGTTTGGCTTCGTCGGCTGTTCTGGTTCCTTCAGGGGGTCCCCCCCCCCCCTTTCGCCTCTCTCGCGATTGCAGAGTTCGACCCCCGGGGGGCCTTGCGTCAGTTGCTGTGTCACCGGCTTCCTCTTCGGGTTTTTCGAGGTTCAGTGCCTTGGCGCCTACCCGAGCCCTCGCTCGATGTGTACACGGATGCGTCGTCTCTCGGCTGGGGTTTTGTGACCAGTGCTCACCAGGCCGGCCATGGGCGTTGGGATCCGTCCTTCCGTCGAGCTCACAGCACGGTGCGGGAGTTTGCGGCAGTGTGGTTTGCTCTGGGGAGGATTCGGGTGGCCCGCGGATCGACAATTCGGCTCCATTCGGACTGCTCTCCGGTGGTTCATTGCCTGAACCGCGGGGGTTCGATGCGGTCCTTGTCTCTTTGGGGTTGGTCGCTTCTGGTGACTCGTCTGCTGAGTTCTCAGGGTTTGGCTCTCCTGGCGGTTCACGTACAGGGCATGTCCAACATCTTGGCCGACGCCCTGTCTCGCTTCGTTCCCCTCTCCACGGAGTGGACGGTCGACGACGAGTCCTTCCATTGGCTTTGCCAGACGTTCGGGCGCCCCGAGATGGACCTCTTTGCGTCGGCGTGGTCGCAGCGTCTTCTCCTTTATGCGGTGCCCTTCCCCGATCGCGAGGCCGTCTGGGTCGACGCCTTTTGGCTAGACTGGTCGAGGTGGGGGTTCTGTGGGATATCTGGGCTTGACTCAATTTATTTAATTATTAAATTAATGAAATCAATTATGAAGGACCACCCACTTTTAAGAAAAGAGGGAAACTAATAAAAAGTGATCATTAGAAACACAAGGAAGAACCAGTGTCTATGGATAAATATTAGAAAGCATAATCACTTAAATAATAAATGGGCTGTATGGTTAATTAACTTTAATCAAAGCCTCAAACACCTACATTGGGGGGGTATTGCTAGAATTTCATATATGTCTAGGAACTAGTGTGGTTCCTGCACCAGTTCATTGTTTGATAAATAATATTGTGACCAAAATATTAAAGAATCAATAGGAGATTACCAGTAGAAAATTATAAAGATTATTAGCATTAGAAAGCAATCATCTAAATAAACACATATTATCTCCAGTGTACATGACGAGTATTCAATTAGATAGAATCATGAACAAATAACAAAAATTGGAGTAATTAAATGGGTACAAAAAGTCTTAGCTTTAAGACGATTTCTATGACATCATTCACGCCTCGTCCTCGTGATCTCAGGAATTCCTTATAGAAGCCCTTAGAGGTGAATAACACGAATGTAGGTAACAACTCGTTGACTCCTCTCATACGAGCTGTAATTTAAGGGATATTACGTAGCATTGAACTAGGCTACTTAAATCTCAATATCCATGAAATATAAAATAAGGTTTAGTGCGGTACTAACGTTGGATTTTTTGTAGTCGTTCGATATAACGACAGGCTGCCCACGACATATACAATCTCTAATGATGCATCAAAAAAAAACTATATACTTATCGAAAGGTGCAAATTATGCTGAAGCCTGCCGGTATCGCGTCCCAGGCTCAAACTTCCACAATGTCGTACACGTGGTTGATAGCTTGGCTTGAATATCGACGCGTTATTAGTTGACCGAGCACTGCAGATCACGTAGAACAATAATAATTCATTCTGGGTTGAGTGTCAGTGTAATTCTTGCTGATAATCTCAACGTCACGTGTCTCAGACTCTGACGCCACGACTTTTGTTGCTCAATTCCGCAACGCGAGTTCACCATCCACACACACAATGGCGTCTCTCCTCTCCAACCCGCGTCCCCGCATTCACCACAGAAATTATTTATCACGAATAATATTATTTCGTGCAATTGTGGCTGAAAGACTTTAATAAAGACTGGATTGTAATTCTAGGGATTTAAATATTATTACTTTCTCGTCTTATGGTGGTAAACAAGAAATGGAGAAGATTTTAGTTTTCTCCATGGCATTCACGCGTGACGGTAAATTTCTTACTTGATAACAATTGTAACTAAAACTCTCGATTTACAATTATCTGGGAGTTATGTTATCCATAAATAACTATCACACGGAATACTTATGATTTTAGAGAATCACATTCAATTCTCTAACACACTGGCTATAAATGTGTTTAACTAGATATAATCTGACGCAATACTGGTGCTTGGTTTCGTAAGAATTCCAGTATCCATATGCAGATATAATGGTTAGTTTATGTGAACATTACTGTTAGTAAGTTTTAGTAACTACAGTACTGTAATAGTATATTTTAATACTGATTTATTATAATACAATAGTATTGTATTAGTGTTGGAAATTTCCAACAGGTTCATGTACCTCTTTTCCCCAGTTCAGCTGTTGCTCCAGGTCCTGACTCGCTTAGAGACTTACCAGGGGAGGGTTGTCCTTCTGGCCCCTTCTTGGCCAGCCCAGCCTTGGTTTCAGGCGCTGGTTGCTCGGTGTCCGAACCTGAGGGTTTTCCCGCGGCTCCGCCTCTTTCAGCAGATCGGGCTGGTATGTCACGTGGCTGGTTCGATCTTCTCCTCGAGTCTTCGCGTATGGGTTTTTTGACTCGAGTCTATCATCATCTCTATGGTGATCAGGTGGCCTCCTTGTTGGTGACCCACCTGAGGGCTTCTTCTCGGCGGCAGTATGAAGTTTCCTGGCGGTCCTTCTGTTTCTTTTTGCGTCTTCGTCGTGTTAGTTCCTTGTCTGTTCGGGTGGTCTTGTCCTTCCTCTCGTGGTTGTTTCAGGACCATCATCTTATGCCTAACACTGTTGCCTCGTATCGTGCGGCACTGGCGGAGCCGCTTCAGCTTGCCTTCGGTATCGATGTTGCATCTGCGCCGTTTCGCAAGCTGTCTCGTGCATTGTTTCACCTCCGGCCTCCTCATGCACCGCCTAAGCCATCCTGGTCTTTGGACAGAGTGCTTGCTTTCCTTTCGTCTCCTCGTTTCATTGTGGCCCCTTTGGTCCAGGATTGTTTTTCCAAGGCACTTTTCTTGTTGACTTTGGCCTCTGGGGGTCGGGTAGGGGAGCTTCATGCTCTCCTCCGACGCAGGGGTTTCTGCTCTTTTGGTCGTAGTGATTGTTTTGTTCGCTTGCAGCCGTCTCCTTCTTTTCTGGCGAAGAATGAGACTGCTGCGTTCCGGAGGGGTCCATGGGTGGTTGATGCTTGGTTGGTCAGGCCGGGGGTGCATCATGTTTTGTGTCCGGTTGCGGTGCTTCGCCGTTATTTGCGCGCCACGGCTTCTGTGTCCGGGGACGCGCTGTGGGTTGATCCGGTTTCCCTTCTTCCCGATTCGCGGGTTCGGGTCTCCCAGGTCGTCCGCAGGGTCATTAAGTCCAGCCAGCCTGTGGTCTATCCCTGTGCCCATGACGTTCGTAAGTTCGCGGCTCTTGCTGCCGTCTTTGGGAATATGTCTTGGTCTGATATTCGGGCGCTGGGATTTTGGCAGTCGAACAGGGTCCTGGCTGCTCATTACCTTGTGAATGTCCCTGGGCCCCGTCAGGCCTGTGTTGCTTTGGGTCAGCGGTTGCAGCCAGTTGTCTCAGCTTTGAGTTGAGGAGTGAGCGACGACCGCCTCTCGGGTAAGTCCCTCTTTTTCTGTCTGTGGGTAGTTAGCTCCGGGGAGCCGACGGGGCTCCCCCAGAAAACCAATGTTGAATGTAATGAAACGCCATTTTCTGGGTGAGTCCCGGAGGCTCCCCGACATCCCTCCCTCCCTCCGATCGGCGTTTTTTCGCATTTTTGACATCCAGCCTAGTGTTTGGCGGCCCTCTGCTAGGCCCCCATGATTGTACACGTCTCAGGGGTTTTCAGTGCTATAATCTACCCTCTTGTTATGTTTGGGTTTCTTAACCGGTTAGCAACACCTTACCCGGGCTTCCCGTAGTTGTTACCCTACGGGCCCTGGAAAGCCCTGTCTGGGCTCGGGGGACCATTGACTGTGTCTTCCAGGTTCCAACCCGTCTTGTACGGGATCGTTGGTTGCTGTTCCCTTGTCTCCGGGTGACAGTCGCCATTTTTACCTCCGTCACGCTGCCTGTTGGGTCACTGACACCTTGACCCGGAGTCTTGCGAGTGATTCTCTGCTTGTTCTCCAGTATTCTTCTGATGTTATTACTGTTCAGAGTACAGGCGGCATCCGTGTTGCAAGCTTGGTGAGGTTGCTGCAACATGCAAGGCTGGTTTCCCACTCGAATGCCGTGTGGCTGCCCCGTTTGGTTAGGTGCTGTTCGCCCCTTTCACTCCATGTTCCCGGCTCCGGACCGTCTGCGGGTTTCGGGGTCGGGGCGGGGTTTAGTTGCGGCAGAGACTCGGGCGGTTTTCGGGGGCTGCCCCGTTCAGGTTGGGGACGGAGGTTTGAGCCTGTGCCTCCTGCCAAGGCTTCCGGGTCTTACCAGTGGCCCTTTCTTGTTGCCTTTCCCATGGACTCTTTCTTTTCTTTAAGGGCGGAGGGCTTGGAGGACGGCTCTGCCCTGGGGCCTCTGTTGTTGGTTCCCGGGGCTGTGGGGGATGCCTGCTAGCAGTTCTGGGGCGGTTTTGCCCCTGCCGGGGTTTTTCTGCTGTTGGGCGGCGTTTTTCGCCCATCCAGTCTGCTAGCTTCCCACATTTGCTGGCGTGTTTTTGTGTATTTGGCGTCAGTCACAGCCCCTGCTGGCGGCCATTTCGTCTGCCGGTTTCCCAGCGTGGCCACCAGGGCGGCGTTGCGGTTTGTTTACATGCGACTGGGTGTGCGAGCGAGCGTCTCGGGTGAGTTTTCATTTTTTTTATTTCAGGGTTTTTGTTCTCCTGTTGTCGTTTCTTTGCTTTTCTGGTGTTTTATTGCCTGTAACCCTGGGGACGTTTGGGTGTTGATTTTACACCGGGTTTTTCCAAATTTTCTGTTTTGGGTCTGAGCCTTTGGGTTTAGGCTCAGTGCCCCTGGCTGGTATGCTTGCTCCCACACCTTGTCCCTCGGTTTTCGGTCTGTTGGGACCGTTTTCCCAGGGGGTTCTGCTGGGGGCTGTGCTTTGCCTTTCAGTGGTGTTTTCCGCCGGCAAAATGTGGTGGTTTGGGCTCCCCCTGGTTCGATTCTGGGTTCCTTTGGGTTCCTTGGTTTCGTTCTGGAGGTTTCTTCCTCTGGGGCCCCCTTTTGTGGGTTCAGGGGACTTTGTTTCCTCGTGTGACCCGGTTCTGCCTTCTGGGGTTCCGGGGGTCTTCCTGGCTTGCAGACTGATCTTTTTGGGTCTTGGCACATGTTGTGGTCATGCTGGGACTTTGCAGTTTTGCTGTCGAGGTGGGCCTTTTGATGCAGTTTTGTGCCTTCTTTGCCTGGCCGGCGTGGTGCTCTCTGCCCACTAGTTGGCGACTTGTATTTTTACAATATATGTCCTCACCTAGTTGTGCTTGCGGGGGTTGAGCTCTGGCTCTTTGGTCCGTCTATCAACAGGTAATTACCTAAGTGTAATTACCTAAGTGTAGTTACAGGATGAGAGCTACGCTCGTGGTGTCCCGTCTCCCCAGCACTCTTTGTCATATAATGCTTTGAAATTACTGACAGTTTTGGCCTCCACCACCACCTCACTTAACTTGTTCCAACCGTCTACCACCCTGTTTACAAAAGTGAATTTTCGTATATTTCTCCTGCAGCTTTGTTTCGTTAGTTTAAATCTATGACCTCTTGTTCTTGAAGTTCCGAGTCTCAGGAATTCTTCACTATCAATTTTATCTATTCCTGTTACTGTTTTGAACGTAGTGATCATATCGCCTCTTTTTCTTCTATCTTCTAGTTTTTGCATATTTAACCCTTAACATGCTCGGGGTCTAATATCCTGCTATCCACACAGGCGCATGTCATTTTGAAAAAAAAAAAAAATTTTTTTTTTTGCTAATCTGTTAAGTTCTGTTCACTGATCACAGGAAAAATAAAAAAAAAATTCTATTGTACTTACTTTTGTTGCAATAGAGCCGAGAAGCTCTGTGATGACGTCACAATCTGCATGTTCGCTCATGCAGTACACATCCGGGAGATGTTGCGCGCGGTCCTCAAACAGCCAGAGTTGCCACAAATATATTTTCGCGCTATTTATTTACAATGTCTAAGCGCATTTTATCTAATTTTTTTTCACTAATTGTGTTTCAAATAGTGTTTGAACATATTTTGTATCAATAATTGTTGCATATTTGAGTATACACAGGCGCACACAAATGTTTTCAATTACGGCAATATAATATGTCATTACAGTCTATTATATTGTATGTTCTGCTTATATTTGTATATATTTACACACACGCACACGCTATCTGCTTATATGTTTACATATTTACACACTCGCACACGCTATACACACTTTGAAGCACACTTAGAAGATTTCTAGACTGTGGTAGTCATTGAAGCAGTCGACAGCACATAATGGGATACCACACGTTTCACACCATGTTTGCACAAGCTTCCGTTTCTTGTCTCTACGTGTCGTTGTTTTACACACCAAGCAATCACGTTGGGCTATTGCACGCTTCACACCAGGTGGCAAATACTTAAGTTTGTGTGCTAGGAAGCCTTCAGTGTGAGCGAGGCGTGGAGTACCAGCATGCTGCAACAGTGGGTTTATGATGGGCCGCTGAATACCTGGGACATCTTTTGCAAACTTTCCTAATAACTGTATTGCAGCATCAAATACAAAGTCACGGAAAGTGGGCTTACGTCCAGTTCTCACAAGGTACATGTTGAAACAGTTCAGCATGCTCATGTCCACAAGATGGAAGAACACTTTTTTCGTCCACCTACATGTCTTCCGCACACACTCTGCAGTGCCAATCATCATGTCTGATTTATCAATCAACCGCATGTTGATATTATAGTCTAAAACACAGTCTGGCTTATATAGTGGTGCGTTTGTTTTATGGCTCACTTTCCCACTGTTCACCATTGTTCCATCATGAATTGTTGTCAACAAGTTCACCTCTCTTTTGTCTTTCCACCGAACTGACAGAATGTTATCACTTTTCCTTCTCTGACACTCACCAACTGCAATGTCGTTGTCAAACACAGGCATTTCCCTTCGTTGTGGCTTTACTGTACCAACCAATCCGGTTCTATTTTCTAGCAAGAACCGAGCTAGCAAGGGACTTGTATAGTAATTATCTGTGTATAAAATGTGTCCCTTGTTCATCCACGGAGCCATGATGGTCTTCACTACACTCCCCGAGAATCCATGTTCGTCGTTACCGGGAATGTCTACATCACTAGCCGAGTACAGAATCATGTGTAACACGTATCCTGTCTCACAATCACAAAGAACAAAAAATTTCAGGCCAAATCGGTTTCGTTTTGAGGGAATGTACTGTTTGAATGGAACACGTCCCTTGAAAAGTATGAGAGATTCATCAACCACCAGCTTCTGTGCTGGTACGTAAAAATCTCTGAATTTTCCAATAACATCGTTCATGTAGTGCCTCACTCGCCACAGTCTGTCATCAGGTGTTCGGTCCTGAACACTTCCAAAATGTAGACACCTGAGGAGTATCTGAAACCTGTCTCGTGACATATATTTCCCGATTAAAGGTGTTGGTATTGTCTTGTCCTTGCTCCAATAGTCATTTATTGCATGTTTGTGACAGTGCTTCATCAACAAACAGAGTGCCAAAAACACATACATTTCCGCCACTGTGGTATTTTTCCAACGCTGCAGTCGTGAAAATTCTGTGATTTCCCTCTCAATCAGGTAAGCAGCATGCAGGTTCGTTTGGTGTACAATGTATTCCATGAGTGGTTCATCATAGAATGCTGTAAAATATTCCATCTCAGCCATGTCCTCACCTTGATTAGGGAAAAGGTTTGTAATCCCTACATCTTTATCGTCAAAGTGAGGAATATTAGGAATAAAATCGTCACCATCACTCCACTCAAGTACACCAGGCGTCCTGCGAGATGCAGAGGAAAGACGGCGAGGAAGCGATGCATACCGGCGACCAGGAGCTGAATACCGTCTGCGAGAAGCACGGCGGCTACGTGCACGTGAGGTGGGTGCACGTGAGGTGGATGCACTTGAGGTGGATGCACTTGAGGTGGATGCACGTGAGGTGAATGCACGTGAGGTGGATGCACGTGAGGTGGATGCACGTGAACACGAGGGTCTTGGTCCCTCATGTGGTGCCATGCGGTGGCGCTTAGCTGGGCGAGATGCTGCTGACGCGACAATTTCTCGCCCAGTTACACCACTGGTACCAGCCACAGGCTCAATAAAACTTTGATCTGAGTCACTAAACCCAGAAAAGGAGTCACCTCCCTCTGACTCGTCACCCTCAAACAGAAAATATCCACAGGAACTGTGAGGTCGTGGTAGAATTGGGGTAGAAAATGGGCGAGGAGGCATGGGAGAGCGTATAGGCCTCGCCATGGCATGGCGGTCATTCTCACTTTCACTGCTGCTGCTACTATCACTCGACAACTGTGTATAATCCTCATCGTTGTCTGAATCGTCAAACACACTTTCTTCACCTTCAGAGAATAATTCGTGGGCTATTTGCTCTGGGGTGAGGGACTGAGTGGTGCGTGCCCGTGAGGCGTTTGACCGTGCGCTCGCCATGGTGACTCTCGCTAAACTGAGGCTTCCCATGCCATCGGAGCGTGAGCTGGATTTTTTTTCAAAATGGCCGCTGTTTACTAGAGCCCCTGGGCAGCGTATGGGACCCCCAGCTACACCGCGGGCCATTCAAATCGTGCGCGGTACCCATACACTTCATATGAAGTGAAGCGCAGTTGACTGGTAAAACGATTTACACTTCATATGAAGTGATGCGCACTTTAAGGGTTAATGCCTCTAATCTCTCCTCGTAGCTCTTGTCCTTCAGTTCTGGGAGCCACTTAGTGGCATGTCGTTGCACCTTTTCCAGTTTGTTGATGTGCTTCTTAAGATATGGGCACCATACATCCGCTGCATATTCCAGCTTTGGTCTAATAAAAGTTGTGAACAATTTCTTTAGTATTTCTTCATCCATGTATTTAAAAGCAATTCTAAGGTTAGAAAGTGTAGCATAGGCTCCTCGCACAATGTTCTTAATGTGGTCCTCAGGTGACATTTTTCTATCTAAAACCACCCCTAGATCCTTTTCTTTATCAGAATTCTTTAAAGATTTCTCACATAATTTATATGTTGTGTGGGGTCTATGTTCTCCAATTCCACATTCCATAACATGGCATTTATTCACATTAAATTCCATTTGCCAAGTGTTGCTCCATATACTTATTTTGTCCAGGTCTTCTTGAAGGGCATGACAATCATCTAGGTTTCTTATCTTCCCTATTATCTTAGCATCATCAGCAAACATGTTCATGTAATTGTGTATTCCCACTGGTAGATCGTTTATGTAGACAATGAACATTACCGGTGCAAGAACTGAACCCTGAGGTACTCCACTCATGACATTCCTTCAATCCGATACCTTGCCTCTGATTATGGCCCTCATTTTTCTGTCAGGAAATTTTTCATCCATGTTAGTAGCTTACCTGTCACTCCTCCAATATGTTCCAGTTTCCAGAACAACCTCTTATGGGGAACTCTGTCGAAATCCTTTTTTAGGTCCAGATAGATGCAGTCAACCCAACCATCTCTTTCCTGTAAAATCTCTGTGGCTCGATCATAAAAACTGAGCAAGTTCGTTACACAGGATCTTCCAGATCGAAAACCATACTGTCTGTCTGATATTATAGCATTTTCCTCCAAGTGTTCTACCCATTTAGTTTTAATTATTTTTTCCAATATTTTGACTATTACACTTGTCAATGATACAGGTCTATAATTAAGGGGGTCTTCCCTGTTTCCACTTTTGTAGATTGGAACTATGTTAGCCTTTTCCCACACATCAGCTACAGCTCCTGTACACAGGGATGCCTGAAAAATCAGTCGAAGTGGAATGCTGAGCTCAGGTGCACATTCTCTCAGAACCCATGGTGAAACTCCATCTGGACCAACTGCTTTGTTCTTACTTAGCTCCTTGAGCATTTTTTCCGCTTCGTCTCTAGACACCTCTATGTGCTCTATGTTGTTCTCTGGAATTCTTATTGTATCTGGTTCCCTAAAGATTTCATTTTGTACAAACACACTTTGGAACTTTTCGTTTAGTATTTCACACATTTCCTTTTCATCTTCCGTGAATCTATTTCCCATTTTCAACCTCTGAATATTATCCTTTACCTGCAATTTGTTGTTTATGAATTTATAGAATAGACCTGGTTCTGTTTTACATTTGTCTGCAATCCCTTTTTCAAAATTTCTTTCTGCCTCTCTCCTTACTGCCGTGTAGTTGTTTCTCGCATCTTTGTATCGCTGGTATGTTTGGGGGTTCGGCCACTTCCTGTATTGATTCCATTTTTGTGTCTTTTCGTCTCTGGCCCTCTCGCACTTTCTGTTGAACCAATCCTGTTTCCTAGTTCTGCTTCTCTGTTTTGGTATAATTTTTTTTGTGCCTTTATCATATATTTCACAAAACTTGACATACATCTCATTCACTTCCTTGCCTAGCATCAAGTCTGTCCAATTATACTCACTAAAAAAATTTCTAAGGTCACCATAATGTCCTCTCCTGAAGTCTGGTTTTTCAACTGCTTCAACCTCCTTATTTTCTTCCAGCTTATAACACATTGCATACTTTATTCCCAAAAAGACATGGTCACTTTTACCCAAGGAAGGAAGGTACTGAATGTCAAATATCTCTTCCTCCTTCCTGGTAAATATCAAATCTAGCAAGGAGGGAACGTCCCCTTCCCTCATCCTCGTAGCTTGTTTAACATGTTGATACAAGAATGTTTCCAGGATGAGGTCTACAAATTTACAGGTCCAAAAACCTTCTGTTTTAGCTTCATATGCTTCCCAGTCTATGGATTTCAAGTTGAAGTCACCGAGTATCAACAGTCGTGATCTATCGTTATCCGCTCTCGCTATAATCTCTCTCATTATTGTTATAAGACCTTCACGTTTACTATCTAGCTCCTCCTTTGACCATGTGCTGCTTGGCGGTGGACTATATGCATTTATTATCATTAGTTTATCATCCTCATGGCAGATCTCTAGTGCTATTATGTCAACTTCTTGTGGATTGGCAGTCACTATTTCGTTCACCTTTAGGTGTTCTTTTACCAGCACAGCAACGCCACCGCCTTTCCTAATTTTTCTGTCCCGTCTCCAAATTGAGTAGCCCCTTGGGAATATGATCTCATTTAAAATTACATCTTCAAGTTTTGTCTCCGTGAGTGCAACAATGTCTGGTGTCTGCAGCTGTATTATATCACTTAACTCCAGTATCTTCGATCTCACTCCATCTATGTTAGTGTATGCAATCTTGAGGAACTTGTTCCCCCCTCTCCTTATTCTTCACTCCCCCTCTCTCTATTGATTTTGTTGGCTTGCCTTTATGTACCACTTTACTGGTCTGCCTACCCCTATCACTTTGTAGAAAAAAGAATTTATTTCTTCTTCATTCCTGCTCTCATTTAAATGTCTTGCCTCGCCGAGGTTCAGTTTCAGCTTCTCTCTATCTTCTTTTGAAAGATCTCGTCTTAACGACCACCCTTTCCCATCCTCATCACTTTGCAATTTTCTAGCATTCCTTAGTACTTCTTCCATCTGTTTGGCACCGTTTAGGGTGATCCTCAAAGGTCGATCTTTCCCTTTTACGTACCTGCCTATTCTCCTGTAGTCGCACACATTCTCTATGGTTGTAAGACCTTCTACGAGGCCAACAATTTTATCTACTACTTTAGCTTCTTCTACAGCTCTTTCTGACCTAGATGTTATCGCCTTTTCTTTGCAGCCAAAAATGATCAGGGACTTACTCCGATCAACTGTGTTTTGCACCAACTTCGGGTTAGATGCCAATTCTTTCCTCACTTCTAGCCTAATGTTTGTTTTATCTTGGTTGCTGCAGTGTTTGACTTCCTTTACTGCTTCTTCTATTTTTTCCTTCTCCTTGGCCACTTGTGCATAAGTGAGTTGCATATCTTTCTTGCACTGTTCTATTCCCTGTGTAACTTCCTCCATTTGTGCTGACAAAAGCTGTTTCTCCTGTTGAAATTCCTTACCTAACCTATTGTAGTCATTTATGTTTAAATTTCCTTTAACTTCTTCCAAAGCTATTTTTAAGAGTTTATTTTCTTCTTCCATGGCTTTGCAATTTGTTTCCAATTGATTCTTTTCCTTGCGCAAGTCTTTCACTAAACCCTCAAGACACAAAACTTTGCTATTCAAATGGTCATTACTTTCTTTCAATTTACTAATTATTTCTACATGAGAGTTCACTATAGTTTCTAAATTTACCAACTTGTTATGTAGACTGCTAATATCAATGCTTTCTTCATTGAATCCCTCAAAATCAAGCTATGTCTTGTTTTTCCCCTTGCCAGTGGCCATCTTGAATGTTCTTCTTTGCACTGTAAACACTAGGGCAACTTTTTCTCATCCGATTTTTCACTTCCCTTAGCACTTTCCTGTTATCTCACCTATTTTTCAAGAGCACTATACCTTTATGTTCTCTGGGACACCACTCACTACCATCAACCTGTACTACAATACTTAGGATTGTTGAAATATGCTGGAGCTCCTCTGCTGCAAGTGTTGACCCTAGGGGTGTCACCTTTTTCAGGTGTACTGGTTCCTGTGCCTATTGGGCTCTATCATGTCTACATGTGACACTGTATGGGGGTCAGCCTCGTTACTTGTGTGTGGAGTCACCACATTACTTCCTAGTGCTTTCCAATTACCATTCTGACACACAAAAAAAAAAAAAAAAATCTTTCTATTATCTCTGTGGCTCTTTTGGGCACTCAGTTTCCACCTGTGTCCCCTAGTGCGTGTGCCCCTTGTGTTACATAACCTGTCCTTATCAACCCTGTCGATTCCCTTGGGAATCTTGAATGTGGTGATTAGGTCCCCCCTCACTCTTCGTCTTCCAGCGAAGTGTGGTTTAATTCCCGTAGTCTCTCATCATGAATTAGGTAGTGTACTTTTTCTTTCGGAAGGGGTTCTGTTCCCTTCTCTGTTGACTGGGCGCTGGGGGAGCAGCTTGCTCTGTTGCCTTTCGCATGGTCCTGCTGTTGGTGGGCGTTTTGGGTTGTCTTCCGGCCTCTGCTGGCGTTGGAGGACAGCTTCTCCCCCTTGGGGGGGTTCTGAGCTGGCGGGGTGGGCTTCTTCCCCTGCGCTTCGTCATTTCTTCTTCGTGGGTGCGTGGGGCGTGGTTGATCCGCCCCATCCTTCTGGGGTTCACATCTGCTCTTTGCAGTCATGAGCTTTTCCCGTTTGCAGTTCTTCTGGACTTCTTCAGTATGCGCCCTGGATCCTATGCCCTCCTCGGAGGACTGTTGTCTCGTGTTCGGATTCTGTTGGGGCCGGGTGCCTGGATGGTGGCCCTGGACCTCCAGGTCACTTCTTGGCACGTTCCTCTCCGGTTTTCTGGGACTGGCACAGTTGGTGGTGGGGCTTCAGGTTTGCTGTTTTTATTGCCTTCCCTATTTTGTAATGGGCACTTCGTATACTTTTTGCATCTTTACTGGATCTTAGTGCCCTGTCTGAGTCTGAGATTCGGTGTCTGGCCTACCTCGACAACTGGCTGGTGTGGGCTTCCAGTCAGTCCACTTGTCTGCTCGCCAGGGGATGGTTCCTCCCAAATCGCCGGGTTTGGTTTCCTGGTGATCTGGAGGTTTTACCATGTTTCCGTCCCGGGTTCAGACCTGGGCCTTGTTTAGGACTCTTGGGCCACTCATTGTCTTTTCCTCCAGAAGTGTTACTGCGGCTGTGGTCCCGCCTTCGACTGTACAGGAGGGGGTCCCGGGTTTCTCTGCGGTTGCTTGAGCGGTTGTGCGGGAGTCTGCACTTCGGCGTGCTTGTCTGCCCGCGGAGTCAGGTTTGGCTACGGCGTTTGTTGGTTCCTTCAAAGACTTCCCTTCCGCCTCTTGCATTCATTGGGTTCCTCCAGGGATCTTGTGTTGGTGCTGCGTCACCAGCTTCCTCTTTGGGGTTTTCAGGGTTCCGTGCCTTGGCACCTCCCCGAGCCTTCGCTCGATGTGTTCACGGACGGGTCGTCTCTTGGCTGGGGCTTTGTGACCAGTGCTCACCAGGTCGGCCGAGGTTGATGGAGTCTGTCTGTCCGTCGGGCTCACAGCACGGTTCGGGTGTTCGTGGCTGTCTGGTTTGCGCTTCGGAGGGTTTGGGTCTACCATTCAGCTCTGTTCGGACTGTTCTCTGGTGGTTCTTGCCGGAACCGCAGGGGTTTGGCTAACCGTGAGGTTCATGTCCGGGGTGTGTCCTGCGTCTTGGCGGACAGCTGTCTCGGTTCATTCCTCTTCGTGGGTTGGCCAGTCGTCGCCGATTCGTTTTGTTGGCTCTGTCGGGCGTATGGACTCCCTGGCCATGGACGTCTTCGGGTCAGCGTGGTCTAGGCGTCGCCCATTTTGTGGCGCCCTTGCCCACCTGCGAGGACTTCACGGTGGATGCTTTCGGCAGGACTGGTCGAGGTGGGGGGTACCTGTTCCTCTTCTCCCGGTCCAGCTGTTGCTTCGGATTCTGGCTCGGTTGCAGCACTTTCCCACAAGAGCAGTCCTTATGGTTCCGTGGTGGCTGGCCCGGCCTTCTTTTCAGACGCTGCTTGATAGGTGTCCGAACCCGGGGCGTTTTTCCTGAGGCTCCGCCTCTTTCAGCAGACCGAATCGGTCCTGTCCGTGACTGGTTCGACCTTCTCCTTGGCTCTTCGCGTCTGGTATTTTGACGCGGGTATCGCCATCTCTATGGTGTTCAGGTGGCTTTGTTGACGGTGTCCCACCTGCGAACTTCGACTTGGCGACAGTATGACGTTTCATACGTTTTCTCGTGTTTTGCTTCCCCTCCGGCCTGCTCATGCGTCGCCTGAGCCATCCTGGTCCTTGTTCAGGGTGCCTTCTTATCTTCCCCTCAGTTTGTGGTAGCCCCTTCGGTTCAGTTTCCTGCTCTTTGGTACTGGTGGTAGCTTATACGTGTGCAGCCTTTCTCTGTCCTGGCGATGGTCAAGACGGCTGCTTTCCAGAGGGGTTCTTGGGGTATTGGTACTTGATTGGTTTGGCCGGGGGGTGCGTCCTGTGTTGTCCGGTTGTGCTTTTTGCAGTTGCCGGCGTACCGTGTCTGGGGATGCGCTGTGGTTGATCCGGTTCCTTCGTTCCCTGTTTTCAGGGCTCGGGTCTCCCAGGTCGTCCGCAGAGTTTTCATTCTTCCAGCCTGCGGTCTGTCTTTGCACCCGTGCTGTTCAGACGTTTGCAGCTTTTGCTGCTGTGTTGGCGACGTCTAGGGCTCATTTCGGGCGCAGGGATTTGTGGGTCGCACAGGTTCTTGGCCGCCCATCCTTATGCGCGTCTGCTCCTGGGCGTTCTTGTTGCCTTGGGTCGCAGGTTTGCAACCGGTTGTCTTGGCTTTGCGTTGCGGAGTTTGTGGCGGCCGCCTCTCGGGTTAGCCCTTTCTTTTCCTTCTCTTTTGGGCATGAAGCTCCAGGGAGCCGTAGGGGCTCCCCACAGAAAACCAGCGTTGAATGTAATGAAACGCCATTTTCTGGGTGAGCCCTGGAGGCTCCCTGGCAACCCTCCCTCCCACTGGTCGGCGGTTTTTTCGCGTTGGTTGAAGCTTAGCTTCCAAACTGAAGCTTGGCAGCCGGCGTGGTAGGTCCGGGGCTCCCCCCTCCCCCTCCCGGGGTGGGGAGGGCTGTGCGGACGATCGGCGCGGCAGTAAAGTGTGATGTTTGCTTGTTTGCTTGTTTCCTTGTGATTGTAGGGAGTTTCTACCTCTCTGTTCGGTTTTTGTTTTAGCTTTTTACCATGTGGGGGTTTGTTTTGTTATGCCTACCTTTCTGGGTGCATAACCCCGGTCGATGGCAGATAAGGAAAACCCCAACCACAAGGGGTTTTCCAGGGCCATTGCTCCCTGAAACCTCTCTGAAGGGGCCAGGTTCTGGCACTGGTCCCTGGTAGGTCTGAACTCCATAGCTAATGTCCCGGTCTAATATAACATACATTAGCCCGATAAACTCCAGGGAGCCTCCGGGGCTCACCCAGAAAATGGCGTTTCATTACATTCAACGCTGGTTTTTTTTTCCCTACAGGACTGAGAAGCTATTATGAGAATTATTCCCGGAGAGTTACGAAGTTGGTGGGCTGCAACTATTTAATAGCAACTCTTCTCAACACTCATGCTACTCAGCTACAAAGAGACAGAATTATGCCCATAAGTATAGGAAAAAAGGTAAAATATTTTGTTTCTCATCATCCATTTCAGTGTTTTTCATGCTAAACAGAAAAAGAAAAATGATCATAGAGGCAGTAAAAGAATAGGAAATGAAATTTAAAACATTTAGATACAGTATATACACAATTATTAAGGATTAAATATTTTTAACAATTTTTCTGGGAGGAGCCCCTTCAGCTCCGCGGAGTTATCTGGGCTGATATGAATGTATTAGACCATGTATTGAATGTAGACCCTGATATGAATGTATTAAAAAATAAAGATTATAATTTTTTTAATTTATATAACATGTTTATGAGAATTCAGCATTGGCAGATGCAGCATGGCTTGTAGGGCATTCATTGCGGGGGAGATGCTGCAAGACTTGTTGATGGGAATTCAGCATCAGCAGGTGCAACATGGCTTGTAGAGCAGTCGTTGCCAATGGATGCTGCACGAATTGTAGATGGGAATTCAGCATCAGCGGATGCAGCATGGCTTGTAGGGCATTCGTTGCTGGTGGATGCTGCACGACTTGATGATGGGAATTCACCATCGGCGGATGCAGCATGGCTTATAGGGCACTCGTTGCTGGCAGATGCTGCATGACTTGTTGGGAATTCAGCATCGGCAGAAGCAGCATGGCTTCTAGGGCGTTTGTTGCCGGCGGATGTTACACAACTTGTTGACGGGAATTCAGCATGGCTTATAGGACATTCATTGCTGGTGGATACTGTACGACTTGTTGATGGGAATTCAGCATAAGCAAGTGCAGCATGACTTGCAGAGCATTTGTTGCTGGCAGATGCTGCACTACTTGTTGAATTCCCAGTGAGTGCAGCATGGCTTGTAAACGAAGATTTTTCATGGCCCATTGAAATCATGAATTTATCAATTTTTGTATGAATCTGATTATCTTTAGCTAATATTCTGAGACAGTAATGTCCTTCAAAATTGAAGCTAGCCACGCGAGTCCACAGTAAACAATGAGGACACATGGCCCGACACAATACATTCATATCCGTGGGGAAAAAAATACCTAGTGCTTATAATATAAAAGGTATTTAATAAGAAAATAAAGAATTTTGCTTAATAACAATTGTTTCCAAATATTATATTATTAATAATTTATAATTAGCTTCATTAAACTGTATCATTTTAAAAAGTTAAGATTTAATTTACGACTCTGGACGATCGAGGGCAGTGGCGGCTTACTATGTGAGGGCACACCAATGCCAAAACATACCCAATACCGACCTACAGTTTTATCGATTGTCAAACCGGTATTTAAGGCTCCAAAACTGTTCGTTGGAACCGGCAATACGGTAAATAAGAGGCTGTTAAATCAAGTGGATACTTCTGATAAGGTTTGTCCTTTCTTTCTTTCTTGGCTTTTTCAGGACAGTCATTTGATGCCAAATACTGTCGCCTCATATTGTGCGGCACTGGCGGAGATGCTTCAGCTTGCGTTCGGGATGGATGTCACTTCCGCTCCATTTCGTAAAGCTTTCTTGTGCTTTGTTTCACCTGCGACCTGCTTGTGAGCCACATGAGCCGTCCTGGTCCTTGGACAGGGTGCTCTCCTTTCTCTCTTCTCCTCAGTTTGTGGTGGCCCCTTTGGTTCAAGATGTTTTTTTCAAGGCTCTCTTTCTGTTGGCATTAGCCTCTGGGTATCGGGTTGGTGAGCTTCATGCTCTCCTCTGGTGCAAGGGGTTTCTGCTCTTTCGGTCCTGGTAGTCGGTTTGTTAGGTTGCAGCCTTCTCCTTCTTTTCTGGTGAAGAACAAGACGGCTGCTTTCCAGAGGGGTCCTTGGGTCATTGATGCTTGGTTGGTCAGACCAGAGGTGCATCACATGTTGTGTCCCGTTGTGGCTCTTTTGCCATTACCTGTGCGCCTAGGCTTCTGTGGCCGGGGATGCTCTTTGGGTTAATCTGATTTCCCTCGTTCTTTGTTCCAGGACTCGCGTCTCCATAGGTTGTCTGCAGGGTTATTAACACTCTTCTACCTAGGGTGTATGCTCCGTTTGTATGCACGAACTACTCCTGGCGGTGCGGGCGAGCGTGTGGAGACACCAAAATGTGTATACATGTTTCAGTTTTCTCACCTTAATTCTCGTGCTACGTTGTTCGTTTTGGTATCATTGTGTTTGTAATAGAATTCCCTACAGGTGTATATGCATATAATGTTCAAAAGCCTAGCATGAATCCCCACAGCAAAGCCTAAAGTCAGCAAAAGTTACCCGTGAGCGCACAAAATCAGTAAAATGTGTATACTCATTTCAGTTTTCTCACCTTAATTCTTGTGCTACGTCATTCATTTTGGTATCATTGCGTTTGCAATTAAATTTCCTGTAGATATATATATGCATATATTGTCCAAAAGCCCAGCGTGACTTTCCTTAGCAAAGCCTAAAGTTACCCGTGAACGAGCACCAATTGGAACACCCGCAACCTAATGTGTATACTTGTTCAGTTTGATAACATCAAATTTCGTGCTACGTCACTCGTTTTGGTATCGCATTGTTCGCAATATAAAGGCGGGTATTGTAAAACTAGTCCCATAATAATAAAGTAATAAATTGAATTTTAACAAATATTTAAAATTTTTGATGCACATCATCACAAAATTATTTATATTTTTCCAGTGTTCTGACATAAATTTTCGTGTTACATCTTTCATTTTGGTATCAAATTGTTCACAATCTAAAGGTGTGCATTTTAAAACTAGTCCCATAATAATAGCACAATAAATGGAATTTTAACAAATATTTTAAATTTTGGACGCAAAATTGTATTTATAATCTTTCCAGTGTTCTGACATTAATTTTCGGGTTACATTTTTCATTTAGGTATCAAATTATGCACACTTTAAAGGCAATCATTTTGAAATCACTCCCAGATTGATCGGATAAAATTTTACATTTTAACAAATATTTTAACACTTTCGCCCAGCGGTAGCGCCGGACATCGTCACCAAGTTTTCTCTTGTGTCCGCATGGGTGACTCCAGCTGGAGTCTCGAGAAAAAATATTTGTATAAATTCCAATTTCTATCCGATCTACTTGGGGATAGTTTACAAATGTTCGCCGTGAAATTTACGTTTTCTCTAATAGCCGAAGAGCTTATTTGGGAGAACGGCATGGCAGTGAATCATTGTGGTAAAACAATTGTATTATTGACACGACGAGTATAATCAACATAGTTTTTTTATTTGTTGCTGGTCGAACGCATCCTTATGTGACATTTTATACTTATGGTCTTCTAGAACATTCTATTGCGAACACATTGGTACAAAAATGAAATACGTACATCGAAAAATAATGTCAGGACAGTGAATTGAATATAGACTTTTTAATGCGGGTTTCGACGATATGCCGCCGCGGGTAACACTTCGGCCACTTCCCACACTCTTGTGGGTGGGCTGCAACATTGATTCTATATTTATATGCATATGTCCGTGTAGAGAATTTTATTGCGATTTCAGTGATACCAAAATTAACCCTGTAGGACAAGTGTGGAGATGACAACCCTAAAGATAGTAGAAACATTTCGTTGCTGTCTGGCGCTCGTGACTAGTGATCGACGTAGTTTTTTTATTTGGTGCTGATCTAACTTATGTTTTGGTGACATTTTATATTTATGTTCTTCTAGAACATTCTATTGCGAACACATTGGTACAAAAATGAAATACTGTATGTACATCGAAAATTAACGTCAGGACAGTGACAAGAGTATACACTTTTAAATGTTGCCGCTCGATCGCCCGAAACGCTGCGCGCACAAGGGGAAAGTTTTTTTCCATTCGCCGGAGCGCGAAAGTGTTAATAATCGGACGCCACTGGTGTCACCGACTCGGACTCAGGAGAAAAAAATCAGACGCCAGGGGCGTTAGAAGAGTGCAAAAGTGTTAAGTCTAGCCAGCCTGTGGTCTGTCTTCGTGCCCATGAAGTTCGGAAGTTTGCCGGTTTGGCTGCCGTCTTCGGCAACATGTCTTGGGCTGATATTCAGGTGCGAGGGTTTTGGAGGTCGAACAGGGTCTTAGCTGTCCATTATTTGGTTATCATTCCTGGTTCTGAGCGTACATTTGTGGCTTTGGGTCACAGGTTGCAGCCAGATGTCTCTCCTTCGAGTTAAGGGGCGAGTGGCGACTGGTAAGTCCCTCTCGTTTTATCTTTGGTTATGTATCTTTAGGGAGCCGAAGGGGCTCCCCCCAGAAAACCAGTGCTTAATGTAATAAAATACCATTTTCTGGGTGAGCCCCAGAAGCTCCCTGGTACCCTGGTTTCCGGTAGGCTGAACTCCATTGACTATTGCCCTAATCTAATATATCACATATTAGCCCGATAGCTCTAGGGAGCCTCCGAGGCTCGCCCAGAAAAGTGGCGTTTCATTACATTCGATGCTGGTTTTTATTCATTAATAGAAATACTCCTTCCTTCTTGAATTTTCATTCACTCCTATTATTATAGCATTTCTTCTTTTCACTTTATTATTATTTCCTTTGATCTTTGTCTCGCCAGAAACTATAGCACATAAAACCAGCATTGAATGTAATGAAATGCCATTTTCCGGGTGAGATCCGGAGGCTCCCCGGAGCTATCCAGGCTGATATTGCTAATGTCAAACTTTGGCATCAGTCATGTGTATGGAGTTCTTAGGCTTACTGGGAACCACAAGCCAGAACCTGGCTCCCTCAGAGAGGCACGAGGAGCAATGGCCTATAGAAACCCCCATGTGGTTGGAAGCATTCTATGTCTTCCATTGACCGGGTCAGGCACCCAGAAAGGTAAGCATCCCAAAACAAACCCCTATTCTGGTTAAGAAGTTGCTACTGGGAGCCGAACTAGTGGACAGAACTCCCAAAATAAAAACGAGCTAATGAGTATGACGTCACTACGTCGCCTCGCCGCCATCTGCGCAGCTCCCTCCTCCCTGGGAGGGGGAAGGGGGAGTCCCAGACCCCTTGCGCTGGCAACCCAAGATGCCAGTTCTAAGGCTGGATATCAAAACATGCGAGAAAACGTCGACCGGGGGTCGGAAGGGAGGATTGCCGGGGAGCCTCCGGGTCTCACACAGAAAATGGCGTTTCATTAAATTAAACGCTGATTTTCTGGTGGGAAAACTAACTTCCCAATTAGCTCCCCAGAGCTACCTACCCAAAGATGAAAACAAGAAGGACCTAACCCTGGAGGCAGAAATCGCTCACTCCCCAACTCGAAGTGGAGACAAAAGACTGCAACTGCCAACCCAAGGCCACACAGGTCCGACAAGGCCCAGGAACATCAACGAAGGAATGCATAGCCATCCTACGAATGTTGTGGGCACGGGGATAGACATAGACAGCAGGCTGGCTGGACCGAACCACCCTGCGGACGACCTGAGAGAACCGCACCCTGGAACAGGGAAGAAGGGAAACCGGAACAACCCAAAGCATGACAACCCGGTCACAGCAGCCGTGGCACGCAAAGAACGGCAAAGCGCCGCAACACACATGATGCACCCCCGGCCAGACCAGCCAAACAACAACAACCCAAGGACCCCTCCGGAAAGCAGCCTTTTTAGTCTTCACCAGAAAAGAAGGAGACGGCAGCAAGTGACCAAACCTATCACGAGGACCAAAAGAGCCAAAACCTTGGTGCCGGAGGAGAGCATGAAGCACCCCAACCCAACCCCCAGGGGCCAACGCCAACAAGAAAAGAGCCTCGGAAAACAATCCAGAAGCAAAACCAGAGCAGCTCTGCCAGCGCCGCACGAGACAAGGCGACAGAATGTGGCAAGATGATGGCCTTGAACATCCACAAGAGAAGGACAAGACCATGCCAACAAAACGCAGCAAACCTACGAAGGGAGAAAAAGAAAAAGGAAGGACCGCCAAAAACCCCTACACTGCCGCCGAGACGAAGCACGCAGGTGGGGCACCATCAACGAAGTCACCTGAACACCAACAGATGGTGAGAGACTCGAGGCAGAACCGAACCAGCCCCGCCATGGACCGCTCGAGCATAGGAAGAGGCGGAGCCGTGGGAAAACCTCGGGAGCGTTCACCGAGCAACCAGAGCTGGAAACCCAAGTCAGCAAGGAACCAGATGGAACGTCTGCCATACAGAAAACTTCCCAATGCTACCAAGCTTGTCAGGAGATCGGAGTCACTGTGGTTCCGACGCAAGACTCATGAGAATTGACACCTCGAGATCAGGAAAATGCCAACTGGCAGGGTAAGCCAGGAAACCTGGAGCCCAAACCCGGCAAGTCGGGAAAGAACCAACCTGGGCGAGCAGAAACGCCCTGTCCGGGAGGAACCTCCCGGGACCCCTGAAGGACCAACAAGTCCGACAACAGATGACAACTAGATGCCGCCAGCAGAAAAACGCTGAAAAGCAGACACCTCAAACAGCAAGGACAAAAGTGCGATGAAAATTGAAGACCTAGGTCCCAGGCCGAGGCCAAGGAAGCGAGCACTGCGAGCTGAAAAGCAAACCGAAAAGCAGGGACACCGCATCCCACAGGAGTGGCGAACGCAGCCCCAGCAGGGCAGAACAAAGAGTAAAACAGAGTAAAGTATGAGGTATGAGGAGAACAAACCAGTACATGAACAGCACGAAAAGAAAAACGCACCGCCTGAAAGGGAACACAAAGAATAAGGCCGGAGCCAGGGCCTGAAACCTAGCACCTCCCGGCCCAACGAAAAGAAACTGCAGGGGCAGGAGGGGAAGAACGGAAGCTACATCCACCTGCATACAGGGCAACCTAGAACCTGGAAGTGTCAAACAAGGAGAAGATCAGGACCAAAACCGAACACAGGGGCGGTGCAAAAGCAGGAAACTGAACATGGACAAAACCCAACCTAGCATTAGTAGAGCCAAGAAGCACATACTAAAACACACAACAATATGTAGGAGCGAATGAGAAAAAACTGAAAATGCAAGAAAAAGATCAGAAAAACAGTCCAAGCACCAGCTAGGGACAAGAGTGTAGAAGGAAGACGAGGAACGAAGAAGACAGCAGCAATCGGGAATGAAAGGGACACGACCTACTACACACAGAGAATCCAATGCATATGGAAGGGCTCAGCCAGGCACTGCACGACGGTCAAGGAATGAGTGTCCAAGATAAGACCACGAAAAACGGGGCCGTGCCCCATCGTGTAATAAATAACACAGACGAACAAGTAGGGCCACAGGAAGAAGCATGCAATGGGCCAAACAAAACGCCACAATCAATCCCCAGCACGAATCCAAAAACCATGAACCAGCGCCTGGCTAAAGAGACTCCCAACCGCATAAACTCACCTGCAGAGCATAGCCACTAACGTGTCAACACCTTAGCTGAGAATATTCCAGGAGCACCGCTAGAGGAAGAAGGCCAGAGCCGCATGTGCAGGAGAAAAGTAGGGTAGTGGCGAATGCGGGGTCCCACACCCGTATGCAGAGAAAAACTAGGCGTCCTCCCCATATTGGTAATCCAGAACACCCCCAGTATCTACAGGGCTCGGACTGGAGAGATAAGAGGAGCGAGAGAGGCGAAGCACCCGAGAGAAAAAGGACGTAGAACACCACCACTTGTACACACCGCCCATAAACAAAAACTCCCATGGCGCATGCGCAGGACGCATGAGGTTCGAACCGCACAACCCGCCCGACGGGGAGGGCATCAACTAGGAGTACTTAAGGAATATTAGCAGTGCCGAGACAGAGCATAGAGAGAAGATATAATAACAAAAGAATGAGACAGTACTGAAAACCAAAAAGAAGCATAGAAGAGGACTGGAGTCCTAGAAAGGACTGGAGGTAAGCCTCACCGGAAGACGACAGACGTTCCAGTAATATGGGAAGAATCGAAGACCTTCCCGAACCTTCGAGATCCTACAGAAGCAAGCACAAAATCATGAAGGCTCATAAAGGCACAGTCGCATCTGAGACCAAAGGTCAAGCAGAACCCCGATACGAGGGAAACACGACCTCGACATGACAGAGAAGTCCCGTCCCAGAGAAGAAGGGTGAGAGAACGGAGAATAGTACCCACCGACAAGACGGAACCAACGGACCCGAAGGGACAAGGAACCGAACCCGGGGAGGGGCCGATGCCCAACAACTCGTACGCAGAGGGGGGAAAGGAAAAACCCCCACTTCCCGTAACTGCAAGCTCTGCTCAGAGGGTAGAAAACCCCGGTGGGGTCCAACGGGGCCCCCCCAAGGCAGCCCCTCCCCAACCCCTGAGAATCTCCACGGCAGGACCTGGGTCCGAGCCGTCCCCCCAATGCCCCAGCCTTACAAGAAAAAGCTGGGGCAGCCAGATAAATACAGTACTAAGGAAGGGAGCCCACTGGCTGACCCATAGAACACGGCTGGAGGAACAGGCTCGAATGCCTCCGTCGCCACCTCGGAATGGGAAATCCCCGAGACTGCCCGAGTCTCAACACCATCGAAACCCCGCCCCGCCCCCGAACCCACAGACAGTGAAGATCCGGATGCAGGGAAGAAGGGGGGGAGACCAGACTAAACCACAACAGGGGAAAGACAAGGGGGCGCGGACAGAAAAAAAAACAAAGCGACCAACATTCCCATGCCCTGTCACAACAACCAAGACGAGGCAGCCTTAGGGCTTCCGTGGAGCAAACAACCTAGCTCGTTGCAACCACCTGAACCCAACATGCAACGCTCGTGCTGCCTGCACCTGCATAGTCAGCATAGGATTGGGTAACTGAGTCACAAACAAGCAACAAAACTCGCAGGACTCTGGGTCGAAGGGTCCGCCGACCCAACAGGCAGCAGACGGAGGCAAAAACAGTGAGAGTCACCCTGAGACAAGGGGACAGAGCAACTCTCGAACTCGCACAAAGCGAGTGGGGATTCAGGGGTCACATCCATCGGACCCACATGCCCCCATAGGGATTCCCAGGGTCCTGGGACTGAACTCACGCTCAAGGAAGCTCAGGCAGGGTACTGCTAACTGGCGTCCAAGTCTACCAAACAACTTTTTAAGAACTGAACCCCTGGGACATGTACACTCACGGGGACCAAGCAGGAGGGTACCACCTGAATAGAGAAGAGCACTCAGTACACAGAGGGCAGTAACGAAGGCAGACCCCCACCAGGCAGGCAAACAAAAAGAAAAAGAAAACCCCACAAGAGGACAGCATACCCAGGCGGAATAGAGCAAGCCGCAATGATCGGTGAAAACAAGCTGCGCCCCTTACCAGTGGAAACTGCCCCCTACCCTAAGGTGAACATGGGAGACAAAACACCCTAGCGCACAAAGGGCGGCCAACAACCGAGCAGTAAATGGCCAAACAGAGGCAGAACCCAAGGAACCTGTGGAAGGTGGCCCCAAGCCCCAAGGGCAGTACTTACAGGGCACCTTGGAAAAGTTAACCTAGGCACATGCAGCCCAAGTACTGAAGAATCACTCCTGTCTCGCATGCCCCCTATAAGACAGCCACCATGCCACAAGGCACAGAGCTGAGACCAAGACTGGAGCCAGAGCACACAACTTCTGCCTAGTGCATCAGCCTCAGAACTGGGGTCTTGGGTTGCCGGCATGAGGGGGGGAGCTCCACAGACGGCATCGTGGTGACATCATACTCATTAGCTCGTTTTTATTTTGGGAGTTCTGTCTACTAGTTCGGCTCTCAGTAACAATTTCTTAACCAGAATAGGGGTTTGTTTTGGGATGCTTACCTTTCTGGGTACCTGACTCCAGTCGATGGCAGACAAAGAATGCTTCCAACCACATGGGGGTTTGTATAGGCCATTGCTCCTCGTGCCTCTCTGAGGGGGCCAGGTTTTGGCTCGTGGTTTCCGGTAGGCCTAAGAACTCCATACACATGACTGATGCCAAAGTCTGACATTAACAATATCAGCCTGGATAGCTCTGGGGAGCCGACGGGGCTTCCCCACAGAAAATGGTCATTACTTAAAACGTTTCACTACTTCCAACTTCTGTTCTTGATTTATTTCACAACATTTTACAGCCATATAAACCTGCCTATGCTTTCTGGCCCCCTGGGCAGATGCATGCCCTATATAGTTGTTTTGATCTTTAGTTGGAAGAAATTTTAGGAAGGTGTATCCAGCCTGATTCCCACACCATTATAAGGCAGGAAATGTGAGGCTAATACAGTACTGTATATTAGCTTGTAAAAATTTCAGGAAAATTCAGAGAACCTCAAGCTCGACCCTTTGTTCAGTGAAGAGGAGACTCCGATGAAATCACTGGATGTGCTGACATCTGGATCATGTGCTCTGTCTTCTTTTGAAACTTTCCAGCAAATGGCAGATGTAAAAGTAAGCTCAAATACCTCATAGAAATCTTGAAAGTGTCTCGTGTTTATGTGAATTACACAACTTGTTGCTTCTAGTTATATTACAATGAAACAAAATTCTGGCTAATGTATTACATATTCTAATATGTTAGACTAGTCCATCTTGTTATTTTGTTCCACTTGATATAATGACATAAGTGATCTGGTTATGTGACATTTGTGTATGAAAATGTGGTGTATTGAGATAGCCATGCACCTTGGCATATATTTATCTGAGAATTATATATTTTCAGGTCTTTGAGAAGGAGGCAAACATAGATAAAGGTTCACCAACTCCAGAAACTGGTGTGACAACAGAAGAACAGATTCACTTAAAAAGGGAGGAACAACTCTCTCGCCTGCAGACTGAAATAAGCAACGTTATGAATAAGACTGAAGAATGTACTCAGGGTATTCAGCAGTCTATGTCAGTGTTAGCCAAGGTGAAAAATTATTTATATGTTGCTTATTTACATATTCAGCAGTTAGCATGATAGGAATGATAATGTTGTATAATATCAGAAAATGTTAACTAAAATTTATTCATGTAATTAAATGGAAATATTTAGTTTAATCCTTTTTTATGAGCTCTTATAGAACTCAATAAAGGAGTATTGCTTCATGTTATAGCTTTGATTATTTTAAACCACAATTGAAGTACATTGCCTGCTAAAAATAAAAAGTCACTCAACCTTCCATGGAGAAATATTTGGCAAGTAATGAATTAAAAATAAACATTAACACAAGCAATAAATTGCTTCTCCATACAGTGTAAATACCAGGTGGGAATGTGGAACTACAGTACTGAGGTGCTTCCCAGAAAATGGTGTTTCATTACACTCAACACATTATCTGGACTAGGCCCCATGAGTTTTCTCACTACAAGAGTTATATATATATACACAAGATTTCTTACATTCTTGTAAAGCCACTAGCATGCATAGCATTTTGAGAAGGTCCTTAACCCCAATTTTCTCCGGAATATGACCCACCAAATTGTTTAACAACCAGGTACCCATTCACTGTTAGGTGAACAGAAGCTACAGTTAAGGATTGGCGCCCAGTCAATCCTTCCCGGCCAGGATACGAACCCAGGCCAAAGCGCTTGCAAAATGCCGGGCGAGTGTTTTATCACTGTGCCACGGGGACAGTGCCTTGAAGAAGAGACATATTCATAATCTTGATCCTAGAAAGACTAAATAAAATAGCAATAAAAACCCTGTGTTGAATGTAATAAGACACCTCTTTCCGGATGATCTCTGGTGGCTACCTGAGGCTATCTCACTGAGATTGCTCCATACAGGAGGCTTGGTCGACGACCGGGCCGCGGGGACATTAAGCCCCGGAAGCACCTCAAGGTAACCTCAAGGTAAGGTACACATGGGTCATATCAGACATGAGAGTTCAGTTTGGCATATCAGGGACCAGAGCCAAATCTGCCGCCATTTTCACTGAGGCACAGAGAGCAAGTGACAATTTGCCACCACACCAGAAAAACATCAAGAAAGTCAATGAACTTTTACAGACAACTGGAGGGATAAGAAAGACTTAAGCTTCGAAATTTTGCCAAACAAATCTGCAAACGATTCATATAATTCAAGAGAAAAAATAAAAATTAGTGTGAATCTTGATAGCGAATGCTACCACCAGGCAGCCCATCTTCCACATGCAGCCATATTCCTTACCTGGTTCTGGAGCTGAAGAACATCCCACCAATGAACCAACTAACCTTGTAGCAAGGGAGTGAGTTAGGGAGCCATCAGGGCTTATCCAGAAATAGGAGATTCATTACATTCACTGCTGGATTTCTCGGGAAGCCCCTGTTGCATCTTGAAGCTAACCACAGAAAACCAAAATTGGACTTAATAGACAGCAGGAGAGGCACCATGCACTAGGATGAAGAAAAGAATCCAGGCTGGGAGACATGGCCAAAGGCAACACATGACCAAATGTGACCAAGGATATTAATCAAATACAGTACTGGGTCTTTAGAACCCTGTTAGAATGCCAAAACCCATGAGTTAAATATCAGCCCAGGACATGTTGTAGAAGACTGCTTCTAATACAGCATACTTGCAAACACCATGGGCCCAAGGGTTGACCACTGGCTGGCTACATTTGATGACAGTGTGGATGATCTATGAAATATGAGCCTTGGAACAGGGGACCAAGAAAACTGAAAAAAGCGTCCACCAAGGGAGAACTGGTGACCAACAGATAGTGGCAAAGAGCCACAACTGGACACAAAATGTGATGCACCCCCAACTGGACTAACCAAGCATCTATCACCAATGGATTCATCTGAAAGCTGGCGTAGCTCAGTCGATTAAGGCAGCGTCTGGGATGATCTTGGACGTAGGTTCGTATCCTCGTCACGGCCCTTGTGGATTTGTTCATTGATGCATCACGCTATTGTAATTTCTGTGTGTAATGAAGTAAGGGTGAAGAGGTAGAACAGTCTATTGACATAACTCGAGTGCATGGGGGAGTTGTGTAAAACCCTGGTTTATGTCTCGGAGAGGCTGCAGGATCCAAGTAAATTAGTTTCAACTTCTGGTTTCAACTCTTTTTGACCGTATCGTAGCTCAGTCGATTAAGGCAGCGTCTGGGATGATCTCGGACGTCTGTTCAAATTCTCGTCACGGCTCTTGTGGATTTGTTCTTTGGTCCTGTCGCCGTTCGCCCCCATTGACGGGGTGATGGGGGGGGAGGCTCACGCTGTTTGCTCTTGCCTGGTCCCACGATTCGTGGGCATTTCAAATTGTTTCCTCCGGTCTGCAGTCCCAAACTACTCCTTCGAGGGGTTTGGGGCTGGCAGGGCAGGCCTCTTTTTCCCTGCGCTCTGTCAGGTCATCTTGGAGTGGGTACGCTTGGGCGTGGTTGAAACAACGGCGTCCCTCAGGTGAGTTTCCCGCCTGTTTCCAGTTCCGAAACGGTACTGTGCAGACCTGAGGCTCGTTCTGGACTTGTCCTGTCTGAACCCCTGGGTCTTTTGCCCCTCCTTTCAGATGACTACACTGTCCCAAGTCTGGCTGCTTTTGGAGCCGGTGCTTGGATGATGTCCCTGAACGTCCGGGATGCGTATTGGCACGTCCCGATTCATCCAGGATTTAGGGACTGGCTTGTTTTTTTTGTGAGTTGGCATGCTTACCGCTTTCGTTGCTTTCCATTTGGCTTGAATCTGGCGCCTCGCATTTTTACACACCTTACCCGGGTCATGGTGACCAGTTTGCGTCTGTTAGGGGTTCGGGTTCTGGCTTATTTCGACGACTGGCTGGTCTGGGCTTCCAGCCAGTCCACATGTCTACTCATCAGAGATTTAGTTCTTTCCCAGCTCACTGGGTTCAAGTTCTTGGTGAACTGGAGGAAATCCCATTTGGTTCCCTCCCAGATTCGGACTTAGCTGGGTCTTGTGTGGGACTCTCGGACTGCTTCCTTGTCTCTCCCTCCATCGCCATTGCTGTGGCTGCAGTCCCGCCTTCGGCTGTTTCAGGAGGGTACCCGGGTCACTCGTTGGTTGCTCGAGCAGCTGATTGGGAGTCTGAACTTTGCTGTGCTGGTCTACCCTTCGGGTCGGATCTGGCCTTGCGTCGGCTACTGCGCCGGTTTCCTCTTTGGGTTTTTGGGGTTCAGTGTTGTTGTGCCTGTCTGAGTCCTCGCTTGATGTGTTCACGTATGCATCTTCTCTCAGTTGGGGCTTTGTGACCAGTGCTCACTAGTCCGGGCAGGGTCGGTGGGGTTCCGTCCGTTCACGGGCTCACAGCACAGTACGGGAGTTCGTGGGGGTTTGGCTTTCGCTTCAGAGGGTTCGTGTTGCTTGCATATCAACGATTTGGCTCTATTCGGAATGCTCCTCGGTGGTTCATTGCCTGAACTGAGGGGGTTCGATGCCGTCCTTGGTTCTTTGGAGCTGGTCTCTTCAGGTGACTCGTCTACTGAGTTCTTGGGGTTTGGCTGTCCTGGCAGTTTGTCCAGGTGATGTCCAACGTTCTGACAGGCAGCCTGTCCCATTTCATTCCCCTGCCCTCAGAATAGACGGTTGACGATGCCTCATTCCTTTGGCTCTGCCAGACGTTCGGGTGCCCGGAGGTGGACCTCTTCACTTTGGTATTGTCGAGGCATCTTCCAATTTATGTGGCGCCCTTCCCTGACTGTGAGGCCATCGAGGTTGATGCCTTTTGACTGGACTGGTCGAGGTGAGGTTACTTGTACCTCTATCTCCCAGTTGGATTGTTGCTCCAGGTCCTGGCTCGCTTGAAGATCTATCAGGGAAGAGTAATCCTGTTGGCACCTTGGTGGCCGGCCCAGACTTGGTTTCGGGCGCTGCTTGCTCGGTGTCCAAACCCGAGGGTGTTCCTGCGGCTCCGCTTCTTTCAGCAGATCAGTCTGGTCCAGTACATGGCTGGTTCTATCTTTGAACCAGCCTCCTCTGATCTTTGGTACGATCAGAGGAGTACGATCGTCTCCTCTGATCTTCGCGTATGGTCTTTTTGACACTGGTTTATCACCACTTGTATGGTGATCAGGTGGCTTCGTTGATGGTGTCCCACCTGCGAGTCTCATCTTGGCAGCAGTATGAAGTTTCCTGGTGGTCCTTTCTCCATTTCTTGACTCTTCGTAGGTTGTCTTCGATATCTCATCGGGTTGTTTTGTCCTTTCTCTCTTGGTTGTTTCAGGACCATCATCTTATGCCAAATACTGTCACCTCGTATCGTGCGGCGCTGGCAGAGTCGCTTCAGCTTAAGTTCGGAGTGGATGTCACTTCTGCTCCGTTCCGAACGCTCTCTAGGGCATTGTTTCACCTCTAGCCTGCTCATGTGCCGCCGGTGCATCTCGAGGGGCATCTTCACCCTTCACACCAGTGCCTTGAGAGTGCGTCTTTTACGCTGGCAAATATGGTATATATTCCATATATTTTCCATATACTGTACAGTATCTGTGTGTTAAGAGTTATGCAGGTTACTGATTAACATTAAAATTCTTATCTAATTTTATATTTTACAGCTCACTGAGGAATTGACAAAAGAAGAACAGATGAAAGAAGAGCATATGATAGAATTTAATATGAAACGGAAAACATCAAGTCTTTTACCTGAATCATCAACAAATATTCAGAGACTACAGGTAAGACTTGAGATCAGAATATAATTTTGTGTCTTCATTATCATCACTGTATTTCTCACTTTGGTTGAATGGAGAGGCATCTGCCCATAATTGAAAGGGAAATAGAAGGTTATAGATACAATTATTAAAAATGTCATTTCTTCATATGTTACATTATTTTCATTATATAGCATCAAAGATAAAGAAGCACAACCACACTCTCCAGCTGTCATCACCAGCAGCACACCATTGCTTTGTACGACCTGGTTGATAGTACAGTAGAATCTTGGTTTTAGAATGCCCCTCTTTTCAATTTTTTTGTTTCTGTGGGGAGCCCCTATGGCTCCCTGGAGCTTATCAGGCTAATGTTTGTTATATTAGACCAGGATATTAGCTCAGGAGTTCAGATCTACCAGGGACCAGCGCCAGAACCTGGCCCCTTCAGAGAGGTTTCAGGGAGCAATGGCCCTGGAAAACCCCTTGTGGTTGGGGTTTTCCTTATCTGCCATCGACCGGGGTTAGGCACCCAGAAAGGTAGGCATAACAAAACAAACCCCACATGGTAAAAACTAAAACAAAAACCGAACATAGAGGTAGAAACTCCCTACAATCACAAGGAAACAAGCAAACATCACACTTTACTGCCGCGCCGATCGTCCGCGCAGCCCTCCCCGCCCCTGGAGGGGGAGGGGGGAGCCCCGGACCTTCCGCGCCAGCTGCCAAGCTCCAGTTCGTTCGCTAATGTCAACTGGGATTGACGCTTCTCTGGCCTCAGTTTCCTAGGCGGTGTTTGCCTTGTGTGGCGTTCACTGCCGTGTGTTGTGGTGTGCGGTGGCCAGGAGTACTTCATCAGTGCCGGGGCTGCATGTGCTTAGTGGCTGACTTCCCTAAGCACCCTGTGAGTACTGCCCTTGCGTAACAGGGTTCTCTTCCCTGGGGCGTTTGGGAACCATTCCCGTAGAGGTTCTTGCTGCTCGGCATTTGCCTCGCCCTTGGGGCCAGCTGGGGCTTGGGGCCCTTGTTTGGCCCTGGGTAGGGATTGGTATTGTGCTGGTTAGGGCGTCAAGGTGTTGCAGCCTGCCACCTAAGCGGCGGCCGGTTTCTGTTGCCTCTGGAGACGGTGTACTTTTGCGGGGTTTTTCTTTTGTTTTTAATTTTTCATGCCCGATGGGGGTCTGCCTAAGGTGGTTATAGTTCCACTGGTAGTGTTTGGCGGCCCTCTGCTAGGCCCCCGTGCTTGTACACGTCTCAGGGGTTTTCAGTGCTATAATCTACCCTCTTGTTATGTTTGGGTTTCTTAACCGGTTAGCAACACCTTGCCCGGGCTTCCCGTAGTTGCTACCCTACGGGCCCTGGAAACCCCTGTCGGGGCTCGGGGACCCATGGATGCATCTCCCGAGTTCCAGCCTGCCTTGTGCGGGTTTGAAGGTTGCAGTGTGCCCTTGTCTCAGGGTGACAGTCACCTGTTTTGCCTCCGTCATGCTGCCTGTTGGGTCAATGACACCTTTGACCCGGAGTCTTGCGAGTCCTGTTCTCTGCTTGTGCTCAGGTTTTACTCTGAGGATGTTCCTATTAGAGTACAGGCAGCATCAGCATTGCATGTTAGATTTAGGTTATTGCAACGCGCTAGGTCGGTTTCCCGCCTGGATGCCCCGAGGCTGCCCCGTTTTGGCTTTAGGGACCCTGACCTGGGGGCGTTGGTTGCTATGGCTTTGACTCCTACGCCCTCTGGTCCTTCCCCTGTGGTTCTTCCTGCACCTCTTCCCCTGTGTCCGGCTCCGAAACGTATGCGGTTTTCGGCCTTGGCACAGGATTTAGTTGGTGGAGAGACTCGGGCTGCTTCGGGGGCTGGCCCATCCGGGTCGGGGACGGAGGCATTTGAGCCGGTTCTTCCTGCCGAGGCTTCTGGGTCCCACCAGCAGGCCCCCTTCTTGTCTGCCTTTTCCTTGGACTATACCTTTTCTTCAGGGGTAGAGGGTTTGGAGGACGGCTCTGCCCCGGGTCCCGACGTAGGGGATCCTGGGGCTGGGGAGGAGTCGGCCTGGGGGCCTTGGGCCCCCTGTAATTACCTAAGTGTAGTTACAGGATGAGAGCTACGCTCGTGGTGTCCCGTCTTCCCAGCACTCTTTGTCATATAACGCTTTGAAACTACTGACGGTCTTGGCCTCCACCACCTTCTCACTTAACTTGTTCCAACCGTCTACCACTCTATTTGCGAAGGTGAATTTTCTTATATTTCTTCGGCATCTGTGTTTAGCTAGTTTAAATCTATGACCTCTTGTTCTTGAAATTCCAGGTCTCAGGAAGTCTTCCCTGTCGATTTTATCAATTCCTGTAACTATTTTGTATGTAGTGATCATATCACCTCTTTTTCTTCTGTCTTCTAGTTTTGGCATATTTAATGCTTCTAACCTCTCCTCGTAGCTCTTGCCCTTCAGTTCTGGGAGCCACTTAGTAGCATGTCTTTGCACCTTTTCCAGTTTGTTGATGTGCTTCTTAGATATTGGCACCACACAACAGCTGCATATTCTAGCTTTGGCCTAACAAAAGTCATGAACAATTTCTTTAGTATATCGCCATCCATGTATTTAAATGCAATTCTGAAGTTAGAAAGCATAGCATAGGCTCCTTGCACAATATTCTTTATGTGGTCCTCAGGTGATAGTTTTCTATCTAGAACCACTCCTAGATCTCTTTCTTTATCAGAATTCTTTAAAGATTTCTCACATAATATATAGGTTGTGTGGGGTCTATGTTCTCCTATTCCACATTCCATAACATGACATTTATTAACATTAAATTCCATTTGCCAAGTGGTGCTCCATATACTTATTTTGTCCAGGTCTTCTTGAAGGGCATGACAGTCATCTAAATTTCTTATCCTTCCTATTATCTTAGCATCATCAGCAAACATGTTCATATAATTCTGTATACCAACTGGTAGATCATTTATGTACACAATAAACATCACTGGTGCAAGAACTGAACCCTGTGGTACTCCACTTGTGACATTTCTCCATTCTGATACATTGCCTCTGATTACTGCCCTCATTTTTCTATCAGTCAGAAAATTTTTCATCCATGATAGAAGCTTACCTGTCACCCCTCCAATATTTTCCAGTTTCCAGAACAACCTCTTATGTGGAACTCTGTCGAAAGCCTTTTTTAGGTCCAGATAGATGCAGTCAACCCAACCATCTCTTTCCTGTAATATCTCTGTGGCTCGATCATAGAAACTGAGTAAATTCGATACACAGGATCTTCCAGATCGAAAACCATACTGTCTGTCTGATATTATATCATTTCTCTCTAGGTGTTCTACCCATTTAGTTTTGATTAGTTTTTCCAATACTTTCACTATTACACTTGTCAATGATACAGGTCTATAATTGAGGGGGTCTTCCCTGCTGCCACTTTTGTAGATTGGAACTATGTTAGCCTGTTTCCACCCGTCTGCTACGATTCCTGTACACAGGGATGCCTGAAAGATCAGGTGAAGTGGAATGCTGAGCTCAGATGCACATTCTCTCAGAACCCATGGTGAAACGCCATCTGGGCCAGCTGCTTTGTTCTTACCGAGCTCCTTGAGCATTTTTTCCACTTCGTCTCTAGACACCTCTATGTGTTCTATGTTGTTCTCTGGAATTCTTATTGTATCTGGTTCCCTAAAGATTTCATTTTGTACAAACACACTTTGGAACTTTTCGTTTAGTGTTTCACACATTTCCTTTTCATCTTCCGTGAATCTATTTCCCATTTTCAACCTCTGAATATTATCCTTTACCTGCAATTTGTTGTTTATGAATTTATAGAATAGACCTGGTTCTGTTTTACATTTGTCCGCAATCCCTTTTTCAAAATTTCTTTCTGCCTCTCTCCTCACTGCCATGTAGTTGTTTCTCGCATCTTTGTATCGCTGGTATGTTTGGGGGTTCGGCCTCTTCCTGTATTGATTCCATTTTTGTGTCTTTCGGTCTCTAGCCCTCTCGCAATTTCTATTGAACCAATCCTGTTTCCTAGTTCTGCATCTCTGTTTTGGTATAAATTTTTTTGTGCCTTTATCATATATTTCACAAAACTTGCCATACATCTCATTCACTTCCTTGCCTAGCATCAAGTCTGTCCAATTATACTCACTTAAAAAATTTCTAAGGTCACCATAATGTCCTCTCCTGAAGTCTGGTTTTTCAACTGCTTCAACCTCCTTATTTTCTTCCAGCTTATAACGCATTGCATACTTTATTCCCAAAAAGACATGGTCACTTTTACCCAAGGGAGGAAGGTACTGAATGTCAAATATCTCTTCCTCCTTCCTGGTAAATATCAAATCTAGCATGGAGGGAACGTCCCCTTCCCTCATCCTCGTAGCTTGTTTAACATGTTGATACAAGAATGTTTCCAGGATGAGGTCTACAAATTTACAGGTCCAAAAATCTTCTGTTTTAGCTTCATATGCTTCCCAGTCTATGGATTTCAAGTTGAAGTCACCGACTATCAACAGTCGTGATCTATCGTTATCCGCTCTCGCTATAATCTCTCTCATTATTGTTATAAGACCTTCACGTTTACTATCTAGCTCCTCCTTTGACCATGTGCTGCTTGGCGGTGGACTATATGCATTTATCATCATTAGTTTATCATCCTCATAGCAGATCTCTAGTGCTATTATGTCAACTTCTTGTGGATTGGCAGTCATTATTTCCTTCACCTTTAGGTGTTCTTTTACCAGCACAGCAACGCCACCGCCTTTCCTAATTTTTCTGTCCCGTCTCCAAATTGAGTAGCCCCTTGGGAATATGACCTCATTTAAAATTACATCTTCAAGTTTTGTCTCCGTGAGTGCAACAATGTCTGGTGTCTGCAGCTGTATTACATCACTTAACTCCAGTATCTTCGATCTCACTCCATCTATGTTGGTGTATGCAATCTTCAGGAACTTGTTCCCCCTCTCCTTATTCTTCACTCCCCCTCTCTCTATTGATTTTGTTGGTTTGCCTTTATGTACCACTTTACTGGTTTGCCTACCCCTATCACTTTGTAGAAAAAAGAATTTATTTCTTCTTCATTCCTGCTCTCATTTAAATGTTTTGCCTCGGCGAGGTTCAGTTTCAGCTTCTCTCTATCTTCTTTTGAAAGATCTCGTCTTAACGACCACCCTTTCCCATCCTCATCCCTTTGCAATTTTCTAGCATTCCTTAGTACTTCTTCCATCTGTTTGGCACCGTTTAGGGTGATCCTCAAAGGTCGATCTTTCCCTTTTACGTACCTGCCTATTCTCCTGTAGTCGCACACATTCTCTCTGTTTGTAAGACCTTCCACGAGGCCAACAATTTTATCTACTACTTTAGCTTCTTCTACAGCTCTTTCTGACCTAGATGTTATCGCCTTTTCTTTGCAGCCAAAAATGATCAGGGACTTACTCCGATCAACTGTGTTTTGCACCAACTTCGGGTTAGATGCCAATTCTTTCCTCACTTCTAGCCTAATGTTTGTTTTATCTTGGTTGCAGCAGTGTTTGACTTCCTTTACTGCTTCTTCTATTTTTTCCTTCTCCTTGGCCACTTGTGCATAAGTGAGTTGCATATCTTTCTTGCACTGTTCTATTCCCTGTGTAACTTCCTCCATCTGTGCTGACAAAAGCTGTTTCTCCTGTTGAATTTCCTTGCCTAACCTATTGTAGTCATTTATGTTTAAATTTACTTTAACTTCTTCCAAAGCTATTTTTAAGAGTTTATTTTCTTCTTCCATGGCTTTGCAATTTGTTTCCAATTGATTCTTATCCTTGCGCAAGTCTTTCACTAAACCCTCAAGACATAAAACTTTGCTATTCAAATGGTCATTACTTTCTTTCAATTTACTAATTATTTCTACATGAGAGTTCACTATAGTATCTAAATTTACCAACTTGTTATGTGACCCCGCTTGGGTGCTTTTGCCTTCCCCACGGGGTTTATTGTTGCAGGGGGAGGGGTTTTCTTACCCTCCCTCCCTGTATGAGTATGATTTGGGTTCGGCTCCTCCCCGGGTTCGGTTCCGGGCGCCTTTGGGTACCTCGGCTCCGTCTTTATAGGGGTTTGCTACTTCCCGTCTCTCTGCGAAGGTGGCACGGGAAGCTCTTGCTGCATACCTCTTGCGAGACCCGGGTTATGCCTCCCCAATGGATCCGTCCTCGTTTGAGTTTGGTTCTTCTTCCCGTTTTTGGGTGCGTTTGGAGGTTTCGGGGTCTTCCTGGCTAGCAGACTGCCCTTTCTTTTCGTTGGGGGCGTGGCATGGGTTCTGTCGGACCCGCACGCTTGATTGGCGGGAGACTGCTACTTTTATGCAGGTTTACCTGGGGGGCGAGTTTGAGCACCTTAATGCGTGCTTATTCGCTCCTGTACTTTCTCGGGATGTTGGCCTTTTACAGCTTCACGTGCAGGTTCCTCAGCTTTCGGCTTCCTTGGTTGCGGAGGAGTTGCGCTCCCGTGGTCATTTGGCTTCGGTCTTGCGTTTCTTTTCCCTTCTCGAGCTCTCTTCTGCTTGGCTCGAGGAGGATGTGGGAGCGTTGAGTGAAGGGCCTTCGTCCGGGGCGCTTTCTTCGGCAGCTAGGGCGTCGGCTGCACTGTTGAAGCTCTTTGCGCCCATCCTGAAGGAAGCGGTGTCTCTGTTTTTTGCTTCTCGCCTCGCGTGCCGTCAGGCTGTGCTCGCCCTCTCTTTGGAATCCGCTTGGGCCCTGGCTCTTAGGTTTTCGTCTCCTTTTTGTCCGTTGCTGTTTGCAGAGTCTGCAGTGTCCCAGTTTCATGCAGCTTCGGCTAGTTGTCGTCCTATGGCGGACTTGTTGATTCTCCGGAGCGGTCGTTCTCGGCAGTTTCGGAGGGGTCGTGCCAGGGTTTCGGGTTCCGCTGGTCGAGGTGGGCCATTGGTGCCAGTTTCTGAGCCGTTGTTCCCTTCGGGGCCAGCGTCGTCTGGTCGGCGCAGTGATCGCCCTGTTCGACGGTTGGGTTCTCGTAAGGGGCGTCGGCCCTTTCGCGGTTTGCCCCGTTGACGGGGCGGTGGGGGGGAGGCTCGCTCTGTTTGCCCACGCTTGGTCCCACGATTTGTGGGCCTTTTCGGTCGTGTCATCCGGCCTGCGGTGGCGTTGGGCGACTCGTCCTCCTTTGGGGGGTTCGGGGCTAACAGGGCAGGTCTCTTCTCCTGCGCTTCATCAAGTCATCTTGGAGTGGGTGCGCTTGGGCGTGGTCGAAACGACTACGTCCCTCAGGTGGGTTTCCCGCCCGTTTCCAGTGCCGAAACGGGACTGTGCGTTTCTGAGGTTCATTCTGGACTTGTCCCGTCTGAACCCCTGGATTCCTTGCCCCTCCTTTCGGATGACTACTCTGTCTCAGGTCCGGCTTCTGTTGGAGCCGGGTGCCTGCATGGTGTCCCTGGACCTCAAGGACGCGTATTGGCACGTTCCTATTCATCCGGGGTTCAGGGACTGGTTAGGCTTCGTGGTAGGGCGTCACGCTTACCGTTTTCGATGCCTACCTTTTGGCCTGAATCTAGTACCTCGCGTTTTCACGCGTCTGACCCGAGTTGTGGTGACCCGTCTGCGTCTTCTAGGGATTCGGGTTTTGGCCTACCTCGACGACTGGCTGGTGTGGGCTCCCAGTCGGTCAGCTTGTCTGCTCGCCAGGGATATGGTTCTTTCCCAGCTCACCAGGTTCGGGTTCCTGGTAAATTGGAGGAAGTCCCATCTGGTTCCGTCCCAGGTTCGGACCTGGCTGGGTCTTGTTTGGGATTCTCGGACCGCTTCCTTCTCTCCCTCCGGTGGCGTTGCGGCGGCTGCGGGACCGCCGTTTGCTGTTTCTGAGGGGGTCCCGGGTCACTCGGCGGTTGTTCGAGCGGTTGTGCGGGAGTCTGAACTTCGCCATGCTAGTCTACCCGCCGGGTCGGGTTTGGCTTCGGCGTCTGTTTTGGTTCCTTCGGGGACGTCCTTTCCGCCTCTCTCGCGATCGTTGGGTTTGCCCTCTGGGGGTCTTATGTCGGTTGCTGCGTCACCGACTTCCTCTTCGGGTTTTTCGGGGTTCAGTGCCTTGGCGCCTTCCCGAGCCCTCGCTCGATGTGTTCACGGACGCGTCGTCTCTCGGCTGGGGCTTTGTGACCAGTGCTCACCAGGCAGGCCAGGGATGGTGGGGTCCGTCCTTCCATCGGGCTCACAGCACGGTTCGGGAGTTCGCGGCTGTCTGGTTCGCGCTTCGGAGGATTCGGGTCGCTCGGGGATCGACCATTCGCCTCCATTCGGACTGTTCTCCGGTGGTTCATTGCCTGAACCGCGGGGGTTCTCTTCGGTCCTTGGCTCTTTGGGGTTGGTCCCTTCAAGTGGTTCGTCTGCTGGATTCTCGGGGTTTGGCTCTCCGTGCGGTTCACGTCCGGGGAGTGTCAAATGTTCTGGCGGACGGTCTGTCTCGCTTCCTTCCCCTGTCCACGGAATGGACGGTCGACGACGACTCGTTTCGTTGGATCTGCCAGATGTACGGTCTCCCAGATGTGGACCTCTTCGCGTCGGCGTGGTCCCGGCATCTCCCTATATATGTGACGCCCTTCCCCGACTGCGAGGCGTTCGCGGTGGATGCCTTTCGGCAGGACTGGTCGAGGTGGGGTTACCTGTACCTCTTTCCTCCGGTTCAGCTGTTGCTTCGGGTTCTGGTTCGGTTAGAGACATTCCCGGGGAGAGTAGTCCTCGTGGCCCCTTGGTGGCCGGCCCAGCCTTGGTTTCCGGTGCTTTTGGCTCGGTGCCCGAACCCTGGACGTTTCCCGCGGCTCCGCCTCTTTCAGCAGGTCGGCCCGATCCGGTACGGGGCTGGTTCGACCTTCTCCTCTGCTCTTCGCGTCTGGTCTTTTTGACGCGGGTGTATCACCATTTCTATGGTGATCAGGTGGCTTCTTTGATGGTGTCCCACCTGAGAGCTTCGTCTAGGCGACAGTATGAAGTTTCCTGGCGTTCCTTTCGCCATTTTCTGGCTCTTCGTAGGTTGTCTTTTCTTTTGGATCGGGTTGTTTTGTCCTTTCTTACTTGGCTTTTTCAGGACCGTCATTTGATGCCTAATACTGTCGCCTCGTATCGTGCGGCGCTGGCGGAGCCGCTCCAGCTCGCTTTCGGGGTGGACGTCACATCCGCCCCGTTTCGTAAGCTTTCCCGTGCTATGTTTCACCTCCGGCCTGCTCATGCGCCGCCTGAGCCGTCCTGGTCCTTGGACAGGGTGCTCTCCTATCTTTCCTCTCCTCGGTTTGTGGTGGCCCCTTCGGTTCCTGATTGTTTTTCCAAGGCTTTGTTTTTGTTGGCATTGGCCTCTGGGGGCCGGGTAGGGGAGCTTCATGCTCTCCTCTGGCGCAGGGGTTTCTGCTCTTTTGGTCCTGGGGGTAGGTTTTTCCGTTTGCAGCCTTCTCCATCTTTTCTGGCGAAGAACGAGACGGCTGCTTTCCGGAGGGGTCCGTGGGTCATTGATGCTTGGTTGGTTCGGCCGGGGTGCATCATGTGTTGTCCTGTTGCTGCACTTCGACGTTACCTGCGCGCTTCAGCCGGAGTGGCTGGGGATGCGCTTTGGGTTGATCCGGTTTCCCTCGTTCCCTGTTCCAGGGCTCGGGTCTCCCAGGTTGTCCGCAGGGTTATTAAATCTAGCCAGCCTGCGGTCTATCCTCGCGCCCATGACGTTAGGAAGTTTGCGGCTTTGGCTGCCGTGTTTGGTAATATGTCTTGGGCTCATATTCGGGCGCGTGGATTTTGGAAGTCGAACAGAGTCCTGGCCGCCCGTTATTTGGTGAACGTCCCTGCTCCTCGTCGTTCTTGTGTTGCTTTGGGTCGCAGGTTGCAGCCAGTTGTCTCGACTTCGAGTTGAGGAGTTTGTGGCCGCCGCCTCCCGGGTAAGTCCCCTTTTTTCCTTCTCTTTGGGTATGTAGCTCCAGGGAGCCGTAGGGGCTCCCCACAGAAAACCAACGTTGAATGTAATGAAACGCCATTTTCTGGGTGAGCCCCGGAGGCTCCCTGGATACCCTCCCTCCCATCCGGTCGGCGGGATTTTTCGCGTTGATTGAAGCCTAGTTTCCGAACTGACGGCAGCCGGCGTGGTGAGGTCCGGGGAGGGGAGGGCTGCGCGGACGACCGGCGCGGCAGTAAATTGATTGTTTGATTGTTTTCCTTGGGATTGTAGGGAGTTTTCTACCTCTCTGTTCGGTTTTTGTTGTAGTTTTTTACCATGTGGGGTTTGTTTTGTTACGCATACCTTTCTGGGTGCCAAACCCCGGTCGATGGCAGATAAGGAAAACCCCCAACCATATGGGGTTTTCCAGGGCCATTGCTCCCTGAAACCTCTCTGAAGGGGCCAGGTTCTGGCGCTGGTCCCTGGTAGGTCTGAACTCCATAGCTAATGTCCCGGTCTAACATAACATACATTAGCCCGATAAGATCCAGGGAGCCTCCGGGGCTCACCCAGAAAATGGCGTTTCATTACATTCAACGCTGGTTTTCTGTGGGGAGCCCCTACGGCTCCCTGGAGCTTATCGGGCTAATGTGTGTTATGTTAGACCGGGACATTAGCTAAGGAGTTCAGACCTACCAGGGACCAGCGCCAGAACCTGGCCCCTTCAGAGAGGTTTCAGGGAGCAATGGCCCTGGAAAACCCCATATGGTTGGGGGTTTTCCTTATCTGCCATCGACCGGGGTTAGGCACCCAGAAAGGTAGGCGTAACAAAACAAACCCCACATGGTAAGAAACTACAACAAAAACCGAACAGAGAGGTAGAAAACTCCCTACAATCCCAAGGAAACAAGCAAACAAGCAAACATCACACTTTACTGCCGCGCCGATCGTCCGCGCAGCCCTCCCCACCCCGGGAGGGGGAGGGGGGAGCCCCGGACCTACCACGCCGGCTGCCAAGCTCCAGTTCGTTCGCTAATGTCAACCGGGATTGACGCTTCTCTGGCCTCAGTTTCCTAGGCGGTGTTTGCCTTGTGTGGCGTTCACTGCCGTGTGTTGTGGTGTGCGGTGGCCAGGAGTACTTCATCAGTGCCGGGGCTGCATGTGCTTAGTGGCTGACTTCCCTAAGCGCCCTGTGAGTACTGCCCTTGCGTTACAGGGTTATCTTCCCTGGGGCGTTCGGGAACCATTCCCGTAGAGGTTCTTGCTGCTCGGCATTTGCCTCGCCCTTGGGGCCAGCTGGGGCTTGGGGCCCTTGTTTGGCCCTGGGTAGGGATTGGTATTGTGCTGGTTAGGGCGTCAAGGTGTTGCGCAGCCTGCCACCTAAGCGGCGGCCGGTTTCTGTTGCCTCTGGAGACGGTGTACTTTTGCGGGGTTTTTCTTTTGTTTTTCATTTTCTTGCCTGGTGGGGGTCTGCCTAAGGTGGTTATAGTTCCACTGGTAGTGTTTGGCGGCCCTCTGCTAGGCCCCCGTGCTTGTACACGTCTCGGGGGTTTTCAGTGCTATCATCTACCCTCTTGTTATGTTTGGGTTTCTTAACCGGTTAGCAACACCTTGCCCGGGCTTCCCGTAGTTGTTACCCTACGGGCCCTGGAAACCCCTGTCTGGGCTCGGGGGACCATTGAATGTGTCTTCCGGGTTCCAACCCTTCTTGAACGGGATCGTTGGTTGCTGTTCCCTTGTCTCCGGGTGACAGTCGCCATTTTTACCTCCGTCATGCTGCCTGTTGGGTCACTGACACCTTGACCCGGAGTCTTGCGAGTGATTCTCTGCTTGTTCTCCAGTACTCTCCTGATGTTATTACTGTTCAGAGTACAGGCGGCATCCGTGTTGCAAGCTAGGTTAGGTTGCTGCAACATGCTAGGTTGGTTTCCCACTCGAATGCCCGTGGCCGCCCCGTTTGGTTAGGTGCTGCTCGCCCCTTTCTCTCCATGTTCCCGGCTCCGGACCGTCTGCGGGTTTCGGGGTCGGGGCGGGGTTCAGTTGCGGCAGACACTCGGGCGGTTTTCGGGGGATGCCCCGTTCGGGTTGGGGACGGAGGTTTGAGCCTGTGCCTCCTGCCAAGGCTTCTGGGTCTTACCAGCGGCCCTTTCTTGTTGCCTTTCCCATGGGCTCTTGCTTTTCTTTAAGGGCGGAGGGCTTGGAGGACGGCTCTGCCCCGGGGCCTCTGTTGTTGGTTCCCGGGGCTGTGGGGGTTGCCTGCTAGCAGTTCTGGGGCGGTTTTGCCCCTTCAGGGGTTTTTCTGCTGTTGGGCGTCGTTTTTCGCCCTTCCAGTCTGCTAGCTTCCCACATTTGCTGGCGTGTTTTTGTGTATTAAGCGTCAGTCACAGCCCCTGCTGGCGGCCATTTTCGTCTGCTGGTTTCACGGCATGGCCACCAGGGCGGCGTTGCGGTTTGTTTACATGCGTCTGGGTGTGCGAGCGAGCGTCTCTGGTGAGTTTTCAAAAAATTTGCAGGGTTTTTGTTCTCCTGTTGTCGTTTCTTTGTTTTTCTGGTGTTTTCTTGCCGTTGCCTGTTCCTCTGGGAACGTTTGGGTGTTGATTTTGGGTCTGAGCCTCTGGGTTTAGGCTCAGTGCCCCTGGCTGGTATGCTTGCTCCCGCACCTTGCCCCTCGGTTTTCGGTCTGTTGGGACCGTTTTCCCAGGGCGTTCTGCTGGGGTCTGTGCTTTGCCTTTTAGTGGTGTTCTCCGCCGGCAAATGTGGTGGTTTGGGCTCCCCCTGGTTCGATTCTGGGTTCCTTTGGGTTCCTTGGTTTCGTTCTGGAGGTTTCTTCCTCTTGGGCCCCCTTTTGTGGGTTCAGGGGACTTTGTTTCCTCGTGTGACCCGGTTCTGCCTTTTGGGGTTCCGGGGTCTTCCTGGCTTGCAGACTGAGCTTTTTGGGTCTTGGCACATGTTGTGGTTGTGCTGGGACTTTGTGGTTTTGCTGTCGAGGTGGGCCTTTTGATGCAGTTTTGTGCCTTCTTTGCCTGGCCAGCGTAGTGCTCTTTGCCACTAGTCGGCGGCTTGTGCTTTTACAATATATGTCCTCACCTAGTTGTGCTTGTGGGGGTTGAGCTCTGGCTCCTTGGTCCTGCCTCTCAACCGTCCGTCAACAGGTGTATCGGTTCCTGTGCCTCTTGGGCTCTGTCATGTCTACATGTGACATTGTATGGGGGTCAGCCTCGTTACTTGTGTGAGGAGTCGCCACATTACTTCTTAGTGCTTTCCCGTTCCCATTCTGACACTCAAAAAAAAAAAAAAAAAAAAAACTTTAATTCTATCTGTGGCTCTTTTGGGTACTCAGTTTCCACCTGTGTCCCCTAGTGCGTGTGCCCCTTGTGTTACATAGCCTGTCCTTCTCAACCCTGTCGATTCCCTTGGGTATCTTGTATGTGGTGATCAGGTCTCCCCTCACTTCCTCTTCCAGCGAAGTGTGGTTTCATTCCCGTAGTCTCTCCTCATGACTTCGGTAGTGTACTTTTTCTTTCTGAAGGGGTTCTGTTCCCTTCTCTGTTGACTGGGCGCTGGGGGAGCAGCTTGCTCTGTTGCCTCTCGCTTGGTCCCGCTGTTGGTGGGCGCTTTGGGTTGTCTTCCGGCCTCTGCTGGCGTCGGAGGACGGCTTCTCCCCCTTGGGGGGGGTTCAGAGCTGGCGGGGTGGGCTTCTTCCCTGCGCTTCGTCATTTCCTCTTCGTGGGTGCGTGGGGCGTGGTCGATCCGCCCCATCCTTCTGGGCTTCCCGTCTGCTCTTTGCAGTCATGAGCTTTTCCCGTCTGCTCTTTGCAGTCATGAGCTTTTCCAGTCTGCAGTTCTTCTGGACTACTTCCGTCTGCGCCCTGGATCCTCTGCCCTGCTCGGAGGACTGTTGTCTCCTGTTCGGATTCTGTTAGGGCCGGGTGCATGGATGGTGGACCTGGACCTCCAGGTCACTTCTTGGCACGTTCCTCTCCAGTTTTTCTGGGGCTAGCACGGTTGGTAATTACCTATGTGTACTTACCTAAGTGTAGTTACAGGATGAGAGCTACTCTCGTGGTGTCCCGTCTTCCCAGCACTCTTTGTCATATAATGCTTTGATTATAATTGTCATATTGTCATATAATGATTGTCATGTGTCATAATATGTCTTCATATGATTGTCATACAATGCTTTGGTGGTGGGGCTTCAGGTTTGCTGTTTTTATTGCATTCCCTATTTTGTGAAGGGCACTTTGTATACTCTTTGCATCTTTACCGGATCTTAGTGCCCTGTCTGCGTCTGAGATTCGGTGTCTGGCCTACCTCGACGACTGGCTGGAGTGGGCTCCCAGTCAGTCCGCTTGTCTGCTCGCCAGGGGATGGTTCTTTCCAGATCGCTGGGTTTGGTTTCCTGGTGATCTGGAGGTTTTACCTTCTGTTTCCGTCCCGGGTTCGGACCTGGGCCTTGTTTCAGGCTCTTGGGCCCCTCATTGTCTTCCCTCCAGAAGTGTTAATGCGGCTGTGGTCCCGCCTTCGGCTGTTCAGGAGGGGGTCCTGGGTTGCTCAGTGGTTGCTTGAGCGGTTGTGCAGGAGTCTGCACTTCGGCGTGCTTGTCTGCCCGCGGAGTCGGGTTTGGATACGGCGTCTGTTGGTTCCTGCGGAGACTTCCCTTCCGCCTCTTGCATTCATTGGGTTCCTCCAGGGATCTTGTGTTGGTGCTGCGTCACCAGCTTCCTCTTTGGGGTTTTCGGGGTTCCGTGCCTTGGCACCTCCCCGAGCCTTCGCTCGATGGGTTCACGGACGGGTCGTCTCTTGGCTGGGTCTTTGTGACCAGTGCTCACCAGGTCGGCCGAGGTTGATGGAGTCTGTCTGTCCGTCGGGCTCACAGCACGGTTCGGGTGTTCATGGCTGTCTGGTTTGAGCTTCAGAGGGTTTGGGTCACTAGGTACTCTACCATTCAGCTCTGTTCGGACTGTCCTCTGGTGGTTCTTGCCGGAACCACAGGGGTTTGGCTAACCGTGAGGTTTGTGTCCGGGGTGTGTCCTGCATCCTGGCGGACAGCTGTCTCGGTTCATTCCTCTTCGTGGGTTGGCCAGTTGTCGCCGATTCGTTTTGTTGGCTCTGTTGGGCGTATGGACTCCTGGCCATGGACGTCTTCGGGTCAGCGTGGTCTAGGCGTCACCCATTTTGTGGCGCCCTTTCCCACCTGCGAGGACTTCACGGTGGATGCTTTCGGCAGGACTGGTCAAGGTAGGGGGTACCTGTTCCTCTTCTCCCGGTCCAGCTGTTGCTTCGGATTCTGGCTCGGTTGCAGCCCATTCCCACGAGAACAGTCCTTATGGTTCCATGGTGGCCGGCCCGGCCTTCTTTTCAGACGCTGCTTGATAGGTGTCCGTACCCAGGGCGTTTTTCCTGAGGCTCTGCCTCTTTCAGCAGGCTGAATCGGTCCTGTCAGTGACTGGTTCGGCCTTCTCCTTGGCTCTTCGCGTCTGGTATTTTGACGGGGGTATCACCATCTCTATGGTGTTTAGGTGGCTTTGTTGACGGTGTCCCACCTGCGAGCTTCGTCTTGGCTCCAGTATGACGTTTCATACGTTTTCTCGTGTTTTGTTTCCCCTCCGGCCTGCTCATGCGTCGCCTGAGCCATCATGGTCCTTGTTCAGGGTGCCTTCTTATCTTCCCTTCAGTTTGTGGTAGCCCCTTCGGTTCAGTTTCCTGCTCTTTGTTACTGGTGGTAGCTTTATAGGTGTGCAGCCTTTCTCTGTCCTGGCGCCGGTCGTGACAGCTGCTTTCCGGAGGGGTTCTGGGGTATTGGTACTTGATTGGTTTGGCCGGGGGGTGCGCCCTGTGTTGTCCGGTTGTGCTTTTTGCTGTTGCCGGCGTACCGTGTCTGGGGATGCGCTGTGGTTGATCCGGTTCCTTCGTTCCCTGTTTTCAGGGCTCGGGTCTCCCAGGTCGTCCGCAGAGTTTTCATTCTTCCAGCCTGCGGTCTGTCTTTGCGCCCGTGCTGTTCAGACGTTTGCAGCTTTTGCTGCTGTGTTGGCGACGTCTAGGGCTCATTTCGGGCGCAAGGATTTGTGGGTCGCACAGGTTCTTGGCCGCCCATCCTTATGCGCGTCTGCTCTTGGGCGTTCTTGTTGCCTTGGGTCGCAGGTTTGCGACCGGTTGTCTTGGCTTTGCATTGCAGAGTTTGTGGCGGCCGCCTCCCGGGTTAGCCCTTTCTTTTCCTTTGGGTATGATGTCTTTGGGTATGAAGCTCCAGGGAGCCGTAGGGGCTCCCCTTAGAAAACCAGCGTTGAATGTAATGAAACGCCATTTTCTGGGTGAGCCCCGGAGGCTCCCTGGCAACCCTCCCTCCCACTGGTTGGTGGTTTTTTCGCGTTGGTTGAAGCTTAGCTTCCGAACTGGAGCTTGGCAGCTGGCGCGGTAGGTCCGGGGCTCCCCCCTCCCCCTCCCGGGGCAGGGAGGGCTGCGCGGACGATCGGCGCGGCAGTAAAGTGTGATGTTTGCTTGTTTCCTTGTTTCCTTGTGATTGTAGGGAGTTTCTACCTCTATGTTCGGTTTTTGTTGTAGTTTTTACCATGTGGGGTTTGTTTTGTTATGCCTACCTTTCTGGGTGCCTAACCCCGGACGATGGCAGATAAGGAAAACCCCAACCACAAGGGGTTTTCCAGGGCCATTGCTCCCTGAAACCTCTCTGAAGGGGCCAGGTTCTGGCACTGGTCCCTGATAGGTCTGAACTCCATAGCTAATGTCCCGGTCTAATATAACATACATTAGCCCGATAAGCTCCAGGGAGCCTCCGGGGCTCACCCAGAAAATGGCGTTTCATTACATTCAACGCTGGTTTTTTTTGTTAACCAGATTTATCATTTCTGCCTACAGTATACCTATTCAACACCTGCAGATTTTGCACATTTCAGTTTTCTCACTGATGTTTACTGAGGTCATGCTTCTTGGGTGATTGCCTCCTCTGCAAGGCTGTCATTGCTTGAAATCCACAAGACAACTTAGCCATCTCAACCTGGATGATTCAATACTCCCAAATCAGTTGTATTAAAAAACTGGGATCCTTTACAAGAAGATAGCTTTCCTATAACATATTCTGTCAGTATCATACTGTTCAAAGGGTGTTCCCGGTAGCTGTTGTTACCAGTTTCCTGTTTTCAGATTGCACTGAAGAATAGTGAGGACAAAATGGTACGTCTTCAGCAGCAGTGGGAAGCTCATAAAAAACCTTTAAGTGAACAGTTGTCTCAGCTTACTTTAGAAGTAAATGGTAAGAAGGTAAGTAAAGAAATTATGTTTAATTAAATAGACTTTTCTTGAATTAACAGACAAATAACCTTTGGTGAGACTGTTGATTGTAGACCAGTATTATGAAACTCTAATAAGTAACAATCTATTTGAACAACAACAAATCTAAACAACAGATTTTCTGCATTTCCTGATGCCATAATAGTAGGACGCCAAAAACCTGCAGATATAAAACGGTAAGAGGGCTCTGTCCGCCGTGGACAAGCACAAAAACAAGACTGGGTCATCAGAGCAGGTGCAGAGATCGCACCACAGAAACTAGGTGGCTGGCCATCAAAACTACATAGGCCTCTTGTGAGTGGAGCTGCCTGGGGTCGGATCACAAATGAAAGGACGGAATAAACAAAATATTCAGGTACAACAGTTCTGTCGGGAAGTGTAATACTATTATTATTATTCTATTATAGTACTATTATGGCTACAATTATTCCTGTTACACTAACAACCAGAGCAACAGCAATAACATCATCAGCATCATCAATAATATCAATAGTACTAACAATAACAGATGCATCAGCAATAACATAACACAGTTGAAGCATTACCAATAACAGAGCAATTGCAGCAGCATCAATAACAATAATAACAGTTGCAGCATCAGCAATAACAATAATAACAGTTGCAGCATCAGCAATAACAATAATAACAGTTGCAGCATCAGCAATAACAATAATAACAGTTGCAGCATCAGCAATAACAATAATAACAGTTGCAGCATCAGCAATAACAATAATAACAGTTGCAGCATCAGCAATAACAATAATAACAGTTGCAGCATCAGCAATAACAATAATAACAGTTGCAGCATCAGCATTAACAATAGTAACAGTTGCAGCATCAGCAATAACAATAATAAGAGTTGCAGCATCAGCATTAACAATAATAACAGTTGCAGCATCAGCAATAACAATAATAAGAGTTGCAGCATCAGCATTAACAATAGTAACAGTTGCAGCATCAGCAATAACAATAATAAGAGTTGCAGCATCAGCATTAACAATAATAAGAGTTGCAGCATCAGCATTAACAATAATAACAGTTGCAGCATCAGCATTAACAATAATAACAGTTGCAACATCAGCAATAACAATAATAACAGTTGCAGCATCAGCAATAACAATAATAAGAGTTGCAGCATCAGCATTAACAATAATAAGAGTTGCAGCATCAGCATTAACAATAATAACAGTTGCAGCATCAGCATTAACAATAATAACAGTTGCAGCATCAGCAATAACAATAATAACAGTTGCAGCATCAGCAATAACAATAATAAGAGTTGCAGCATCAGCATTAACAATAATAACAGTTGCAGCATCAGCATTAACAATAATAACAGTTGCAGCATCAGCAATAACAATAATAACAGTTGCGGCATCAGCAATAACAATAATAAGAGGCAGCATCAGCATTAACAATAATAACAGTTGCAGCATCAGCAATAACAATAATAACAGTTGCAGCATCAGCAATAACAATAATAACAGTTGCAGCATCAGCAGTAACAATAACAGTTGCAGCATCAGCAATAACAATAACAGTTGCAGCATCAGCAATAACAATAATAACAGTTGCAGCATCAGCAATAACAATAATAACAGTTGCAGCATCAGCAGTAACAATAATAACAGTTGCAGCATCAGCAACAGCAATAATAACAGTTGCAGCATCAGCAATAACAATAACAGTTGCAGCATCAGCAATAGCAATAATAACAGTTGCGGCATCAGCAATAACAATAACAGTTGCAGCATCATCAATAGCAATGATAATTGCAGCATCAGCAATAACAATAACAGTTGCAGCATCAGCAATAGCAATAATAACAGTTGCAGCATCAGCAATAACAATAACAACAGTTGCAGCATCAACACCAGCAAAAACATTTGCTTCATCAGCAATAACAATAACAGATGTAGCATTAGCAATAACAATAACAACAGTTGCAGCAATCGACTTGAGAATGGTCCAGGACGGACTGAAACGTCGTCGTCCCTTCACTTTCTAGTGTGTGGTTTGGTCAACATATTTCAGCCACGTTATTGTGACTCCTCGTCTGCACAACAGTTGCCACTTCAGCAATAACATTAATAACAGTGGCAGCATCAACATAACAGCGGAGTGAGGCTTAGATTATGCTGGTCCTTTTGTGTAAAGGAGTCAGAAAGAACCGCAATTACATCACAGGAGTATATCTTCCTTAGTGCTTCCACAAGCATAATTTATAATAATAATAATAATAACAATAATAATATTAATTATTACTGTATTATTATTATTATTATTATTTAGGTAAAAGTACATACAAATTGAGTTACAAGAAAAATGTTGGATTTCTCGATAGAGCAAGTATATACTACTGTATGCCTAAAGCCACTAATACATACAGCATTTCGGGCATATATATTTATATCTTTATATCTCTGTATCTGTGGGTATTATATCTTTATCTGTGTACTCTGCTTACTGTGATAGGTCATATTATATAGTATTAAGTTCGTAAACAAACATAAAAAAGTACCGTGATACTTTATAAGGGGGTCTAATAAGTACATGACCAACATGGCCATCATAGATTAGCTGTCAAGTGTGCTGGGTATATGCAGAATTGCTTAGTGAATAAATATATAATTTTTTTTTAAAGAGGATGAATTTGTTGCAGGGAAATAAAGATCAGATCTTGGCAGAGATGTCAGAGTTGCGAGATAAAATGAAGGCAATGGTACAAGATGCATACAGGAAGGAAGGTGCCTTAGCACAACTCAAGGACCAAGTTGAGAAGATGAATAAGGACATAAATAGGCAAGTCTGAATTTATATAATGTATTTAAGGATGGGTTTATTTGGTATCTTGAATTCCCAGTTTGGGATTCCTTTTGGTTCTGTAAAAATCATTATTGAATGTAATGAACTACCCTTTTCTGGGTGAGTTCTGGTGGCTCCTTGAAACTTTATCACTGAGATAGCTTCCCAGGACTGTACTAGGTCACATTAGTCATAGGCATCCTGTTGCCCTTGGAGACCAGAGCGAGAAAACCCAGCAGAAGATGAAGCCAGAAGAACCACCACTCCTGTCAAAAAAAAAAGGAGCACTTTCTCTGGGGAGCCCCTACGGCTCCCTGGAGCTTATCGGGCTAATGTATGTTATATTAGACCGGGACATTAGCTATAGGAGTTCAGACCTACCAGGGTCCAGGGACAGAACCTGGCCCCTTCAGAGAGGTTTCAGGGAGCAATGGCCCTGGAAAACCCCCTTGTGGTTGGGATTTTCCTTATCTGCCATCGACCGGGGTTAGGCACCCAGAAAGGTAGGCATAACAAAACAAACCCCACATGGTAAAAACTAAAACAAAAAACCTAACAGAGAGGTAGAAACTCCCTACAATCCCAAGGAAACAAGCAAACATCACACTTTACTGCTGTGCTGATCGTCCGCACAGCCCTCCCCGCCCCGAGAGGTGGAGGGGTGAGCTCCGGACCTCACTGCGCCGGCTGCCTAGCATCAGTTTGTAAGCTAATGTCAACCAGGATAGACGTTTCTCTGGCCTCAGTTTCCTAGGCGATGTTTGCCTTGTGTGGCGTTCACTGCCGTGTGTTGTGTTGTGCGGTGGCCAGGTGTTCCTCATCAGTACCAGGGCTGCATGCGCTTAGGGCCTTCCTTCCCTAAGCGCCCTGTGAGTACTGCCCCTGCGTGACAGGGTTATCTTCCCTGGGGCGTTCGGGAACCATTTCCGTAGAGGTTCTTGCTGCTCGGCATTTGCCTCGCCCTTGGGGGCCAGCTGGGGCTTGGGGCCCTTGTTTGGCCATGGGTAGGGACTGTATTGTGCTGGTTAGGGCATCAAGGTGTTGTGTGACCTGCCACCTAAGCGGCGACCGGTTCCTGTTGCCTCTGGAGACGGTGTACTTTTGCGGGGTTTTTCTTTTGTTTTTATTTTCATTTGCCTGGTGGAGGGTCTGCCTAGTGTGGCTATAGTTCCACTGATAGTGTTTGGTGGCCCTCTGCTAGGCCCCTGTGATTGTACACGTCGCAGGGGTTTTCAGTGTTGTCCTCTACCCCCTTGTTATTTTTGGGTTTCTTAACCGGTTAGTAACACCTTGCCCGGGCTTCCTGTAGTTGTTACCCAAAGGGCCCTGGAAACCCCTGTCGGGGCTTGGTGGACCATTGAATGTGTCTTCCGGGTTCCAACCCGTCTTGTACCGGCTCGTTGTTTGTTGTGCCCTTGTCTCCGGGTGACAGTCGCCACTTTTACCTCCGTCATGTTGCCTGTTGGGTCACTGACACCTGGACCCGGAGTCTTGCAAGAGATATTCTCTGCTTGTTATCCAGTACTCTCCTGATTTTATTACTGTTCAGAGTACAGGTGGCATCGTGTTGCAAGCTAGGTTAGTTTGCTGCAACACGCTAGGTTGGTTTCCGACTCGGATGCTCCGGGGCAGCCCCGTTTTGGTTAGGTGCTGTTCGCCCCCTTTCCCTCCCTGTTCCCAGCTCTGGACTGTCTGTGGGTTTCTGGGTCGGGGCGGGGTTTAGTTGGGGCCGAGACTCGGGCGGTTTTGGGGGCTGCCCCGTTCGGGTTGGGGACGGAGGTTTTCGAGCCTGTTCCTCCTGCCAAGGCTTCTGGGTCTTACCAGCGGCCCTTTCTTGCTGCCTTTCCTATGGACTCTTCCTTTTCTTTAAGGGCAGAGGGCTTGGAGGACGGCTCTGCCCCAGGGCCTCTGTTGCGGGTTCCCGGGGCAGTAGGGGATGCCTGCTAGCAGTTTTGGGGCGGGATGCCCCTGCCTGAGTTTTCTGCTTCTAGGCGGAGTTTTTTCGCGCATCCAGTCTGTTTGCTTCCCACTTTTGCTGGCATGTTTTCATATCTTTTGCGTCAGTCACAGCCCTCTGTTCTGGTGGCCATTTTCTTCTGCCGGTTTCCCAGGGTGGCCACCAGGACGGTGTTGCGGTTTGTTTACATGCGCCTGGGTGTGCGAGCGAGCGAGCGTCTTGGGTGAGTTTTTTTACCTTTTTCAGGGGTTTTATTCTCCTGTTGTTGTTTCTTTGCTTTTCTGGTGTTTTCTGCCAGTTTTCTGTTCCTCTAGGAACATTTGAGTGTTGATTTTACACCGGGCTTTCCATTTTGTCTGTTTTGGGTCTGGGCCCTAGGGTTTGGGCTCAGAGTCCCTGTCTGTTATGCTTGCTCCCACACCTTGTCCCTCGGTTTTCGGTCTGTTTTGACCGTTTCCCTGGGGGTTCTGTCTGGGGCTGTGCTTTGCCTTTCTGTGGTGAATCTCTGCCGGCAAATGTGGTGTTTTAGGCTCCCCCTGGTTCGATTCCGGGTTAATTTGGGTTCTTTGGTTTCGTTCCAGAGGTTTCTTCCTCTTGGGCCCAGTTTGTGGGTTCAGGGGGGCTTTGTTTCCTTGTGTGTGACCCGGTTCTGCCTTCTGGGGCTTCGGGGTCTTCCTGGCTTGCAGACTGATCTTTTTAGGTCTTGGCACGTGTTGTGGTCGTGCTGGGACTTTGGGGTTTTGTTGTCGAGGTTGGCCTTTTGATGCTGTTTTGTGCCTTCTTCGCCTGGCCGGCGTGGTGCTCTCTGCCCACTGGTTGGCGGTTTGTAATTTTCTTTTCACGTGTGTGTGTGTGTGTGTGTACACATGTACATGTACATGTGTACACTGTGTGTGTGTGCACACGTGTATGTGCATACGCACGTATGTAATTACCTAAGTGTAATTACCTAAGTGTAGTTACAGGATGTGAGCTACGCTCGTGGTGTCCCGTCTTCCCAGCACTCTTTGTCATATAACACTTTGAAATAATGACGGTCTTGGCCTCCACCACCTTCTCACCTAACTTGTTCCAACCGTCTACTACTCTGTTTGCGAAAGTGAATTTTCTTATATTTCTTTGGCATCTGTGTTTAGCTAGTTTATATGTATGACCTCTTGTTCTTAAAGTTCCAGGTCTCAGGAAATCTTACCTATCAATTTTATCAATTCCTGTTACTATTTTGTATGTAGTGATCATATCACCTCTTTTTCTTCTGTCTTCTAGTTTTGGCATATTTAATGCCTATAACCTCTCCTCGTAGCTCTTGCCCTTCAGTTCTGGGAGCCACTTAGTAGCATGTCTATGCACCTTTTCCAGTTTGTTGATGTGCTTCTTAAGATATGGGCACTACACAACCGCTGCATATTCTAGCTTTGGCCTAACAAAAGTTGTGAACAATTTCTTTAGTATATCGCCATCCATGTATTTAAAAGCAATTCTAAAGTTAGAAAGCGTGGCATAGGCTCTTCGCACAATATTCTTTATGTGGTCCTCATGTGATAGTTTTCTATCTAGAACCACCCCTAGATCTCTATCTTTATCAGAATTCTTTAAAGATTTCTCACATAATATATAGGTTGTGTGGGGTCTATGTTCTCCTATTCCACATTCCATAACATGGCATTTATTAACATTAAATTCCATTTGCCAAGTGGTGCTCCAGATAATTATTTTGTCCAGGTCATCTTGAAGGGCATGACAATCATCTAAGTTTCTTATCCTTCCTATTATCTTAGCATCATCAGCAAATATGTTCAAATAATTCTGTATACCAACTGGTAGATCATTTATGTAGACAATAAACATCACTGGTGCAAGAACTGAACCCTGTGGTACTCCACTTGTGACATTTCTCCAGTCCGATACATTGCCTCTGATCACTGCCCTCATTTTTCTATCAGTCAGAAAATTTTTCATCCATGTTAGAAGGTTACCTGTCACCCCTCCAATATTTTCCAGTTTCCAGAACAACCTCTTATGTGGAACTCTGTCGAAAGCCTTTTTTAGGTCCAGATAGATGCAGTCAACCCAACCATCTCTTTCCTGTAATATCTCTGTTGCTCGATCATAGAAACTGAGTAAATTCGATACACAGGATCTTCCAGATCGAAAACCATACTGTCTGTCTGATATTATATAATTTCTCTCCAGGTGTTCTACCCATTTAGTTTTAATTATTTTTTCCAATATTTTGACTATTACACTTGTCAATGATACCAGTCTATAATTAAGGGGGTCTTCCCTGCTTCCACTTTTGTAGATTGGAACTATGTTAGCCTTTTTCCTCACATCAGCTACAACTCCTGTAAACAGGGATGCCTGAAAAATCAGTTGAAGAGGAGTGCTGAGCTCAGGTGCACATTCTCTCAGAACCCATGGTGAAACTCCATCTGGACCAACTGCTTTGTTCTTATTTAGCTCCTTGAGCATTTTTTCCACTTTGCCTCTAGACACCTCTATGTGCTCTATGTTGTTCTTTGGAATTCTTATTGTATCTGGTTTCCTGAAGATTTCATTTTGTACAAACACACTTTGGAACTTTTCGTTTAATGTTTCACACATTTCCTTTTCATTTTCCGTGAATCTATTTCCCATTTTCAACCTCTGAATATTATCCTTTACCTGCAATTTGTTGTTTATGAATTTATAGTGTAATACACCTTGTGTGTGTGTATTTAGATGTATGTGTATGTGTATATGTACATAATATATATGTATGTGCATATATGTATGTATATTTTCTGGGGGGAGCCCCGTCGGCTCCCCGGAGCTATCCCAGGCTGATATGCTAATGTCAGACTTTGGCATCAGTCATGTGTATGGAGTTCTTAGGCCTACCGGGGACCACGGCCAGAACCGGGCCCCCTCAGAGAGGCAAGGGGAGCAATGGCCTATAGAAGCCCCCGTGTAGTTGGAAGCATTCTATGTCTGCCATCGACCGGAACAGGCACCCAGAAAGGTAAGCGCCCCAAAACAAACCCCTATTCTGGTTAAAATTGCTACCTAAAACCGAACTAGTGGATAGAACTCCCCAACCGAAAACAAGCAAACTAGTGTGACGTCACACACTGCCGCGCCGCTGTCTGCGCAGCTCCCCCCTCCCCGGGAGGGGGAAGGGGGAGCCCCAGACCCCCCGCGCCGGCTACCCACACCTCAGTTCTTGAGGCTGATGCTATAGGCGATGGTCGTGTGCTCTGGCTCCGGTGTCGCTACTGCACTGTGCTTTGCGTGTGGTGTTAGTTTTGTGGGTGCGAGAGCCAGGAGTTATCTTCAGTACTCGGGCTGCATGCGCCTAGGGCTGCCTTCCCTAGGTGCCCTGTAAGTACTGCCCTTGGGGCTTGGGGCCACCTTCCACAGGCTCCTCGGGGTCTGCCTCTGCTGGTCCGTTTTACCTTTTGGTTTTTCGGCCGCCTGTTGGGCTCTTGGGTGTTTTGTTCTCCCTTGTTACCGGCAGGTAAGAGGCAGTTTGCACTGGTAGGGGCGCAGGGTGCTGCTCAGCTTGTATTTCCCGACATCGCGGCCGGCTCTGTTCCTTGGGGTTCGCTGTCCTCTTGCGGGGTTTTGTTTTTCTTTTTGTTTTTGCCTGGTGGGGGGTTCTGTCATTTTATTCAGTTTGTTTTTGCCCTTCCACTGTTCTCCTCGGTGGCGCCCCCTGCTAGGTCCCCGTGAGTGTACACGTCCCTGGGGTTCAGCTTTAGAAGTTTGCTTGGTAGTTTTGGGCGCCGGTTTGCAGCACCCTGCCTGGGACTACCTGAGCGCGAGTCCTCTTAAAGTAAACGCTCAGGACCCTGGGAATCCCCTAGGGGGCGCGTGGGTCCGATGGATGTGACCCCGGAGTCCCCACTCGCTGTGTGCGAGTTTGAGGGTTGCTCGGTCCCCTTGTCTCAGGGTGACCCTCATTGTTTTTGCCTCTGCCACGCTGCCTGTTGGGTCGGTGATACTTTCGACCCTGAGTCCTGTGAGTGTTGCTGCTTGCTTGTGACTCAATTTACCCAATCCTCTGATGGTTCTATTCGGGTACAGGCGGCACGTGCGTTGCAGTCTAGGTTTCGTCTGTTGCAACGCGCTCGGTTGGTTGCTTCCCCGGATGCCCCGGGGCTGCCCCGCTTTGCTTTTCGAGACCCGGACTTGGGGGTGGGGGTCGCTTCGATCCTGGTTCAGTCCGCACCTCCTCGTCCTTCCCCTTCTGTTCGTTCTGGTCCCCCGCCCCTGCTTCCGGCCCCGAAGCGTCTGAGGGTTTCGGGGTCGGAGCAGGGGTTACTTGATCTCGAGACTCGGGCAGCTTCGGGGGTTGCCCCTTCCGGGGGGGCGGCAGAGGCATTCGAGTCTTGTCTCCCGGCCGAAGCTTCAGGGTCTGACCAGTGGGCCCCCCTTCCTCCAGCTTTTCCGGCTGCTCCGTCCTTGTCTTGTGGGGTCGGGGCTTGGGGAGAGGACTCGGCCTCGGGTCCTGTGGTGACGGACCTCGAGGCTGGGGAGGGGCTGACTTGGGGGCCTTGGGCCCCGCTGGACCCCGCCTGGGTTTTTCTTCCCACTGAGCGGGGCTTATTGTTACAAGGAGTGGGGTTTTCTTTTCCCCCCTCTGCGTACGAGTTGGATTTGGTGTCGGCCCCTCCCCGGGTTCGGTTCCGTGTTCCCCCGGGTACGTCGGTTCCGTCCTTCCGGAGGTTTTCGGCTTATCGCATCCAACCTGGTGTGGTGCGAGCGGCCTTTGCAGCTTACCTCCTGCGTGACCCGGATTATGCCTCGGAAATGGATCCGTCCACGTTCAGGTTTGGGACTTCGTTCCCTTTCTGGCTCCGTTACGAGGTTCCGGAGTCGTCCTGGCTAGCAGACTGCCCCTTGTTTGGTCTGGTTTCCTGGCATTCCTTCTGTCGTTCCCGCACGCTGGAGTGGCGGGAAGCTTCCACGGTGCTTCAGGTTTTCCTGGGGGGTGAACTTGAGTACCTGAATGAGTGCTTGTTTGCCCCTGCCCTTCCCCGCGATGTGGGCGTTATTCAGCTCCATGTGCAGGTTCCCTCCCTTTCGGCGGCGCTCGTGGCCGAGGACTTGCGCGCCCGGGGCTTTTTGTGTTCGGCCTTGCGGTTCTTTTCCCTCCTGGAGCTGTCTTCGGATTGGCTCGTGGAGGATGTGGGGACGCTTGGGTCCGTCCCGGGGTCCGGCACCTTGTCTTCGGCTGCGCGTTCGTCGGCTGCCTTGTTGAAGCTGTTCACGCCGATTTTGCGGGATGCGGTTTCCCTGTTCTATGCTTCCCGTCTCGCGTGTCGGCAGGTGGTGCTGGGTTCCTCCGTGGAATCTGCTTGGGCTCTGGCTCTTAGGCGTTCTTCACCTTTTTGTCCTCTCCTGTTTGGGGAGTCGGCCGTGGCGCAGTTTATTCAGGCTGCGTCGCCGGCTTGTCGTCCGATGTCGGACTTGTTGGTTTTCCGGGGGTCCCGGGGTGGGTCTTCCCGGAAAGGTCGGGCCAGGGCTCGGGGTTCCTCTCGTCGTGGTAGGCCTCTGGTGTCAGGTTTGGGGTTGGCTCCTCCTGCGGGCCCTCCCTCGTCTGGTCGGCGCGGTGTTCGCGCTGTGCGGGGTTCTGGGTATCGTAAGGGTCGCCGGCCCTTTCGCGGTTTGCCCCCTTGACGGGGCGATGGGGGGGCGGCTTGCGCTGTTCGCCCGCGCCTGGTCCCACGATTCGTGGGCCTTTTGGGTCGTGTCTCGCGGCCTGCGGTGGCGTTGGGTGGCCCCTCCCCCCTTTGGGGGGTCGGGGCTGGCAGGGCAGGCTTCTTCCCCTGCGCTCAGTGGAGTCGTCTTGGAATGGGTACGCTTGGGCGTCGTCGAATCGACGTCGTCCCTCAGATGGGTTTCCCGTCTGTTTCCGGTTCCGAAACGGGACTGCGCGGACCTGCGGTTCATTCTGGACTTGTCCCGTCTGAACCCCTGGGTTCATTGCCCCTCTTTTCGGATGACTACGCTGTCTCCGGTTCGGCTCCTCTTGGAGCCGGGAGCTTGGATGGTGTCCCTGGACCTCCGGGACGCTTATTGGCATGTCCCGATTCATCTGCGGTTCGGGGACTGGCTCGGTTTTGTAGTGGGGCGTCTGAGTTACCGCTTTCGTTGTCTCCCGTTCGGGTTGAACCTGGCACCTCGCGTGTTCACACACCTTACACGGGTTGTGGTGGCTCGTTTGCGTCTCCTAGGTGTTCGGGTGTTGGCTTACCTCGACGACTGGCTGGTTTGGGCTCCCAGCCAGTCAGCTTGCTTGCTAGCCAGGGATTTGGTTCTTTCCCAGCTCGCCGGGTTCGGGTTCTTGGTGAACTGGAGGAAGTCCCATCTGGTTCCCTCTCAGGTTCGGACTTGGCTGGGTCTCGTGTGGGACTCTCGAATCGCCTCGTCTCTCCCTCCGGAGTCTCTCCTGCGGCTGCGGTCCCGCCTTCGTCTGTTTCTGGAGGGCCCTCGGGTCACCCGGCGGTTGCTCGAGGGGCTGTGCGGGAGCCTGAACTTCGCGATGGTGGTCTACCCGCCGGGTCGGGTTTGGCTTCGACGGCTGTTCTGGTTCCTTCGGGGTTCCCCCTTCCGCCTCTCTCGTGATCGCAGAGTTCGACCCCCGGGGGACTTGCGTCGGTTGCTGCGTCACCGGCTTCCTCTTCGGGTTTTTCGGGGTTCAGTGCCTTGGCGCCTACCCGAGCCCTCGCTCGATGTGTACACGGATGCGTCGTCTCTCGGCTGGGGTTTTGTGACCAGTGCTCACCAGGCCGGCCAGGGGCGTTGGGATCCGTCCTTCCGTCGAGCTCACAGTACGGTGCGGGAGTTCGCGGAAGTGTGGTTTGCTCTGGGGAGGATTCGGGTGGCCCGCGGATCGACGATTCGGCTCCATTCGGACTGCTCTCCGGTGGTTCATTGCCTGAACCGCGGGGGTTCGATGCGGTCCTTGTCTCTTTGGGGTGGGTCGCTTCGGGTGACTCGTCTGCTGAGTTCTCGGGGTTTGGCTCTCCTGGCGGTTCACGTACGGGGCGTGTCCAACGTCTTGGCCGACGCCCTGTCTCGTTTCGTTCCCCTCTCCACAGAGTGGACGGTCGACGACGAGTCCTTCCGTTGGCTTTGCCAGACGTTCGGGCACCCCGAAGTGGACCTCTTCGCGTCGGCGTGGTTGCGGCGTCTTCCCGTTTATGCGGCGCCCTTCCCCGATTGCGAGGCCGTCGGGGTCGATGCCTTTCGGCTAGACTGGTCGAGGTGGGGGTTCCTGTACCTCTTTCCCCCGGTTCGGCTGTTGCTCCAGGTCCTGACTCGCTTAGAGACTTACCGGGGGAGAGTTGTCCTTCTGGCCCCTTGGTGGCCGGCCCAGCCTTGGTTTCAGGCGCTGGTTGCTCGGTGTCCGAACCCGAGGGTTTTCCCGCGGCTCCGCCTCTTTCAGCAGATCGGGCCGGTACGTCACGTAGCTGGTTCGATCTTCTCCTTGAGTCTTCGCGTATGGTTTTTTTGACTCGAGTCTATCATCGTCTCTATGGTGATCAGGTGGCCTCCTTGTTGGTGTCCCACCTGAGGGCTTCTTCTCGGCGGCAGTATGAAGTTTCCTGGCGGTCCTTCCGTTTCTTTTTGCGTCTTCGTCGTGTTAGCTCCTTGTCTGTTCGGGTGGTCTTGTCCTTCCTCTCGTGGTTGTTTCAGGACCGTCATCTTATGCCTAACACTGTCGCTTCGTATCGTGCGGCGCTGGCGGAGCCGCTTCAGCTTGCTTTTGGTATCGATGTTACGTCTACGCCGTTATTTGCGCGCCACAGCTTCTGTGTCCGGGGACGCGCTGTGGGTTGCTCCGGTTTCCCTTCTTCCCTGTTCGCGGGTTCGGGTCTCTCAGGTCGTCCGCAGGGTTATTAGGTCCAGCCAGCCTGCGGTCTATCCCCGTGCCCATGACGTTCGTAAGTTCGCGGCTCTTGCTGCCGTCTTTGGGAATATGTCTTGGTCTGATATTCGGGCGCGGGGATTTTGGCGGTCGAACAGGGTTCTGGCTGCTCGTTACCTTGTGAATGTCCCTGGGCCTCGTCGGGCCTGTGTTGCTTTGGGTCGGTGGTTGCAGCCAGTTGTCTCGGCTTCGAGTTGAGGGGTGAGCGACGACCGCCTCCCGGGTAAGTCCCTCTTTTTCTGTCTGTGGGTAGTTAGCTCCGGGGAGCCGACGGGGCTCCCCCCAGAAAACCAGCGTTGAATGTAATGAAACGCCATTTTCTGGGTGAGTCCCGGAGGCTCCCCGGCATCCCTCCCTCCCTCCGGTCGGCGGTTTTTCGCGTTTTTGACATCCAGCCTCAAGAACTGAGGTGTGGGTAGCCGGCGCGGGGGGTCTGGGGCTCCCCCTTCCCCCTCCCGGGGAGGGGGGAGCTGCGCAGACAGCGGCGCGGCAGTGTGTGACGTCACACTAGTTTGCTTGTTTTCGGTTGGGGAGTTCTATCCACTAGTTCGGTTTTAGGTAGCAATTTTAACCAGAATAGGGGTTTGTTTTGGGGCGCTTACCTTTCTGGGTGCCTGTTCCGGTCGATGGCAGACATAGAATGCTTCCAACTACACGGGGGCTTCTATAGGCCATTGCTCCCCTTGCCTCTCTGAGGGGGCCCGGTTCTGGCCGTGGTCCCCGGTAGGCCTAAGAACTCCATACACATGACTGATGCCAAAGTCTGACATTAGCATATCAGCCTGGGATAGCTCCGGGGAGCCTCCGGGACTCACCCAGAAAATGGCGTTTCATTACATTCAACGCTGGTTTTTTCTTTCAGAAGGGGCTCTGTTCCCTTCACTGTTGACGGGGCGCTGGGAGAGCAGCATACTCTGTTGACTCTCGCATGGTCCCCCAGTTAGTTGGCTCTTTTGGTTGTCTTCCGGCCCCCTGGTGGCAGCGGCGGACGGCTTCTCCCCCTTTGGGGGGTTCAGGGCCTGTGGGGTGGGCTTCTTTCCCTGCGCTTCGTCATGTCATCTTAGTGGGTGCGTTGGACATGGTCGATCCGCCCCATCCTTCTGGGGTTCCTGTCTGCTCTATGCAGACATGGGCCTGGTGAATCTGCGGTTCTTCTGGACTTGTTCAGTCTGCGCCCTGGATTCTATGCCCTCATTGGAGGATTGTTGTCTCCGGTCCAGCTTCTGTTGGGACTGGGTGCCTGGATGGTTGCTCTGGACCTCCAGGTCAATTCTTGGCACGTTCTTCTCCAGTTTTCCGGAACTAGCACAGTTGGTGGTGGGGCTTCAGGCTTACCGCTTTTGTTCCCTAGTTTGTAATTGGCACTTGGTGTATTTATGCATCTTTACCGGATCTTGGTGCCCTGTCTGAGTCTGGTTGGGATTTGGTGTCTGGCCTACCTCGACGACTAGCTGGTGTGGGCTCCCAGTCGGTCTGCTTGTCTGCTCGCCAGGCGTGTGGTTCTTTCCATATCACCGGGTTTGGTTTCCTGGTGATCTGGAGGCCGTTCTGTTTCCGTCCCGGGTTCGGACCTGGCTGGGTCTTGTTTAGGGCTCTTGGACCGCTCCTTGTCCTTCCCTCTAGAAGTGTTGCTTGGGCTGTGGTCCCGCCTTCGATTGTCGATGAGGGGTCCCGGGTTGCTCGGCGGTTGCTCGAGCAGTTGTGCGGGAGTCTGAACTTCGACGTGCTGGTCTGACCGCAGGGTCAGATTTGGCTTCAGCGTCTGTTTAGATCCTTCAGAAACTCCCCTTCCGACTCTCTTGCAATCGTTGGGTTCGTTCCACCGGGGATCTTATGTTGGTGCTGCGTCACCAGCTTCCTCTTTGGGGTTTTCGGGGTTCCGTGCCTTGGCACCTCCCCGAGCCTTCACTCGATGTGTTCACAGACGGGTCATCTCTCGGCTGGGCTTTGTGACCAGTGCTCACCAGGTCGGCCGGGGATGGTGGGGTCTGTCCGTCCATCGGGCTCACAGCACGGTTTGGGAGTTTGTGGCTGTCTGGTTTGCGCTTCGGAGGGTTCGGGTCACTCGGTGCTCTACCATTCAGCTCCATTCGGATTGTTCTCTGGCTGTTCTTTGCCGGAACCACAGGGTTTCTCTTAGGTGTTTGCCTTTGGGGTTAGTCCCTTCGAGTGGCTCGTTTTCTGGTTTCTCGGGGTTTGGCTAACCGTGAGGTTCGTGTCCGGGGTGTGTCCTATGTCCTGGCGGACAGCCTGTCTCGGTTCATTCCTCTGTTAGCGGATTGGCCAGTCATAGCCGACTCGTTTAGTTGGCTCTGCCGGACGTATGGACTCCTGGCCATGGATGTCTTCAAGTCGGCGTGGTCTAGGTGCCACCCATTCTATGTGGCGCCCTTATCCACCTGCGAGGCTTTCACGGTGGATGCCTTTAGGCAGGACTGGTCAAGGTGGGGATACCTGTTCCTCTTCTCCCGGTCCAGCTGTTGCTTCGGGTTCTGGCTCGGTTGGATCCCATTCCCTAGAGAGTAGTCCTCATGGTCCCTTGGTGGCCAGCCCAGCTTTATTTTCAGACGATGCTTGATGGGTGTCCGAACCCGGGGCGTTTTGCAGCGGCTCCACCTCTTTTGGCAGGTCGGACCGGACCGGTGACTGGTTCAGCCTTCTCCTTGGCTCTTCGCGTCTGGTATTTTGATGCGGGTATCACCATCTCTGTGGTGATCAGCTGGCTTTGTTGATGGTGTCCCACCTGCGAGCTTCGTCTCGGCAACAGTATGATGTTCCTGGTGTTTCTATGCATTTTTTCTTGCTCATCATAGGTCGTCTTCTCTTTCGCACTGGGTTGTCTTGTCCTTTCTTGGGTTTTCAGGACTACAATTATTTGATGTTTCTTTCTGTTGCCTCGTTTTGTGCGGCACTGGGTCGGTTGAGTGGGTATCACCATCTCTGTGGTGATCAGGTGGCTTTGTTGATGGTGTCCCACCTGCGAGCTTCGTCTCGGCGACAATTTGATGTTCCTGGTGTTTCTATGCACCATTTTCTTGCTCTTCGTAGGTCGTCTTCTCTTTCACACTGGGTTGTCTTGTCCTTTCTTGGGTTTTCAGGACTACAATTATTTGATGTTTCTTACTGTTGCCTCGTTTTGTGCGGTGCTGGCGGAGCCGCTCCGGCTTACATTCGGGGTGGACGTCACATCTGCCCCGTTCCATATGCTTTCTCGTGTTTTGTTTCACCTTCGGCCTGCTCATGCGTCGGCTGAGCCATCCTAATCCTTGATCAGGGCGCCCTTTTATCTTCTCAGTTTGTGGTAGCCTCTTCGGTTCAGGTTTCTGCTCTTTGTTACTGGTGGTAGGTTTGTACATTTGCAGCCTTTCTCCGTCCTTCTAGCGACGGTCGAGACGGCTGCTTACCAGGGAAGTCCTTGGGTTATTGATGCTTGATTGGTTCGGCCGGGGGTGCGTCCTGTGTTGTCCGGTTGCGCTTTTTTGCCGTTACCTGCGTACAGTGTCTGGGGATGCGCTTTTGGTTGATCCGGTTCCCTCGTTCCCTGTTTCAGGGCTCGGGTCTCCCAGGTCGTCCGCAGAGTTTTTAGGTCTTCAAGCCTGCTGTCTATCATTGCGCCCGTACTGTTCGAACGTTTGCAGCTTTTGCTGCTCTGTTGGTGACGTCTAGGGTTCATTTCGGGCGCAAAGATTTAAGGGTCGCACAGGTTCCTGGCCGCCCGTTCTTTATGCGCGCATCTGCTCCTGTGCGATTCTTGTAGCCTTGGGTTGCAGGTTGCAGCCTGTTGTCTCGGCTTCGCGTTGTGGAGTTTGTGGCAGTCGCCTCCCTGTTCGGCCCTTTCTTTTCCTTCTCTTCGGGTATGAAGCTCCATGGAGCCATAGGGGCTCCCCACAGAAAACCAGCATTGAATGTAATGAAATGCCATTTTCTGGGTGAGCCCCGGAGGCTCCCTGGCAACCCTCCCTCCCACCGGTCGGCATTTTTTTCGCGTTGGTTGAAGCTTAGCTTCCGAACTGATGATAGGCAGCCGGCGCGGTGAGGTCAAGGGCTCTCCCCTCCCCCTCTCGGGGCGGGGAGGGCTGCGCGGACGACCAGTGCGGCAATAAAGTGTGATGTTTGCTTGTTTCCTTGGGATTGTAGGGCGTTTCTACCTGTGTTCGGTTTTTTGTTTTAGTTTTTTACCATGTGGGGTTTGTTTTGTTATGCCTACCTTTCTTGGTGCCTAACCCCGGTCGATAGCAGATAAGGAAAACCCCAACCACAAGAGGGTTTTCCAGGGCCATTGCTCCCTGAAACCTCTCTGAAGGGGCCAGGTACTGGCACTGGTCCTTGGTAGGTCTGAACTCCTTAGCTAATGTCCCGGTCTAATATAACATACCCGATAAGCTTCAGGGAGCCTCCGGGGCTCACCCAGAAAATGGCGTTTCATTACATTCAACACTGGTTTTTTACAATCTGGCAAATATTTTGTTTCATCTGTGGGAATTATTAGACATCCAGTTTTTTTATTTGTTTTTTTTACTTTTTCTCTGGAAACCACAAAACTAATTAACTTATAATAATGGTAATAAATTTTTTTATTTCAGATCTGTGTATACCAAACGAATAATTGATATCAGCGCCAAAGTTCGTAAACAAAAACAAGAGATTGATCGCGTGCTGGCAGACACTAGAACTATACAAAAGGAGATAAACATGTTATCTGGCAAACTAGAGAGGACTTTCACAGTTGTCGAGGGAACTGCTTACAAGGTAAAATTGCTTGTATCTTTTAAAAAAAAGTTAAATTAAAACTCAAAATTAAAGTTTTAAAAATTTACAATTACGCCTTTCAAGCTAACCCTTGGAGGGCGTAAATCATATACTGTATATATATATTTACAGTTACAGTGGCACCTTGACTTATGACTGCCCCTATTTACGAATTTTTCGAGTTACGACCCCCAATTTCGTCGAAAAACGTGACTCAACTTACAACCTTTGCCTCGACTAGCGACTTTGTTGATACACATATGATTCGCCGAGCGTGTGGTTCTTGGTGGCACAAGCCGACCTGTCTCAGTTTACCAGAGCCGCCCACTTAGTGAAGATCGCGCTTGGCTGGCGCAGTTTTTGGCGAGTGAGTCTTTTTGGCTAGCACAGCACAGTGGTTAAATCCATTCAAGCAAAATCACTACAAATTTTTAACAAACTGACGAGTGAAGGGGCAGTTGGCGGGCTGCTAGTAGTTGGGAAAGGGGGTTGTGGTTGGCTGCTGGTGGTCGGGTGTGGGGAGGGGGGGTGTTGTAGCAGGTTGGCAGTAGGGGTGGCGGCCAGACTGGCAGGCCTCGGGCCAAACCAAGCTTCAGACTAGGCCTCAGGGTAGACCTCAGACCAAGCCAAATCAGGCATCAGGCCAGACCAGACCAGGTTTCAGGTCAGGAATCAGACCAGGCCTCATGCCAGACCAAACCAGACCTCAGGCCAGGCCAAGCCAGGCCAAACTAGGCCTCAGGCCAGTCCAAGCCAAGCCAGGTCTCAGTCCAGGCCAAGCCAAGCCAGGCTTCAGGCTAGGACTTAGGCCAGACCAGGCCAGGCATACACTGCTAGTTTGAACCATCCCTGGCGCCTCAGAGCAGGTTTTCATTATTATGCAATAAATTGTTTCATATCAACAATTATATACAAATAAAGCCAGCAAATAATAAAATAAAAAAGTTTATTAATATGAATAAGGAATACACAAAGTAATGTACATACAAGTACAGTATTAATGAGTACAGATGTTGAGTGGGTAGAGGCAAACTGCCTCGCCACCTCCCCTAATACAATCCCCTCACCACTGACACCACCATTTAATATGAATACTTCTTTTGACTACAGAATATGATAGAGCAACGTGTTATAAACAACTGAAATGGTACCATTTTCTCAGCTAATTTGGTGAAAAGCAGACAGTGAATGAAGCATTGAGGCAGCAGTGGTGCCAGCCACGTGTTGCCAGTCAGCTGATCACTTAGGCTAGAGCAACCTTGTGCCAGACTCCCCAGAGTCCAGCTCTTTACTCCCCAGACACCACCTGCCTCTTGACAAATTCCACCACTTACACCACCTGCCTCTCCCGACAACTATTGCCACCACTGACACCACCTGCATCCCCTGACAACTTCCACTACTGACACCAGTCTTCCTCTCTGACAACAACTTCCACCTCTGACATCACCTGCCTCCCCTGACACTACCAGCCTTCAGTGACGTTCACTACTAACACCACCTGGCTACTCTGACAACAACTTCTACCATTAACACTACCTGCCATCCCTGACACCATTAACACTACCTGCCTTCCCTGACACCATTAACATTACCTGCCATCTCTGACACCATTAACACTACCTGCCTCCCCTGACACCATTAACACTACCTGCCTCCCCTGACACCATTAGCACTACCTGCCATCCCTGACACCATTAACACTACCTGCCTCCCCTGACAGCTTCCATCACTGACATCACCTCCCTCCCTTGACAACTTCTATCATTGACACCACCTACCTTCCCTGACACCATTATCCCTTAACATGCTCGGGGTATAATATCCTTTCTTCCCCACAGGCGCATGTAATTTAGAAAAAAAAAAAAAAATTTCTTCCTAACCTGTTAATTTGTGTTCACTGATCACGGGAAAAATAATAAAAAAATCGTAAGTGGCATATATTGCCCGCTATAGGGCGGGGAAGTCTGGCAAATTATAGGCGCTGACTCAGCGTGCGTCCCAGGCGGTCTGTTGCTCGCCAGCTGTCAGGCCAGAGTTGCCACAAAGAGATAATTACCTAATTATTTCAATGTCTCTGATTTTTCATAGTTTTTTTGCTGTAATATTATTCAATCGTGTGTAGTTTGATATATAATAAAATGAGTGAATCATTGCTGTACTCAAAAATATGGTGTGCATATTGTTGATTCAATTATGTTCATCAATCAGTGAACAAATACTTTGTCGGTTATTACACTATAAGCACAGGTTATATATAAGTATCTGCATGTCTTGTTCACTATAACGAACCACTAAGTAGCTATTATGAGTAAAAAAGTAATGAGGAGTGACTGCCGTGTACCAGCCAGCCACTCCCGCCCTCCCTCAAGTCATCTGATTCACCCACATTCTCCTCTCACAATACTGTTTTTGCTATAATTCACTATATACAGATGTAATATATATAAGTATCTACATGTTTTGTTCACCATAACTGTACATCTAAGCTTGTATGGTGAGTAAAGGCACCAAGACGTAGGACCTCACACAGTTAGCTGATGGCTGCCGCCCTCAAGGCCAGACGCACTAATATTTCTCCTCCAACAGTACTGTGTGGTGTTATTACGCTATATATCTTATATACAGACGTTATATATAAGTATTTACATGTTTTGTTCACCATAACTGTACATCTAAGCTTGTATGGTGAGTAAAGGCACAAAGACGTAGGACCTCACACAGTCAGCTGATGGCTGCCGCCCTCAAGGCCAGACGCACTAATATTTCTCTTCCAACAATACTGTGTGGTGTTATTACGCTATATACACACATTATATATAAATATCTACCTGTTTTATTCACCATACTTGTACAAATAAACTGGTATGGGGCCCAAAGACCATCGTGGTAACCAGTAAACAACACCGTTGTCTGCACGGTGGCGTCGTCTGCACGATGCCACCGCCCTCACCAAAATGGCAGCTCCAAACCTTCTCTTGCTGTTTATACCCTCTATACACATTTTATATATAAGTATCTACATTTGTGTTCACCATAGCGAACCACTAAGCTGGTATGGTGAGTGCAGTCAATAAAAGGTGGCCACACACAGTCAGAAGACATCGCCACCACCCTCCCTCCCACAGCATTACTCCTCCCTCCATGGCGCACAGCGCTAAATATCACCACATTCCTGCTATTATCAGAACCCTGGTCAGTTTTATCACAGTCAGGGGTCTTCTGTAATAATATCATAGCTACATAATAGCATGAACAAGTATATTTTAGCATTTTTAGGCGATGCTGTAGTCACAAGCTGAACAGCAGTGCTGTTAGCTCATGCTGCGTGCATCAGGCTTGGTGGCTCTCTCAATACCGAGGCCCTCACACCCGGGAATTTGGCTCACGATTTTTTTTTTAAATGGCGTCTATTTACAAAAGCCCTGATGAAGGTGAGGTGAACCCCGTTTATCCGCGGGCCATTTAAATCTTGCGTAGTACTCCAATACATCATATGATGGGATGTGCATTTTATAGCAAGTAGCTCAACCCATCATATGATGTGTTGCGCAACTTAGGGTTAATATTTTTGTAGTAGGCGTTCCTTTGACTCTACGTAAGCACTGCATATTCTTATCATCATGAATACACAGTGATATTTCATCTATTTTGGTCACATCTTCTTGAAAAGGGCATGAAGTACTGCAAGATGGTTTTGTATGTTAATTTAATTACTATTTAACACTTTTGTATTAAATTAAGGCTATTAATTCAAAATATTGCAGTGGCTATAGGTCCAAAACCAAAATATTTGATGATTTTGGAATAAAGGAGGAAAAAAAACTGATGGGAAAAGTTATATTTTACATATAATATATGGTATTCGCACATTTCCAGGAGGCTGCTAACAATGAACGAGTGCGGCAGGTTTACCGAGCTGTGGCAGCTGTGCATGAAGGCTGTGGAGAATTGGTGGATATTGTACGTGATACTGGAACTATCCAAAGAGAAATAGCTGATTTAAGAGAACAGGTAAGTGTAAAAAGATCAATGGTATGCATGCTAAATGGCAATATAGTTCAAGAATTTACAACATACTCTTGCTGTGTAAGGACAGTGTTGGATATGCATAGGGCAACTAGCAAGGGTTGTTTCTGGAAACCCATGTAAGGCTTGACTTGCAAATTAAATGTGAAGGTAAAGTGCTCTCTATGGGGGAAAAAAGTATTATATTCCAGAGATTTCCAAATGTTCACTTTCTGAGTATTCCACTTAGATATTTCCAAATGTTAGATCACTGAAACCATTGAACATGGTAACATTTTATAAAGGCACAATAGTAATCTTTTTAAACATCTGTCAGGCCATATTTGTGCTAGGGGCTGGACATTAGTAAAGAGTTAAATCTAGTCCAGTGTGACAACAGGAAGTTCACTCATAAAGATTAAAATCCTTTTTAAGTCCTTCTTGGTATATTAAGTAATGCTCTCAAATAACCAGCATTGAATGTAATGAAACGCCATTTTCTGGGCAAGTCCCAGAGGCTCCCTGGAGCTATACAGGCTGATATGTAATTATTAGCTTTCTGGCATCAGTCAAAGTGCATGGAGTGCTTGCCTACAGAGGACCACGCGCCAGAACCTGGCCCCCTTCAGAGAGGCATGAGGAGCAATGACCTATAGAAACCCCCGTGTGGTTGGGAGCATTCTTTGTCTGCCATTGATCGGGTCTGGCACCCAGAAAGGTAGGCGCCCCAAAACAAACCCCTATTCTGGTGAAAACGTTGCTACCAAAAGCCGAACGAGTGGGCAGAACTTCCCAAACGAAAATTAGCGAACGAGCATAATGTCGTCATGTTGCTGCGCCACTGTCTGCACAACCCCCCCCCCCCCATCCTCCCCGGGAGGGGGAAGGGGAGCCCCAGACCCTCGCGCCAGTGATCCAACCATCAGTTCTTAGGCTGGATGTCAAAAACACGTGAAAAACCCTGCCGACCAGAAAGAGGGAGGAATGCTAGGGAGTCTCCAGGACTCGCCCAGAAAATGGGATTTCATTACATTCAATGCTGGTTTTTTGGGGAGAGCCCCATCGGCTCCCTGGAGCTAACTACCCAAAGACAAGGAAAAACAGGGATTTACCCAGGAGGTGGTCAGTCCTCACTCCTCAACGCGAAGTCGAGACAACTGGCTGCAACCACCGACCCAATGCAATGCAGGCCCTACCAGGTCCAGGGACATTGACAAGGTAGCGACCAGGATCCTGTTCGACCTCCAAAAACCCTGTGCCTTAATGTCAACCCAAGACCTGTTGCTATAGACGGCAGCCAAAGCGACAAACTTATGAACTTCGTGGGCACGAGGATAGACTGCAGGCTAGCTAGACTTAATAACTCTGCGGACGATTTGGGAGACTCGAGCCTGGAAACAGGGAAGGAGGGAAACCGGGTCAACCCAAAGCGCATTCCTGGCCACCAAAGCCGTTGCGTGCAAAAACGGCAGAGAGCCGCAACCGAACATAAAACATGATGCACCCTCAGCCTGACTAACCAAACATCAACAGCCCAAGGACCCCTCCGGAAAGCAGCCTCATTCTCATTCTTCACCAGAAGAGAAGGAGACGGCTGCAACCGAACAAATGTACCACCAGGACCGAAAGAGCAGAAACCCCTGCGCCGGAGGAGAGGCGCAGGGGTTTCTGTAAGAAACAGGTGAACCAAGGGAAAGAGGTACAGGTAACCCCCGCCATCACCCTCGACCCCAATGGCCTCGCAATCGGGGAAGGGCGCCACGTATACAGGGAGACGCCTTGACCAAACCGACATGAAGAGATCCTCTTCCGGAGGCCCGAACGTCCAGCAGAGCCAACTGAATGAGTTGGCATCGACCGTCCATTCTGTGGATAGGGGAACGAACTGGGACAGGCTGTTCGCCAGGACATTAGACACCCCCAAACGTGAACCGCCAGGAGAGCCAAACCCAGAGAACTCTACAGACGAGTCACCCGAAGCGACCAGCCTCAAAGCGCCAAGAAACGCATCGAACCGCCACAGATCAGGCAATGAACCACTGGGGAACAGTCCGAATGGAGCCGGATCATCGATCCGCAAGCAACCCGAATCCTCCGGAGCAACATCCACACAGCCGCGAACTCTCGCACCGTGTTGTGAGTCCGATGGAAGGAATCCCTGGCCAGCCTGGTGAGCACTGGTCACCAGGCCAGCCGGTTCACCATGGCAAACTGGCTGGGACCCCACACCAGCCAGTCATCGAGATAGGCCAGAACCCGAACATCTAACAGACGCAGGCGGGCCACCACGACCCGAGTAAAGTGTATGAAAACAGGAGGCGCCAGATTCAAACCAAAAGGAAGGCAACGAAAGCGGTAACCTTGTCACCCCACAACAAAAATGAGCCAGTCCCTGAACCCCAGATGAATCGGGACATGCCAATACACGTCCTTGAGGTCCAGGGACTTATCCAAGTGCCTGGCTCCAACAGAGATGGACCTGGGACAGAGTAGTCATCCGAAAGGAGGGGCAATAAATCCACGGGTTCAGACAGGACAAATCCAGATTGAACCGTAGGTCCGCACAGTTCCATTTTGGGACTGGAAATAAGTGGGAAACCCACCTAAGAGATGAAGTTGTTTCAACCACGCCCAAGCAAACCCACTTCAAGATGACTCAACAAAGCGCAGGAAAAGAGGCTTGCCCCACCAGTCCCAAACCCCCCGAAGGAGGAGGAGCTACCCAACGCCACCACAGGCTGCGCGAAGTGACACAAAAGGCCCACAAATCGAGGGACCAGGCACGAGCAAACAGAACAAGCCTCCCCCCCATCACCCCTGTCAATGGGACAAACTGTGAAAGGGCCGACGCACCTTACGAGAACCGTAGTGGTGCACAGTGTGATCCTTACGCTGACCAGAAACAGACGGTACCAAAGGCTGTGCCCGCCCCGAATCTGGCACCACTGGCTTGCCACGATGGGAAGAACCCCGAGCCCTGGCACGACCCTTCCGGAAAGGCCCCCACGAACCCCCCGGAGGACTAACAAGTCTGACATAGGGATGGGAACTAACCGAAGCTGCCTGCAGATACTGCACAACCACAGACTGCAAACAGTAACGGACAAAAAGGCGAAGACAACCTAAGAGCCAGGGGCCCAAGCGGATTCCAAGGAAGAAGCGAGCACTGCCTGCCGACACACGATTCAAGAAGCAAAAAATTGTAAAACAGCTTCCCACAGGAGTGGTGTGAACAGCTTCGCGAACAGCAATGCAGACAATCCACGCACCACCGAGGGCAATGCACCAAACCCAGAGGTGGCCCCAAGCTCCTCCACATCCAACTGAAGCCAATCTGAGGATAGCTCAAGGCAGGGGAGGGGCTCCCTGCATTTCTTATGCAGGGAGCCCTGCATAAGAAATGCAGGGAGCCCTGCATAAGAAATGCAGGGCTGAAGTCAGGAAGCCACGTGTATACAAATCCTCCACGACCAATGCAGCCGAAAGGGAAGGAACCTGCACATGAAGCTGCATCACACCAACATCTCGCGGAAGGGCAGAGGTGAACAAACATGCATTGAGATGCTCAAATTCGTCCTCAAGGAAAATCTGTGATGTCATCTGAGCCTCCCTCCACTCCAGCGCATGGGACCGACAGAACGTATGTCAAGTTTCCAATGAGAATAGTGGGCAGTCTGCTAGCCAGGACGACTCCGGAACTTCATAACGAACCCAGTACAGACACAAAAATCCATACACAAAGGAACGCGGATTCATCACGAAAGCATAATCCGAGTCGTGCAGGAAGGATTATGTGTGCACATGTGTTGCAGGAAGCCGCAAGGGCTTCCTGCAGCACATGTGACGGGACGCGGGAAGACGAAAACTTCCGGAAGGATGGGAATGAGGAACCCACAGGATCACGGAACCGAACCCGGGGAGGGGTAGATGCCAAATCCAATTCGTACGCAGAGGGAGCAAAAGAGAACTCCTCTCCTTGTAACACCAAGCCTCACTCCAAGGGTACAAAAACCCAGGCGGGGTCCAACGGAGCCCAAGGCCCCCAAATCAACCCTTCCCCTGCCCAGGGAACCTCACCCCGAGGACCCGGGACCAAGCTGCCCTACACCCCCCACTAGTTTCTCTATCAGCTATCTCACCCTGTCAGAGTAAGAGACAAATGTATGTGAATGCATGTGCGTGTATATATGTATGTACAGTATATGTGTGTGCATGTATATGTATGTGTATAAAGTATATATGGAAGCTGATCAGAATTATATTTCACCTTTGTAAATGCACATTAATGACACTATGTAAAAGACACATCGAACACTTTATGTAGGGCATACGTAAATCTGTGTATCTATGTATTTACGTATGTAGGTTAGCTTAGCATTTTAAAAGCACCGAATCACCTTCTGTGGTTGATTGTTCAATAAACCCCTGAACTATATGTTTAACAAATCTCTAACCCTGTCCATGGAGGACAGAAGAAAATGTATATATGCTGGTTAGCATTGTAAATGTGTGGCCACATCTGTGGTAGAAAATATTAAAAAAAAAAACTCCCACTAGTCAGGAGGGATGAAGGAGGCCCACTGGTCAGACCCCGAACCTCCAGCTGTAGGATGAGGCTCAAATGCCTCCGTTGCCACCCCGGAAGGGACTTCCCTGAGACTGGCCGAGTCTCAACACCAACTAAACCCTGCCTCGACTCCAAAACCCTCAGACGTTTCGGAGCCGGAAGCAAGGGGAGGTTCACCGGATGACCAACCGAAGGGGAAAGGACAAGGAGGGGAGGATGGAACCAAAGTGAAAGCGACTCCCACCCTCAAGTCCGGGTCCCTATAAACAAAACGGGGCAGTCTTGGGGCATCCGGGGAAGCAACGAACCTATCGCATTGCAGCAACCTAAACCCAGCATACAATGCCTCTGCTGCCTGCACCCTCATATAAATGTTCAGTAGCATGAGTGAACTGGAGCACACACAAGTAACAAACGTTGAATGACTCTGGGTCAAAAGAATCACAGACCCGACAGGCATTGATGTCGGAGACACAACTGGTGATTGTCATCCTGAGACAAGGATATAGAGCAACCATCAACCTTGCAAGAAGTGAGAGGGGACACAAGGGTTGCATCCATTGGACCACGGAGCCCCCGCGGAGTTTCCCAGGGCCCTTAACCTTGGTAACACGCTAAGGAAAGCCCAGGCAGGGTATTGCGAACCAGCGCCTAAAACTACCACGAAGACTTCTTAAAGCTGAACCCCGGGACATGTCCATTCACGGGGGCCTAGCAGGGGGTATCAGCAAGAAGACAGTTATGGATATATAAACCCTAAATGTAGATAGGGGGCAATCAACCAAAGGCATGCCCCTTCCCCACCATTCAGTAAACAAAAACAAAAGAAAACCATGTACGAGGGCAACATACTCAGGCGGAACAGAGCTGGCCACTATAATAGGTGAAAACTAGCTGTGCAGTACCCCTAGCATTATATATGTAAGTGACAAAAACTACCCCCTACCCAGAGGCAAACAAAAACCCCAGCTGACTCCAAGGGTGTCCAATTACCACGCAGCAAAAGATACAGCGTAAGTAGATCCCAAGGTGACTTGTGGAAGGTGGCCTCAAGCCCCAAGGGCAGTACTTACTGGGCACCTAGGGAAGGAAATCCTAGGCGCATGCAGCCCGAATACTGTTGAATATTACTCCTGGCTCACACACCACCTGTAGAGACAGACCACACCACAAGGCACAGAAATTGAGACCAAAGCATGAGCCAGAGGCACGTGACCTGCCAGCATTCTAAATGTGTGGCCACGTCTGTGGTAGAAAATAATAATAAAAAAAAAAGTATTACATCAGCTAAGAACTAATGGTTGGATCGCCAGTCTGGGGTTTCCCCTTCCCCCCTCCTGAGAGGAGAGGGGGGGAAGGTTGTGCAGACAGCAGCGTGGCAACATGATGATGTCATGCTCGTTTCCAAATTTTCGTTTGGGGAGTTCTGTCTACTCGTTCGACTTTTGGTAGCAATATTTTCACCAGAATAGGGGTCCATTTTGGAGCGCCTACCTTTCTGGGTGCCAGACCCAATCGATGGCAGACATAGAATGTTCCCAACCACACGGGGGTTTCAATAGGGAAGTCATTAATGTTTCAATAGGGAAGTCATCAATAGTCATTAATGTGCATTTACAAAGTTGAAATGTAATTCTGATCAGCTTCCATATATACTTTATACACATACATATACATACACACACACACACATATACATACATATATACACACACATGTAAGAGGAGACATGATAACCACCTACAAAATTCTCAGGGGAATTGAGAGGGTGGACAAAGACAAACTCTTCAGCACGGGTGGGACATGAACAAGGGGACACAGGTGGAAACTTAGTACCCAGATGAGCCACAGAGACGTTAGAAAGAATTTTTTCAGTGTCAGAGTAGTTAATAAATGGAATGCATTAGGAAGTGATGTGGTGGAGGCTGACTCCATACACAGTTTCAAATGTAGATATGATAGAGCCCAGTAGGCTCAGGAATCTATACACCAGTTGATTGACAGTTGAGAGGCGGGACCAAAGAGCCAAAGCTCAACCCCCGCAAGCACAATTAGATGAGTACAATTAGGTGAGTACACATGCATTCACATGCATTCACATACATTCTATGCCTTGACTTGTGGTGCCTAGGCATTTTGTGTGGTGTCAGTGCCTTGGTATTATTATGGTGGGTGGTATTATTAATGCCCTTCCTTAAGCAATATGCTTATGACCTTTGCAGCCACATTTATCTGCATTTGACATCAGTTCTTGTAGCAAGTCTTCAGTACCCGGGTTTCTTGCTTGGTCCCTACCTTCAGACCTTGGAAAATCCTGAAGGTTTTTGGTGTGGTTATCTATAGATTGGCTCACTGAATTCACTCACTACTTGTAAAGTCAAGGGATGCCCATTGTCATTGCACCATGATACTGGGCATTTGTACTGTCTTCCTCTGCTATCTGTTGGGTGGGTACAGCCAAACAGATTAGGTAGTACTAGATTGAGAGCTTGCACTTGAGAGACTTGTCTTCCCTCCTTGTCCATTGCTTGGGACACCACCACTACTGTGATATTTGGCACATAGATGATGCCTCTCTTTCTGGGCCCTGCTCTCCTGCTGTCTTATGTGGATAAGTCCTTTCAGCCATTTCTGTTGCTCCTATTTTGATATTCCTTTTTAGGTAAGTTATTCTCTTCTGCCAAAGCACTGTCAGGAGTAAGCTTCAGCGAGCTACTGAAGGGGCCACTCAGAAAGGAAGCGTTGAGTGTAATGAAATGCACTTTCGTTTTGGCTTAAGAGTTAAAGGCCCTGGGTGACTTGGACTGCCATCTACTGGTGGTTGGGCACATCAAGGTTAGTGTTATTCACATTCGAAAAAGATCATTTACCTTGTTTGACTCAGATTATGTTATTTTCTTGAGGCACTAACATATTTGTTTTTCTTAACGTTTCTGGAGAGTTTTTCTTGGTTTGGATATATTTCTGATTGCCAACGTCACATCACAGAGAGAGCCAGATTCAGGCCCTGGCTCCCAATCGGTAAGTGTGGGATTATGGGAATTACATCAGGAAATCTGATGTAATTCATTAGAGGCCAGGACCTAGTGGGTAGCTCACCAGTAAATAGTGCTTCATTACATTTAAACACTTGATTTTTTCAGGTTGATCTTGAGAAGAGCAAAAAGGTGGAGGAGAATTTAGAACAGCTGAAGATTGATCTAAATCAAGTGAAGAAAGAGAATGCCATCTTAAAACAGCAATTGTTGTAATTACCTAAGTGTAGGAAAGCACTTGTGTCTTTTATTTAAATTGTACAAATGTTACTAGACAGCAGTACACTGAAATTTTTGTTCTTTATATTTGTAAAATTTAATAATTCAGAATTGTTAAATGTATTGTAAATTATATGGGCATAAGATTACTTTTATTTATAAAAGTAATTTTAGTTTATGATGAGTTTATTTAATTTTAGTTTATGATTATTAATGAGTTTATGATGTCTTTGTGGTACATTAAGTTACTAAATGTAATGTTTTAGACTGATATAAAAGTGATACAGAAATCCTTGATAATTTGGGCATCCAAATTCCTTCAGTAACACCTACAATTTTAAACTTTGTAAACAAGAAAATCATAAAATATGGATGCTATGCAGTGAAGGTTTGTGAAGTATGATATGGACAGTATGCAGTTTGTTAATAATAATTCTCTGTGCAGTAACGTGTTATAAATAAATATTAAATGATTTTAAATATTTAAATGAATCATTTAAATATTAAATGTTAAATGATTATACAGTATATAGAATAATAGTATTTAGTGTTACTGAACAGTACTAAGAAAAAGTTTGATAACAGAATGACTAATGATAATTTACTTGAATTTACCTGAGGGCCACTATCTCTCTAGTGGCCTCGACTGGGACAGGGAGCTGGAAGCTTGCCAAAGGTCCTGCAATTGCTCCTGAGGATTTTTTTTTGGGGGGGGGGGTGCCCCTTGGTGGGTCCCTGAAGCCATGTTGCTGAGATAGCTCCCCATTGCTAAGTTACATTAGTCATAGGCATGCTGATGGCCTACTAGTTATCAGAGATAGACCTTGGCCCCACAAAGAAGCATAGGAAGCAAGGGATTGTTACAATCAATATACAGACAATGAGTCACAATAACGAGGCTGAAGATATGATGACCAAACCACACACCAGAAGATGGAGACAAGGATATTTTGGTTCATCTTGGACCATTATGAAGTGAATTGTTATTGTTTTATACTCGGTATAATTCAATCAACTTTATAATGGTCCGGGACGGACCAAAACGTTGTCGTCTCTTCATCTTCTGGTGTATGGTTTGGTCATCATTGTTACAATTACCCTCACTACAAAAGCAACCAGAAAATAAATGCAGACAATGCAGACAACTTCATGGTTTATGAAAATGAAGCACCAATAGGCAATGCAAAAAATTCACTCGCAAGGAAATGGTTCACTTGAAACTGTATGAAACATCCCTTAGTGCACCATGGTGCCAACAGGTGGCATTCTGGAGCTCCCAGGTTTAAAACCAGTGGTTGCTCTGTCCTGTTGCTGATGTTATACATTCCACGTCTGACCTTCCCTAGTCACCACATTATAGCAAGTCCCACTTCTTCAAGATGGATGCCAGCCATCCTTTGGTCTCTGTCCTGTGGGGGCCATTGTTAGTGTATCATTCCTAGTTTTTGGTGCTTGTTTTCAAGGCACACTCCTTGAATGGATTTAGCATAATCTGCTCTTCAAGCTGCATGTGTGTAGGGAAATGCTTGTTTAGCATTTCCCCAGTACTGTCAAGAGTGCTCTTTCTGGCATGTTTTGGAATTTATTCCTGAAAGGCCAAGCCACTGGGATGGAGAGTCTCACCTAGACAATCATTACCTAGACAAGACTGGTAATATTATTTAATAATAATTACAATAATTCATTGTGTCGGGAGACAGGCAGCCAGAGTGTATTCAAACATTTTAAGCTTATATTGAGGGGACCCCCAAGGTTGAATTACTGACCCTGCCCCGGATGCAACCCCACAACAAGCTGATTAACTCCTGAGTACTGCTTACTTACTGTTAGATGAACAGGACATTAGGTGATAGGAAGTGCATACAACCATTTTTGTCCCTCCCGGGATTCAAACCCGGAATTCTCGATTGTATATCAAGAACAAACCCAACTGCACTACTGGGACCCTTAATATTTTAGTAAGGATAATATAGTACAGTAATTTACTACACTACTAGTCTATTACTACTATTATATTACTAGGATCTTGGTCGTAATCTCTTAGCCAGAAATGACAACCGCCCCAGATTGCAATAGCCAACGAACTAGGGGTTGAGTGGCCGGTGCGGTGGATCCGGTGGCTCCCTCTACTACCCCCTCCCCCTCAGCGGGGAATGTAGAAGAGCTCCCAGAACCTCATCTAGATACAATCCAGGTACCCTGAAACTTGAAGTGCAGATGTACAGGTTCTGCACAAAGATTGTAGTAGAAATCATTGAGTTGTGAGGGAGGTCAAGACCTTATAAGAGTTCTTCAGACCTTGTAGTGTTACGAGAACCAACCTTGATAACCTAGATGAGGTTATGTCAACATTTTCTCTGATAAGTTGCAAGTTAAAGCTGCAGCAGGGAGGTCTAATAAAGAAATGCCTTCAGACGCCCAGCTGAACAAAACACATCGTGCAGAGGACGTGTGTGGAAAAGGCTGCTCTTCAGTTTACTTTGAGTGTACCACATTTCTTTTGAAAAATCCCAGTTCAGAAGGTCTTATATTGCTGAGATTAGAAATGCAGTGAAATTGGTGCATGCAGGAGCAACACTAACGTTGATTACCCAGTGATTCAGTCAAAGGCAGTAAGACAGGTAGTAGAGCAGTGTGATAGTCTACTACTTATGGGGATAGTCTACTACTGGGAAGACAGTCATGTGAGCAACAGAGGGTGTTGCGATTTGTTTCGGCAGCGAGATAAATAGATTTGAATTGGGCAGTGCAGTAGCCCCTGTCAGCAGACAGTTCCAGTGTTTTAGTAGTAGTAGTCCTACGGGAGGAGCCACAGGTATCCAGCTATTAGTGTTTAGTGGTAGTTTTGTGGTGATAGCCATTCTTGGTTGTAGTAATGAGGCATAGTGAAGGATTTGGAGTCCTTGTTAAGTCATTTGCAGTTCAACCGTCATCGGAAAGGTAGTCTTGTGAACAGTCATCGTCAAGCCTGCAGTAAACGTCTGCACCAGTATGTTGAGAGGTGACTGGCAACAGTATCAAGCATTGGCGACTAGTTGTGTCAGCAGCCACTTTTCCCGCATGTTGTGAGAAGACATCAAGGCGAGAAGGGTGCAGTGAAGTCAGCCGACTGGCACTAAGGATATGCTTAGTTTTGTAAAGTTTCCCTCCCTATTTCCCTTGAATTAATTGTTAATTCAATGGAAAATCCTCGAATTGTTCCAAGGAACAATTTAGAAATAGTGCACATATATGTACTGAAGTGATTTTTTCACTTGATTATTTTATATATGATTATTGTTGGTCGATTCCTGAGAGCATGGGATAGTAATATCAATTTATTTTTTATTTCCAAGTATTTTGCCAAGTGAAGGGAGCCTCGTTAACTTTGATTTAGAGCTTTTGCTTTTCATTTATTTATGAATTAGTCTAAGAATTTGAATTCTAAGAGTCAGAGGTAGCCTAGCGAGCCAACTGGGCATTTAAATTAAATTGTGAGAAGAGGCTGTTTGTGTAACTTGTAGCCTTTTTCATTTAATTATACTGTATTATTTTGTATAAACATTGTGTTTGTGTACCTCCTTATTCTGTTAATTATTAATTGACACTGCAGAGGCTGAGTTACAAATTATTATGGTCACCATGGGGAAAGTTGTGAGGGAAAGACTAGGCTTAAGCACATTTTGCAGACACAGAGATAGTGGACATCATTCTGGGATTGTGTGTCAATTCTTGACATCAGATTATACCTATAAGAAGTAAGGGGTATCCTTGCCTCCCATATTTATGCTTCTTGCATGAGGTGTGACAGAAGGCGAGTTGAGCAGATTATATGATGTGCACTGGGTATGTGAGCTCAATAACCTAAAGAAGAGTTATAGCTGGCCTGTGAGGAAGAAGATGCCTGTGAAGGTGAGAAGCTGACCGAGTGTGAAGCATCTGGTTGTAGAGGTCCATCAGCTGAGTTCCACATTCTGTCCTACCACCCCTTCGGGATCCTGGGGGCAGGTTCTCCAGGGAGCTGCTGGGGTCCATGTTCCTGACATTGGTAATCAGGGGAAATGTGCAAAAGTGGTCAAAGTTCTTGATCCCATTCAGGCTTGTGTTGGCCCTGGGAACACAAGGTCTTTCTTGTAAACATATGTATCTTCTCAATATTTCTTACGTAATAGGTTCAATCAATAAAAGAATGAATTTTGGAGAGTTAATTTTTCAATTACCCTCAACAGTGAAGAGAAACGTATGAAATATTGAGAAGATTCGTGTTAGAATTATTAATCTGACCCATATTCAACAACAAATGTATGTACAGTATATATATATATATATATATATATATATATATATATATATATATATATATATATATATATATATATATATATATATATATATATAATATATATACATATATATATATATAATATATATATATATGTATATATATATATGTATATATATATATATATATATATATATATATATATATATATATATACATACATACATACATACATACATACATACATACATACATACATACATACATATATATATATATATATATATATATATATACAGAGCACCACTTGGTTCCCGAACTTTAGTTATCCGAAACTTCCAGTTTCCCGATTGGGGTTGGGGAGTCACGTTACACGAACTAAGTTCGGGTAGAAAGTAGTTCGCCAAGCTTCACGCCGGCCGGGGTTGGGGTTATCCTACACGAACCAAGTTCGGGTAAGGAAGCGGTCAGCCAAGCGTCGTGCTGGCCCGTGGTGGTGGGTGAGTGGGTGGGAGATGGTTTAGTTTGCTCACTGACTGTGTCGGGCGCCGCCTGCTACCCTATGACGTCACAGACTCACGGCCTATTGTTCCCATTGTTTGAATTTGTCACGAGACTGAAGTGTTCATTCCGTGACTTTGTTTTACATATCAGCACAATCAAGAAACATCCGTGCACCATGTCGACTCCAAATACACACATTGTGTCAGTGAAAGCTTCTACAAGCGGGTTACATAAAAGAAAGAGGTCAGTGATGACATTTGAGAAGAAAGTTGAAATAATTAAGAAGGTGGAGAGTGGTGTCCCGAGAAGTGTCGTGTGCGCTGAATATGGCATTAGTAAAAGTACTGTTTTTGATCTGCTTAAGGCTAAATCTATCATTTTTTACTATTTCTCTAGAAGTGAAAGTTATAAAGCAATATGAAATAGAAATGTAGTAAGTAAAGCAAAGGTGGAGAGTGTTGATAACGCAGTGTGGGAGTGGTACAAACAGAGACGTGAGGTGACGAAGACGCCAGTGGCAGGCTGGCTGCTCGTGGAAAAGGCGCGTGAATTTCACCAAGCAATGAAAATTACTCAAAAGTGTGTATACAGTGATGGATGGCTCATTAGTTTTAAAACCCGTCATGGCATTAGGTTCATTAAAGTGCATGGTGAAAGACAATCTGCTGATATTGTTGGTGCTGATGAGTATGTAAGTAAATTTGCGGAGATGGTGCAGGAACAAAATTTATCTCCAGAGCAAATTTATAATGCTGATGAGACAGGTTTGTACTGGCGTATGCTTCCCACAGACACGATGGCTCATAGTGGTGAGGACAATCCTTCAGGTGGTTATAAACAGAACAGAGAATTTCTTTGTTGTGCTGTGCAAATGCAGCTGGTACGCACAAATTAAAATTACTTGTGATTGGAATTAGTAAAAACCCCAGGGCTTTAAAGTCAGCCAGGTACCTCCCTGTGATTTATAAGGACCAGCCAAGTGCGTGGATGTCTCGAGTAATATTTGTCGAGTGGTTTAACCCTTGTGTTGCTAAGGGCTGTTTGCCCCTTGTCACCCACAGCCGCATAACAAAAAAGAAAAAAAATCTTCCTAAACTGTGAATTTGTGTTCCCTGACCACAAGAGAGAGAAAAAATTAATCGTACATACAAATGACATAAATGAGCCGACAATATGAGCGATGACGTCACACCCTGCATGCTTGCTCATGCAAGGTGCATCCCAGAGGCATTGTGCGCAGTCTTCAAGCAGTCAGAATTGGCACAAATTTATTTTTGCTGCATTATTTACAGTGTCTAGGCGTATTTTATCAAATATTATTCACCAATTGTGTTGCATATAATGTTACTTCATGTTCAATGGTAATAAATGTTGCATACATTGAGTATACACATGCGCACAAAAATATTTTCTCATTATGCCAATATAATATGTATTCACATTGTTCATTATTATATTTACACACATGCACACACTATTTACAGGTTTTTGCACTATTATTGCACATTTAGAATTCTTGGAGAGAGTGGTAGTTGTAGAAGCAGTTGACAGCACACAATGGGACTGCACACGCATCACACCATGTTTGCACAAGTTTACGTTTCTGATCTCTTTTATTGTTCTACAAACTAAGCAATTACGTTGGCCTATTGCACGCTTTCCAGCTGGTGGCAAATGTTTTAGTCTGTGTGCTTGAAAGCCCTCAATGTGAGTGAGCCTGGGTGTAGCAGCATGCTGCAACACTGGGTTCATGATGGGTCTTTGTGTGCCAGAAACATCTTTGCCAAACTTTGCTAATAACTGTGTCCCAAATGTAAAAGCAAACGAACGGAAACTTGGTTTACGTCCAGTTTTCACCAGATACATATAGCTGTTCAGCATGCTTATGTCAACACATCGAAAAACACTTTTTTCGTCCACTTCAATGTTTTCCGCACTCACTCGACACTGCCCACCATCATGTCAGATTTATCAACCAAATGCATGTTGATATTATAGTCAAGAACACAATTTGGCTTATTGGTTCTTGCGTTACTCGGTTCACCTTGCCAATGTTCACCATTGTACTATCATGAATGGTTGTCAGCAAGTTCTCTTCTCTCTTGTCTTTCCACCTAACTGAGCGTATTTGATCACTTTTTCTTAGTTGGCAGTCACCAACTTCAAGTTTATTGCCAAACACTGGCATTTCCCTTCTTCTTGGCTTTACTGTACCAAACAATCCAGTTCTATTTTAAATCAAGAACCTAGATTGCAAGGGACTTGTATAGCAGTTATCCGTGTATAAAATGTGGCCCTTGTTCATCCATGGTACCATCAGTGACTTTACCACACTACCTGAGAAACCATGTTGGTTGTTACCGGGAATGTCTACATCACTAGCAGAATACAGAATCGTGTGTAACACGTATCCTGTTTCACAGTCACAAAGAATAAAGAATTTCAATCCAAATCTGTTGCGTTTGGAGGGAATATACTGCTTGAATGCAACACGTCCTCTGAAAAGCACAAGGGAATCGTCAATCACCAGCGTCTGTGCTGGTACGTAGAAATCTCTGAACTTTCCAATCACTTCATTCATATAGTGCCTGACTCCAAAGTCAATCATCCTCTGTCCGGTCCTCATTACTTGCAAAATGAAGACACCTGAGGAGCATCTGAAACCTGTCTCGGGACATATTTCCCGAAGAAAGGTGTTGGAATAGTCAGGTCTTTGCTCCAATAATCTGTGATAGCGTGTTTGACACAGTTTCATCAACATACATATTGCCAAAAATACATACATTTCACCTATAGTAGTGTTTTTCCAACGCTGCAATCGTGAATATTCTGTTATCTCTTTTCCAATGAGATGAGTCGCATGAAGGTTCATTTGGTGTACAATATATTCCATGAGCGGCTCATCATAAAATGTTGTAAAGTAATCCATTTCACACATGTCCTCACCATTATCAGGGAAAAGGTCTGTAATCCCAACATCTTTATTGTCAAAGGCAGGAATTAGAGGAAAAAAATCGTCACTATCACTCCACACAAGTACATCTGCTGTCCTGCGAGACGCAACAGCGGCACGACAGCGAGGAAGCGTTGCACACCGTGGACCAGGAGCTGAAGCCCGTCTTCACAAAGTACGGCCGCTATGTGAACATGAGGTGAAATCACGTGAACATGAGGGTCTTGGTTCCTCATGTGGTGCCATGTGGCGGCGTTTGGCTGGGCGAGACGCTGCTGACGCGACAAATTCTCGCCCGGTATCACCACTGGTACTAGCAACAGGCACGGTAATACTATGCTCTGAATCCACTTCACTAAAACCAGAAAATAAGTCACCTTCCTTTGACTCATCGTCCAAAATATCCTCGTACTCTAAATAAGCACAAGAACTGTGTGGTCGTGAGTGAATTGGAGTAGACACTGGGCGAGGAGGCACGGGTGAGCATGTAGGCCTCGCCATGGAAGGAGACTGTATCTCATATTCACTGTCTGTGCTACTATCATCGGTCAATTGTCTGTAGTCCTTATCAATGTCAGAGTCATCAAAAATCGCTTTCCTCACCATCAGAAAATAGTTCACTAGTTATTTTCTCTTGAGTAAGTGATTGCGTGGTTCGTGCGCGGGAGGTGTTTGACCGTGCATTCGCCATGGTAACCGCTGCGTAATTGGGACCTCCCATGCATTGGTAGCGTGAGCTGGATTTTTTTTTTAACAAAATGGCAGCTAGTTTACTATAGCCCCTGGGCAGCATATGGGCCCCCCCCCTACCCCGTTGGCCATTCAAATCTTGTGCGGTATTCCATCACCTCATATGACGTGATGCACAATTTATAGCAAGTTACTCAACACATCATATGACGTGTTGCGCAGTTTAAGGGTTAATAAGAACTTTGTACCCGACGTGAAGGTGCACCTGAAAAGTGGTGGTCTCCCGCAAAACAGCAAAGTTGTGCTGCTGCTAGATAACAGTTCAACGCATCCACGAGGTGATGAGCTAGTAAATGGTTATTGGAACGTTCTTGCCACCCAATACAACTAAAGTGATCCAACCCATGGATCAAGGAATAATTAAGAACCTTAAACACCACTACAAGAGGATGTTTGCCAGAAGTCTTAATAATCAGCTTGGAACACTTAAGGACTTTTATAAAGTCTTCACAATAAAGTCAGCTATCTGGACTATCGCTAGTGCATGGGATGAGGTAAAGCAGACAACACTAAGAAATGGTTGGAAAAACCTTTGGCCCACGTCAAGTCTATTTCCTGAGGAGGATGACGAGGCAGATTTTGAAGGATTTGCGGTGAAGAAAGTTAGCGAGAAGAAAAAATTAAGAGAGGAACTCCTAGCCTATGTCAAGGGGAATAAGTCCCCTGAGCTTAGAGCAGAACTGGTGACTGAAACAATAGAAGATGATATAGATAGATGGATAGATTTTGATGATGAAGCCCCAAACAATCAAAACATGACTGATGATGAAATTACAGAATTAGTATGTACAGCAAAAAAGCCAGAAGAGTGTATAATGAAGACGATGGAGAAGAAGAGGAACAGGATGAAGAAACGTTAAAGGAAAAATGTAATATGGAAAAAATTCAGAAAAATTTTGAAGACATTCTTGCATTTATGGACACGGGTTACAGCGAGTTTAAAATTAAGGACATGATGCGTCAGTACAATTTGTATATGAAGTTTTTAAAAACAAGAGCCAAGGCAATGAAACAAATGTCAATTACAGAGTCTTTTGCAATGGCTTCCAAGAAAGCACGCATTGCATCACCTGCACCTGACTCATCGCATGTTGACCCAGTCAACCCAACAACTTAAGTCAACCCAACACCATCAACACCCACCACCACCTCTTCCATGTAAATAACTATGCTTCATCAACATCAATCATCAACATAAGCAGATCAGGACTTCAATTATTGGCGAGTACAAACAAAATACGGTCGCATTTACGCTATAAACCTGTCGATTTTTTCCCCTTGATTTTGTCACAATTTTTGTTATATTTTTCCTCCATTTCTTGTATACGAACTTACATGTTAACCGACGGGTCTCGTCCCCAAGGGGTTCGGAAACCAAGTGGTGCTCCGTATATATATATATATATATATATATATATATATATATATATATATATATATATATATATATAATATATATATATATATATGTCGTACCTAGTAGCCAGAACGCACTTCTCAGCCTACTATGCAAGGCCCGATTTGCCTAATAAGCCAAGTTTTCATGAATTAATTGTTTTTCGACTACCTAACCTAACCTAACTTTTTCGGCTACCTAACCTAACCTAACCTATAAAGATAGGTTAGGTTAGGTTAGGTAGGGTTGGTTAGGTTCGGTCATATATCTACGTTAATTTTAACTCCAATAAAAGAAAATTGACCTCATACATAATGAAATGGGTAGCTTTATCATTTCATAAGAAAAAAATTAGAGAAAATTATATATATATATATATATATATATATATATATATATATATATATATATATATATATATATATATATATATATATATATATATATATATATGTCGTACCTAGTAGCCAGAACGCACTTCTCAGCCTACTATGCAAGGCCCAATTTGCGTAATAAGCCAAGTTTTCCTGAATTAATATATTTTCTCTAATTTTTTTCTTATGAAATGATAAAGCTACCCATTTCATTATGTATGAGGTCAATTTTCTTTTATTGGAGTTAAAATTAACGTAGATATATGACCGAACCTAACCAACCCTACCTAACCTAACCTAACCTATCTTTATAGGTTAGGTTAGGTTAGGTAGCCGAAAAAGTTAGGTTAGGTTAGGTAGTCGAAAAACAATTAATTCATGAAAACTTGGCTTATTAGGCAAATCGGGCCTTGCATAGTAGGCTGAGAAGTGCGTTCTGGCTACTAGGTACGACATATATATATATATATATATATATATATATATAACTGAAAACTCACACCCCAGAAGTGACTCGAACCCATACTCCCACAACTGGTATGTACAGGGACGCCTTAATCCGCTTGACCATCACGACCGGACATAAGGAAGTGATAGCCGAGGCTATATGAACCACTTCCCCGCCGGCACTCGGATGGTAATCTTGGGCATAGCATTTTATCAAATCACCTCATTCTTTGGGGCACACGTGAGGAACACAAATGCAAACAAGCCTGAATGGTCCCCAGGACTATATACAACTGAAAACTCACACCCCAGAAGTGACTCGAACCCATACTCCCACAACTGGTATGTACAGGGACGCCTTAATCCGCTTGACCATCACGACCGGACATAAGGAAGTGATAGCCGAGGCTATATGAACCACTTCCCCGCCGGCACTCGGATGGTAATCTTGGGCATAGCATTTTATCAAATCACCTCATTCTTTGGGGCACACGTGAGGAACACAAATGCAAACAAGCCTGAATGGTCCCCAGGACTATATACAACTGAAAACTCACACCCCAGAAGTGACTCGAACCCATACTCCCACAACTGGTATGTACAGGGACGCCTTAATCCGCTTGACCATCACGACCGGACATAAGGAAGTGATAGCCGAGGCTATATGAACCACTTCCCCGCCGGCACTCGGATGGTAATCTTGGGCATAGCATTTTATCAAATCACCTCATTCTTTGGGGCACACGTGAGGAACACAAATGCAAACAAGCCTGAATGGTCCCCAGGACTATATACAACTGAAAACTCACACCCCAGAAGTGACTCGAACCCATACTCCCACATATGAGTTTTCAGTTGTATATAGTCCTGGGGACCATTCAGGCTTGTTTGCATTTGTGTTCCTCACGTGTGCCCCAAAGAATGAGGTGATTTGATAAAATGCTATGCCCAAGATTACCATCCGAGTGCCGGCGGGGAAGTGGTTCATATAGCCTCGGCTATCACTTCCTTATGTCCGGTCGTGATGGTCAAGCGGATTAAGGCGTCCCTGTACATACCAGTTGTGGGAGTATGGGTTCGAGTCACTTCTGGGGTGTGAGTTTTCAGTTGTATATAGTCCTGGGGACCATTCAGGCTTGTTTGCATTTGTGTTCCTCACGTGTGCCCCAAAGAATGAGGTGATTTGATAAAATGCTATGCCCAAGATTACCATCCGAGTGCCGGCGGGGAAGTGGTTCATATAGCCTCGGCTATCACTTCCTTATGTCCGGTCGTGATGGTCAAGCGGATTAAGGCGTCCCTGTACATACCAGTTGTGGGAGTATGGGTTCGAGTCACTTCTGGGGTGTGAGTTTTCAGTTGTATATAGTCCTGGGGACCATTCAGGCTTGTTTGCATATATATATATATATATATATATATATATATATATATATATATATATATATATATATATATATTAGTATATTTTGGTAGCAGTCTTTCCTGTAGACATATATTATTAAATATGACCGAAAAAGTAAGATTTAAGGTTAAAGTAAAGGTTTAAGAAAAAGTAAGGTTTCCACACTGCAGTGTGGAAACCTCCGCTCTTTTCCATGACTGTTACCTGATAGCAATCACTGATAGCACTGCCACGACTCTAGATCACATCTGGACAAACATAACCTCTCCGCTTACTTCAGGTATAATCACCGATAGCACTACAGACCATTATCCCACATTTCTCTTAACTAACATTAGCAAACCACCTCTTGAGTCAAGAGAGATACGTTTTAGACTGCACAATGAAACTGCTATAGACAATTTTATAACTGCTGCTGATAATGTCAACTGGGAGTCCGAGTTAGGTAACATAGAGGACATCAACCTAGCAGTGCAATCTTTTCTTCAAAAAACTCTTAGCCTTTATAATACCCATTGTCCTATGCTTACAAAACAAGTCACAACCAAAAGGCTCAACAATCCCTGGCTTACAAAGGGAATACTTAAATCTTTTAATAAAAAACATGACCTTGAGAAGAAGTATAGGCTAGGAATTGTCTCCAAAGAATTCTCAAAGAATTACTCATTATTGCTATCTAAGATAATTAGACGAGCCAAAACTAAATACTACTTAGATAAATTTACCCAAATAAAGAGCAACATTAAACAAACTTGGAGTACAATTTCTCAAATATTGGGATCAAAGAAGTCTTTAAATAACAAACCTACTCTCCTGTCTAATAACGATGGTCAGCTTTCAGCCTCTGATTCTGCTATTGAGTTCAATAGGTTCTTCTCTTCCATTGGTTCATCCCTTGCAAATGATATTCCATCTTCCAGTACTGACATTAAGGACTATCTTACAGGTAACTATCCACAGTCTCTGTACCTAAAGCCTATTAATTCCACTGACGTCAATGAGATAATCCTTTCCCTTAAAACCAAGTCTGGTGCCCTTGAGGAGATACCAACTTTAATTTACAAAAAAAGCCTCCAGATCTTTAGCCCCTGCTATTGCTTTGCTCTTCAACAAGTCACTTGAACTCCAAACCTTTCCAGATATTCTAAAAAAGCGAGAGTAACGCCTGTCCACAAATGTGGTGATCTCACAGATGTTAACAACTACAGACCTATATCAATCCTGCCAAACTTGTCAAAAAATTTTGAAAAACTAATCTATAAGCAGCTTTACTCATATCTAGCCAAACTCAATATACTTAGCCCTTGCCAATATTGCTTCAGACCCAAAAAAAGCACTAACGATGCACTTATTAGTATGCTTAACTCGATTCATACAGCTCTTGATAAAAATGAGTTCCCTGTTGGGTTATTTGTGGACCTGCGTAAAGCTTTTGATACTGTCAACCACCAAAACCTTCTTCTTAAATTACATCATTATGGAGTCAGAGGACACTTCCTACAATACCTCAAATCCTACCTTACTGACAGGCTCCAATGTTTCTGTGAATAATACAATTTCTCCCACCCTACCCATCAACATTGGTGTTCCTCAGGGCAGCATACTTGGCCCTCTCCTCTTTCTCAATTACATTAATGACCTTCCACATGCCTCCCAACACCTCAAACCAATTCTATTTGCTGACGACACAACCTTCATTTACTCCAGTCCTGACCCCCTTGCTCTAAATGCCACAGTAAATACTGAGCTAAATAAAGTCCATCTTTGGCTAACTGCCAACAAACTCGCCCTTAACATTGACAAAACTTTCTATATTCTGTTTGGCAATAAATCCTCTAATCAAATAAATCTCAAAATAAACAATACCCAAATTTGTAACAAATTAGATGGCAAATTCCTTGGCATTCTCATTGACCACAAGCTGAATTTCCAGGGACACATTCTAAATATATCACAAAAAAGTTTCAAAAACTGTGGGCATTCTTTCTAAGATCAGATATTATGTACCACGCCCTGCCCTGGTGACTCTCTATTACTCCCTTATCTATCCATATCTCAACTATGGTATTTGTGCTTGGGGCTCTACTACCCAAAATCACTTACGTCCTCTAATTACTCAACACAAAGCTGCTATTAGGACAATATCCAACTCTGGCCCCAGGCATCACTCGGTACCCCTACTCAAATCTCTGAATATGTTAGACATTAAGTCACTGCACATTCTCTCATGTGTATTATACATATATAAAACGCTAAACTATAATGCCAATCCTGATCTCAAAAGCTTCATAGAAGGATGTAACAGAACCCATGAGCACCACACCAGAAATAAATACAGTTTTGATATTCCTAGAGTACGACTTAATCAAACTAGAAATGCTCTACAAATCAAGGGGCCCAGAATGTGGAATGACCTTCCCAACCATGTTAAAGACTGTACCTCTCTCAACCAGTTTAAGTTAAAAACGAAGCTATACCTAATAAATTCCCTGTAACCTACCTTACCCTTCTATTGTCAACCAATGTCTGTTTTTTTTAAAGAGCGCTGTTTGTCGACATAATTGTATTTGTGCTGCTTTTTCATCTATGTTTTCATTTCTTGTTTTCATTCTACTCATTATGCTCAATTAGTATTAAGCTTGTCATTTAAGTTTATCATGCCCGAAACGCTTTGCGTAATAGTGGCTTTAGGCATTGTATGTACTAGCTCTACCTATAAGTCAACCAATCTTTGTAAAAATTTATTGTATGTATGTACCTTACCTAAATAAACATTTTATTTTTTTATTTTTTTTTACATCTAGAAAGGGCAGCTTCCCATCCTTTTCCATCTCGTAAGTGAAACGCAGCACGGAACTCTGCTCAAATGCCTCCTTCAGCTCCTGCAGATGTCTGACATCAGGTACCTGTGTAAAAAGGTTTACAAAGAAAAGAGCGGAGGTTTCCACACTGCAGTCTACACTAAGGAAGAGCTCAGTCCCCCAGGGTACTGTGCTTGCTCCAGTACTTTTTCTCATCCTCATTTCGGACATAGAAAAGAACACAACCTATAGCACTGTATCATCCTTTGCAGATGACACTAGGATCTTCATGAGAGTAGGCAACATAGAGGAGACGGCGAACCTCCAGTCAGATGTAGATCAGGTCTTTCTATGGGCTACAGAAAATAATATGGTGTTTAACGAAGATAAGTTCCAGCTCATGCGCTATGGAAAAAATGAAAATATAAAAACGGAAACCACGTACAAAACTCAGGCAAATCATAACATAGAACGAAAAGGCAATGTAAAGGATCTAGGTGTACTCATGTCGGAAGACCTTACCTTTAAAGAACACAATAAAGTAGCCGTCACAACTGCAAGAAAAATGACAGGTTGGATAACAAGAACTTTTCACACTAGAGATGCTATACCGATGATGATACTTTTCAAAACGCTTGTACTCTCTAGAGTGGAGTACTGCTGCACAATGATAGCACCTTTCAAAGCTGGAGAAATTACTGACCTGGAGAGCGTGCAGAGATCCTTTACTGCTAGAATCCACTCAGTAAAACATCTAAACTATTGGGACCGACTAAAGAGCCTAAAACTGTACTCCCTTGAGCGCAGGCGGGAGAGGTACATAATAATTTACACGTGGAAAATATTAGAGGGGCTGGTCCCAAACCTGCACACAGAAATAACATCACATGAGACCAGAAGACATGGCAGGATATGCAGAATACCCCCGTTGAAAAACAGAGGTGCAACTGGTACTCTGAGAGAGAACTCTATCAACATCAGAGGTCCGAGACTGTTCAACACGCTTCCACTATACATAAGGGGCATAACTGGCCGACCCCTCACAGTGTTCAAGAGAGAACTGGATAAGCACCTCCAAAGGATACCTGATCAACCAGGCTGTGACTCGTACGTCAGGCTGCGAGCAGCCGCGTCCAACAGCCTGGTTGATCAGTCCGGCAACCAGGAGGCCTGGTCGACGACCGGGCCGCGGGGACGCTAAGCCCCGGAAGCACCTCAAGGTAACCTCAAGGTAAGGAAACGAACATAGGAATGGGCCTAAATGCCAACAGCGACTGCCCAGACAGGTACAAGAGGAGTGTTGTTAACGCTTATGTCGATCGTGCTCTCAGCCACAGCTCAGAATGGAAGCAAGTCGACGAAGAACTCTGTAGGGTAAGGCAGGTCCTAGTCAACAACGGCTTCTCCAATGGTTTCGTCGAAGACATCATAAGAAGGAAAGTGAAACGCCATGCAACCTCTGAAGAGACAACTAACACAACACCTATACCCCCTATTAGACTATTTTACAGGAACTTCTTTTCCACAGCTCATAAAACGGAGGAAAGGGTCCTGAAAGATATTGTTAATAGAAACGTTATCCCTACAGACAAAAATCAGAGGATACAACTGACGATTTACTATAAAACCAGAAAAACGGCCAGCCTACTCATGAGAAACTCTCCAGACACAAAGCAGAACGCTTTAAAAGAGACCAACGTCGTCTATGCCTTCAAATGCCCTCTTGGGGACTGTAAGCTCCAAAAAACCCAGTATATAGGCAAGACAACAACATCTCTTTCTAGGCGTTTAACGATGCATAAGCAACAGGGCTCCATTAAGGAACATATAATCTCTTCCCACAACCAAACCATCGCCAGAGAAATCCTAGTAAACAACACAGAAATCATCGATAGATACAGCGATAGCAGGCGGCTTGACGTCTACTAGGCACTACACATTAAGAAGTCAACACCAGCAATCAACAGCCAATTAATGCACAACTATATTCTACCCACCTCAAGACTCCGCTCCAATATAGAAGCATCAAGAAATATGGACCAATAGGCTTTCTACAATCACTTCCATTCAATACCCATTGTTTCGTGTTCTGTCTTGTGTTTATGAATTTAATACCCTATTAATACCACCTCACCCCATCCACCTCACTCAAATGTAGATATAAACAAATCGAAGATGTGTAAGTTCTATTCAGTTGTGTATGTGTAAACTAAAGTCTTTGAAAATGTAATAAGTTTTACGAAACGCGCTCAAGTGTCCCGTCAGACTAGAAATAAAAATGAATTTTGGAGAATTGATTTTTGAATTACCACCAACAGTGAAAAGAAACGTACGAAGATCGAGAAAATTCGTGTTAGAATTATTAATCTTACTTTTTCGGTCATATATATATATATATATATATATATATATATATATATATATATATATATATATATATATATATATATATATATAATATATGTAGTGCCTAGCAGACGTCATATATATATATATATATATATATATATATATATATATATATATATATATATATATATATATATATATATATATATACATATATATATATATATATATATACATATATATATATATATATATATATATATATATATATATATATACATATATATATGTCGTACCTAGTAGCCAGAACGCACTTCTCAGCCTACTATGCAAGGCCCGATTTGCCTAATAAGCCAAGTTTTCCTGAATTAATATATTTTCTCTAACTTTTTTCTTATGAAATGATAAAGCTACCCATTTCATTATGTATGAGGCCAATTTTTTTTTATTGGAGTTAAAATTAACGTAGATATATGACCGAACCTAACCAACCCTACCTAACCTAACCTAACCTATCTTTATAGGTTAGGTTAGGTTAGGTAGCCGAAAAAGTTAGGTTAGGTTAGGTAGTCGAAAAACAATTAATTCATGAAAACTTGGCTTATTAGGCAAATCGGGCCTTGCATAGTAGGCTGAGAAGTGCGTTCTGGCTACTAGGTACGACATATATATATATATATATATATATATATATATATATATATATATATATATATATATATATATATATATATAATGGCCATTAATAATGGCCATTTTTGCACCTGGAAGCAGCACAACGGCTGTTATAATAATATTTAAAACTATATAATTACAAAATCTTTGAAATAAACAATTAACTAATTTAAGACCCTCTAACTTAATTAGATCTAATTAGTTCTAATTAATCTAATTTTGATTAACTAATTCTTTATGCTCAATTAGTATTAAGTTCTAGATATTAATGTTTTTCCTGCCCGAAACGCATTGCGTAATAGTGGCTTTAGGCATTGTATGTACTAGCTCTATCTATACTGTATATCGATCCATTAATATAACATCACTTGTATGTATGTACCTTTCCTGAATAAACATATTTATATTTATATATTTATTTAAGAGGCAAATCAAAACAAGACTTGCTATAATTTGTGAAAAGCAGCTTTATTTAAGGTCCTTACATATTCGTTTGTACAGAAAGAAAATTAAGTACAGAGCCCAACTGAGTACCAAATAAATTCCAAACAAATCTCCATTATTTACTGTAGCTAATAGTTCTCAAAGGTTTACCTGTCCCAATCCACTCGCAACTTGGTCGAGCGCATCACCATACTGATCCCCACTGTCCTCAACAGTGCCATTGGGTGACCCGCCATTTCCCTTGACCAAGACGAGCACCACATCAGACAGCCAGTAGAAAGCCTGGTCAAGATCACCTTCACACAGGTAGGGGAGGCGGGACCAGCGCTCCAGCTTGTAGCCTAGACTAGGGAAGACGTCTCCTGCCAGGCTATTGACCTGTTCCTCTACAGTCGACCCACTCACTCCTAGCTCCTCTGATGGCAGGTTGTCTATAGTACCTGAAAGGAAGGGGTCATTATGGAGCTTTTGCTTGAGAACTTGAACTTGAGACAAGCATAAATGGGGTGAGACGCAAAGAGAAACCAGAGATGAAATTACCAGAAAGGACAGGAAGAGGAGAGTAGGATGACAGAACAAAGAGCGAATAGAACAGAGATAGAGGGGGGTGAGATAGGGAAAGTGAAAAGAGATGGGAGGGGGGGAAGATAGGGAAAGTGAGAAGAGATGGGGGGGAGGCAAATGGGGAGATAGGATAAAGAGGCAGGATGGAGGAATGAGCGTAGACAGCGTTTCCCACAAACACCGCAAGGTTCTGCATGAGGAATATAGCCGGAAGGCTTCAAATTAAAAATGCCACAAGGTAAAGAAACTAAAGCCGCAATGTCACTTATATACACTGATGGTTCCCTACACCGCACCACGGGTGCAGCTGGAAGTGCAGTTGTCCTGACAATGGGCGATGGCCTATACTTTGAGTGGGGAGTCCGTATAAACAACTGGGCCTCTACCCTTCAGACTGAACTATTTGCCTTGATCCTTGCACTGAAATGTGTACAAGTCTCCAAACTTGATACATTAATTGTAAGTGACTCCTTATCATCCTTAAATGCTCTCAACTCTTTAAGACATAACTGTAACATGCTCGTGTCCGAAGCTAGACACAAATACAACAAAATTATTAAGGATGGTAACAGAGTCCATTTCATGTGGTCTCCATCTCATGTTGGCCTCCGAATGCATGATAGAGCTGATAAGTTAGCCAAAGAATCTGCCTTTAAAGGAGCCGTTGAGTGTAACCTTGGATTGTCAATGAGCAATCTGAGAGCAGCAGTACACCGAGAACTTCAACAAGATCTTGTAGATCTGAGGCAAAGTGAAATTGACACCAGTAATTCCATCTATCATCATACTATCATGCAAGAGGAGCCACACATCTATGGATCATCCAATAAAATCAGCAGACTTCTAGATGTTACTACTGCTCGGCTTAGACTCGGTTACAAGTATCTCTGCGAATTCTCATTATCTGCTGATGTAGACCTGACCAAATGTAAACTGTGTCAACAAAATTATTCGCACACCATCCGTCACTATGTGATGGAGTGCGAAAAGATACGTGAATTTAGAGACAATTCTATAACCAATGTTCCAGCGATGTGTAAATATTTCATTCAAAATGATCTGCTACCAGAAATTTTAGCCAAATATCCCCAGTTTGCTAACTGTAGGTAGTAACTGAATGATTGTAACCTATCCACCGCTGCCCACTGGATGGGGGGCAGTGTGCAGGACAAACATATAAATTTTGACACTAGCTCTCCACACATGTCAGTTGCTAAATTTAGAACCTGTACTTGAGGTCGATCTCGAACCCATTGTTGATGTGACGACTTATATTGAATTTTGTAACTAGCTCATCAAGATTGTAACTTGCTTAGCTAAATGAATTGTGGGGTTCAGTCCCTGAGCCCATTATGTGCCTCTGTAACCCTTTCCACTACCGCCCACAAGATGGGTATGGGGTGCATAATAAATGAACTAAACTAAAAACTAACTGCAAAGAGTGGGCCGGAAGGTCCCAGAATCCAAAAAAAAGGTTCACGCACAAAGTCAGAGATTTTTAGACCCAAACAAAGTAACTACTACCTGAAATACGAATTGCACTAGTTGCAAAGGAACTAGCATGCCACAATGGACATAGCAGCACTCGGAAAAACACGCTTAGCTGACAAAGGTCAACTCACAGAACGTGATGGTGGGTACACCTCTTTCTGGAGTGGATGCAGTGGCGCCGAACGACGAGAAGCTGCCATTGGATTTGCCATCAGATCCCACCTCGCCCAAAAACTTGCCAAGGTCCCAGAAGACATCAACGACTGCCTAATGACGCTCCAGCTCCCGCTTGGAAGCAAGAGGAGTGTAACGCTGATCAGTGTGTGTGCCCCAACCATGACTAACCCTGCTGACATCAAGGTAAAGTTCTACGAGGAACTGGACAACCTCATTGTAGCAGTCATAAAGTCAGTGAAGCTATAGGACTTCACTGCCAGAGTAGGGACAAACTATTACACCTGGGAAGGGATCATTGGAAGACATGGCACTGGCAAATACAATAGCAACGTCCTTTTGCTCCTCACATTGTGTGCTACACACGACCTCATCGTCACCAACACATCGTTTCGCCTTCCCACCCCCAACAAGACATAATGGATGCAACCACGCTCTAGGCATTGGTATCTGATTATGTCATCACCAGGATGAAAGACAGGCAAAACGAGAGAATGTCGCAAGATGCAAGATGCAAAGCCATGTGTGGTGCCGACTGCTGGACTGACCATCGCCTCAATGTGTCCAAGTGTAAACTTCGCAGCCTGCCCACGAGAAGAGGCCAAGGTTAGAAAACTGTAAAGAGACTTAATGTCTCTAAGATTAAGTTGTTGCGGAAGCAAAGTTGCTGAAGGATTTTTCAACGACCTAGAAAGCAGGATGCACACACCCCAGAATGGCCAGGACACCATCGAGGTAAGGTGGGCAGCCTTCATATATGCTGCTTAATCTACTGCCCTTGAGCACCTCGGACTATCAACCCGCAGAAACCAGGACTGGTTCGACGAAAACGATGGGATAAAGGTATTGCTGCCTAAGGCACAGGAAGTGCCTTTGCGCTATCATTCTCACCTAGTTGACCATTCAGTTGATCTTTGCGCCTGAAGAAAGGTGCTGAGGACGCTTCGTGTGATGCAGGATGCATGGTTTAGCAAGAAGGCCGATGAAATCTAAGGTTACGCAGACAGTCACGACACCAAGCATTTCTATGACGCTCTGAAGGCTATACCACAGCCCTCTGGCTCTGCTTCCTTCCTCAGTGCAGATGGGACTGAACTGCTGACAAAGAAGAAACAGATCTTGGACAGATGGTTTGAACATTTTGATCAGGTCCTTAACCGCCCTGCCTCAATCAGTGATGAGGCCATTACTCGCCTACCTTAAGTAGGCGAGTAATGAACCTGGACGTTGAAAAACCTGCTACAGCAGAAGTAGTCAGAAAGTCCATCAAGCAGCTTTCCTGTGCAAAGCGCCAGGATTAGAGGCAATCCCTGCTGCAGTGGATTTAGAAAAGCAGGATTCTGGAAAAGCAGGAGGCCCAGCCATGATGCAGAAACTGACAAGGCTCTGCCAGTCCATGCGGAATGAAGATGTATGTAAGAGGTGGTCAGCCAAGAGTTAAAAGATGCCAGCATAGTTCAGATGTTGGAGTAAAGAAAGAGGAAAAGCAACCGGTAGTCTTGCGATAATCACTGGGGTACTTCACTCCTGTCCATCGCTGGGAAGATCCTGGCTCGTATCCTGCTCAACTGTCTCCTTCAACACCTTGAGCAGGATGTTGAAGCTTTTCACAAAGCCAATGAGGCTTCTATGTAGAACACGGAACTGTCAATACAATATTTGCTGCACGCCAGCTAGTAGAAAAACGCCAAGCGCAACATAGCGACCTCTTCGTTACCTTCGTCAACCTGATCAAGGACTTTGATATGGTCAGCAGAAATGGCTTGTGGAAGATAATGGAGACGATTGGCTGTCCCGGCAAATTCACTGCGATTGTCCGGCAGTTCCAAGACGGCATGATGGCGGAAGCACTGGACGATGGAGACGAGTCAAAAGTCATCCCAGTGACGAATGGTGTGAAGCAGGGCTGCGTTCTCGCCTCAACACACTTCAGTATGGTATTCTCGGCCATGCTCAGTGATGACTTCCGTGATTGCCAGAGTGGAATACCCATCAGATACAGGACTGACGGCGGGCTGTTCAGCTTCAGGCACCTACAGGCACCTTCCTTCACACAAAGGTGAAGGAAGCTGTCGTAAGAGACTTCATGTTTGCTGATGAATGCATCCTCAACGCCAGCACAGAGCAAATAATGCAACACGAAATGGATTGCTTCTCACAAGCTTGCAACAACTTCGGTCTCATCATCAGCACCAAAATGACTGAAGTCATGTACCAACCCGCACTTGGAATACTCTACCAGGAACCGCACATCACTGTCAATGGGCAGAACCTGCAGGCAGTCCGGCAACTTCACCTATATACACCTTCTTGTACAGCTACTAACACGCATAGCGTTTTAGGCAGGTCCTTAATCCTAATTTTACCCGGAGTACGACCCATCAAATCGTTTAACAACCAGGTACCCATTCAGTCCTAAGTGAACAGAGGCTACAGTTAAGGATTGGCGCCAAGTAAATCCTCCCCGGCCAGGATACGAACCCAAGCCAAAGCGCTTGCAAAGTGTTTTACCACTGTGGCACGGAGACTTCTTCACCTATCTCGGCATCATACTCTCAAGAGCAGTGAACATAGACACAGAAGTCAACAACAGGATCGCCAAAAGCCAGCGCTGCCTTTGGAAGATTCTGTGAGAATGTCTGGGAGCGGAGGGAGCGGTGGCCTTACCACCAAACTGAAGGTGTACCATGCAGTGGTACTCACCAGCCTTCTCTATGCCAGCCTGACCTGGACAGCACACAAACCGCACGCAAAGCTAGAGTAAACTCCACCTCGACAGTAGCGCCCACTCACGTGTGTCCCGTGTGTGGACTAGCCCTCCCATCTACGTTGGTCTCAGCCTCCATCACCTGACACAGCCGCCCACCTTCGACTTGATATATTGAAGTCATGGTCATCTTTGTCTCCGAAGGACAAACATGAAATAAACATAAAAGCACAATAATCTTTGAATGAGAGAGAAGAGAAGAGAAGAGACAGAGAAGAGAGAGAGAGAGAGAGAGAGAGAGAGAGAGAGAGAGAGAGAGAGAGAGAGAGAGAGAGAGAGAGAGAGAGAGAGAGAGAGAGGAGAGAGAGAGAGAGAGAGAGAGAGAGAGAGAGAGAGAGAGAGAGAGAGAGAGAGAGAGAGAGAGAGAGAGAGAGAGAGAGAGAGAGAGAGAGAGAGAGGAGAGAGAGAGAGAGAGAGAGAGAGAGAGAGAGAGAGAGAGAGAGAGAGAGAGAGAGAGAGAGAGAGAGAGAGAGAGAGAGAGAGAGAGAGACTGATAGGAGAAAAAGAGAGTAACAGGCGGAGTAGAGTCAAGAAGAGTGGGACAATGGGGTATAAATATAGAGAAGAGAGGGGCCTGATTCAGCCTGTTCCCTACATGACTTCTGCTTAGCATTAAATTTTAATTATTCATTTTTGTTAATAAATAACAAAAGCTGAACAAAAATGAGTTTCTAGGACCAAGCTTCAGATGAGCTGATGTAGGGTCACATCTCTTAGCGTGTAGATTTATTAGGAAATTTTGCACAATTCCTAGTGAACCCTAGTCTCAGTTTAAGCAAAAACAGGAGTATAACATGCAGTGTTATATAATTTTAAATAGCTATACTTTTCTCGCCCGTAAAAAGGAGTAAATAGGGAAGAATGATGGGAAAGAAAAGCGGACGAGGACAAGAACGGTGTAAGGATTAAAAGGAGAAAAATGGGGAGAAACAGACGAGGAAGTGGTACGGGAGGAATGCAGGTGAGATGACATGGAGGGGTCGAACAAGGAGGTAGTATGGAGGGTTTGAAGAGGGGGTTGGCATGGAGGGGTTCAACAGATGGTCATGTAGGGGGTAGAAAAGAAGGGTTAAAGAAATTCAATTCATAGAGCAAGCGGGTTCAGCATGAACCTACTTGTTCTACCCCTCCAAGTCATGGAGAGGTTGAACAGGGGGTCATGAAGGGGCAGAACAGAGGGAGTGCCATGGAGTAGAATAAGGGGGAGCCATGGACCGGTAGAACAGGGGTGATGTGGATGTTGAAGAACGCTGTCTCACCTATCTCGACGTAGGGGCTGAAGGGGAGGACGAGGGCGACGACCAGGGCGCCGTGGGCGGCCAGCTTGGCGTGGATGTTCTGGAGTAGCGTCCTGGGGGTGTCGCAGCGGTCCAGGAGGTTGAGGCAGGTGACCACGTCGTACTGGGCGTCCTCCACCTCCGTCTGCCACTCCCACGTGTCCAGCACCCTGCAGCGTCACAACCATCACTAAAACATACACTTTCTTTAACATGTACAAAACACCAACATATTACAGATTCCGTGCGAGCTGCCGCTACTGCTGTAACGGCACTGTCGTTAGCACTGTAACTACTACAGTTACTACAGTTTGGGGGGGGGCCTAGTAGCCTGGTAGATAGCGCGCAGGACTCGTAATTCTGTGGTGCAGGTTCGATTCCCGCACCAGGCAGAAACAAATGGGCAAAGTTTGTTTCACCCTGAATGCCCCTGTTACCTAGCAGTAAATAGGTACCTGGGAGTTAGTCAGTTGTCACGGGCTGCTTCCTGGGGTATGTGTGTGTGTGTGTGTGTGTGTGTGTGTGTGTGTGCGTGTGTGTGCGTGTGCGTGTGCGTGTGCGTGTGCGTGTGCGTGTGTGTGTGTGTGTGGTGTGGAAAAAAGTAGTTAGTAAACAGATGATTGACAGTTGCGAGGCAGGTCGAAAGAGCAATGCTCAACCCCCACAAACACAACTAGGTGAATACCAAGTCTGCCGTCATTATATGAATGTCTTTCATGTGCGTTGTATGGGAATATTTATTTGGTGCCTGCAGGATCGACCTGTTAGCTCTTGGTTGTAGCCGAACAGGCTACAACCAAGAGGCTCCAGATTGCCTGGAGATCCAGGAGGTTCCAGATTGCCTCCAATCTGGAGGTTCCAGATTGCCTCTAGGGTTGGTTCCCTATAACCAAGTTCTAGGGAAGTGGAACCTGGTAAGCCCTCTTACCAGGTTTCAGTTCCCTCTAGTTCCCGGGATCAACCTCGTGAATATGAAGCCTCCCTTGTGAAGACCGATTGAAAAAGCTTGGGTTGATCTATCAAAAGCATTTTAATAGTAGTAGGTACAACTGCCTACACCAATATGGGGGAAAGGGGAACAGAAGTTTGTGTAGTCACTTGTGGCGACTTTCCCCTCGTCTAGGTGTGCCCCTCGCCCCCCCCCCCCAGAGCAGTGGGGGGTCGCTGCTCCCCTGGTTGATATTCGCCCTCGTGTCCACAACTTCTTAATCCCCCCGCCATAACCTCTCAAGTATGAAGAAGGCTGCCGCGCGCATCAATACTTAATCTTAATATCTTCCCCTCACCATAACCAGCTCCCCTCGACCCTCCTAGTTACTCTCCTCACTATCCATTCCCCCCCCCCCCACCCTGTCCACCACCACACCGTATGCACCACACTTGACCAACACCGACAGTGCACCAATGAGGTGCACCGCGTCAACAGCTCAACCCATCTTCCAACAATGATAGTATTTGTACAGACGACGAGTCACAATAACGTGGCTGAAGATATGATGACTGAACTACACACCAGAAGACAAGGAGACGACGGCGTCTCGGTCCGTCCTGGGCCTGATCAACTCGACACTCGACTTTATAATGGTCCAGGACGGACCGAGACGTCGTCGTCTCCTCATCTTCTGGTGTGTGGTTTAGTCTTCGTAGTATTTATATCATTGGTTGGATGTACAAAACTGTTGAACCCAAAACGTTCACTTTTGTACTGTTGCAATACTTCAAACGGCAGACCAAAAAAGGCTAACCATAAACATATAGTTTGGTTTACTATTATCTTGTATAGTAAACATATAGTTTATGGCTAACCTGTCCTAGGCCTAAATAAGCAATCCTAGGCCTAAAACACAACATATAGGCTATATGTACTAGGCCTAATAAAATTTTTGGTACATGCTGTCTTCGTGGCGCCTTCTATAAGATAAATGTTCATGTGTGCTAACAGTTGATCCAAGTATCCAAGATCAAACTTCCAAGAGGCCTGGTCAGAGACCGGGCCGCGGTGACGGTGAGCCCCGGAATCATTATAAGTACCGTCACATTTGCATGACAGGAGGCGACCACCTCACACACAACGCCCATACTAACATGCCATCACAAAGCTGCAATGATTCCAAGTGATTCTTGTAAAACAGAATTTGTACTATACAAATTTTGGGTGAGGAACCAGTCATCAGAGGAACAACACTGATCATGGCCAATTTGGTGTAAAACTAACTGACTACAAGTAATATTTTTTATTCTCGGGTTGATTAATACTAGATTTTGGTGCCATATTTAACATGTCCAACACCTTTAACTGAGGAGCGACCTGACGGAACTCTCCCGTGGTACTCCCTGTGTCCTGCCAGGATACAGCTTCACAACTTCACAGCTTCACAACACACTAAATAAGACGTCATAGACTAACCAAACAGAGTTGCCGAAAAAAATTAGAAAGTTCACTTTTGCAAACAGAGTGGAAGAAGTGAGATGGTGGTGGAGGCCTAAATCATCAGTAGTATCACAGCTTCCTGTGACCAAGAGTCCTGGGAAGACGGGACAACACCTCATCCCGTAACTAGCTCTTTATGTCTTCTAGTCTTCTACCTGTGGCATTTCATTTTATTCTGACTTTCAAATTCTTTGTCGAATCAAGCTTTAAAGTTATTAATGGAGGTGGCTTCTAGAACTTCTTTTAGAACATTCCACATGTTAATAAACTACATGGTTCATCTACTTTTTTTTTAGATATATACAAGAGTTGTTACATTCTTGTACAGCCACTAGTACGCGTAGCGTTTCGGGCAGGTCCCTGGAATACGATCCCCTGCCGCGAAGAATCGTTTTTTACAACCAAGTACACATTTTACTGTTGACTTAAACAGAGGCTACAGTTAAGGATTTGCGCCCAGTAAATCCTCCCCGGCCAGGATACGAACCCATGACAAAGCGCTCGCGGAACGCCAGGCGAGTGTCTTACCACTGCACCACGGAGACTGGTGAGGCTTTCTTACGTCCCTTCGGCTCATTTGCGCCTCCAGCTTCCACCTGTGTCCTCTTGACATGCCTCATGTCTGAAGAGGCCATCCTTGTCTACCTAAATTACAGGAGGATTTGGACGATAGAGCAACGGTCTCGCTTCATGCAGGTCGGCGTTCAATCCCCGACCGTCCAATTTGTCGGGGATTGGAGTTAATAATATTAATCTAAGTTAATAATCTAAGATTATTATTCCTTTCCCCCCGTCCCATCCCAAAACTTTATCCTGATCCCTTCTCAGTGCTATATAATCGTAATGGTTTGGAGCTTTGCCCTGATCCCCCTTCCCTCCTTATCTTGTATGCTGTGATCATATTCCCTCTGTTCCTCCTATCTTCTAGGGTTGTGAGATCTTGTTCCATTAGCCTATCTCTCGTAGCTCAGCTCTCTTTCCTCTGGCACCAGTCTTGCTGCAAACATTTGCACTTGTTGTTATTCTGGCTTTACGTTTCACAAGCTGCAGATTCCACACAGCCTCGCTCCTGTGCCAGGTAAGTCCACTACGGGCTCACCATAGCCCGTGCTACTTTGGAACTTTTGTTCTAAGTAGCTGAATCTAAAACAACAACCACATGCAGATTCCATACCGGTGATGCGTATTCCAGGATTGGTCTAACAAATGTTGGACAGATTACAGTGAAGGAGTAATTCAGGTTTCTAAACGATGGTTTCTTATGAGATATGAGATGCCTGCATCTCATATGCTGCTGATGTTATCCTGTTTGTGTGTGCCTCCGGTGTGAGTGTCGGAAATATATCCCACCCCAGATCCTTCTCTCTGCTTTATCTTCCCCTTATGATGCAGATGCCTTCTGATCTTTTTTTCATTACCATACACTTGAGCGATTGAATTCCAGCAACCATTTGTATGACCACTCCTCGAGTTTGTCAAGGTCCTCCTGTAACTTTGTGCAGTCCTCATCTGTTTTCACGTTCCTCATCAGCTTTGCATCATCTGTAAACATTGACATGTCTGAGCTCACTCCCTCAGGCAGGTCGTTCACATAAATTAGGAACAGCAGTGGCCCAGGAGAGAGCCTTGTGGGACCCCCACTGTTTTATTCCTCCAGCCTGAAACCTCCCTCTGACTGTGACTCTTAGCTTTCTGTCCTTCCTCCTCCTCCTCCTCCACTCTTCCTCCTCTTCCTTCTCCTCCCCTCCCCTCTTCTTCCTCCACCTCCTCTTTCTCTTCTTCCTCCTCTTCCTCCTCCAAAAGGGTTTCGGTAGTACAATTGCGTTATTTATCTCAGCTCACAATCGGGAATTCTGGGTTCGAATCCAGGGCGGGACAGATATGGTTGGGCGCGTTTCCTATCACCTAATGCCTCTATTCACCTAGCAGAAAATAAATACCAGAGACTTAGCCAGCGTGTTGCGTCCTGAGGAAGGTCAGAAGTTCGACCTTCCTCGGGGAAGGTCGAAGGTGGTGTCAGTAAGGTCGATTTTCCTTGGGGAAAACCTCGATATAAGCCTAACATAATTCATAATTTAATTTATAATTAATTGTGTCGGGGGACAGGAAGCCTGAGTGTATTCATACACTGTAGGCTTATATCGAGTCCCAGTATTCGTCTTCGTCTCAGTATTAGATAAGATATTTATTCAGGTAAAGGTACATACATTGAAAATGAGTTAATAACATAATGTGGGAGTAAGAGATGGAGCTGGTGCATACAATGCCTCAAGCCACTAATATGTACAGTGTTTAGGGCAAGATGTGGGGGGGGGGGAACTTAAGACTAAAACTTAATACTAATTGAGATCAAAAGCATAAATTGAATTGTAAGACGGAAAACAAGAAAGAGAGAATGATAATAATTACATGATCGAGATAACAGCAGAATGAATTTTAACTAAGTAAACAGTTTTCTTTAAGCTTATACTTGGCAGGTATCAACAGTTAAACAAGTTGGTCAATAATCAATATTGTTTGAAACTAGTAAGACATAGGTTGACATTTAGGAGGTAAGGTAGATTACATGGAGTTTATTAGGTAGTGCTTAGTTTTTCCTCTTAAACTGGTTGAGAGAGGTACAGTCTTTGACATGATTGGGAAGGTCATTCCACATTCTGGGTCCCTTGATTTGTAGAGCATTTCTGGTTTGGTTTCGTCACACTCTTGGAGTGTGACGAAACTCCAAGGTACGTGTTTCTATAGGTTTGTACGTGTTTGTGTACGTGAAATAAGTACGTGTTTCTATAGTTTGCTGCCCCATGTGTTCATAGACATTCTAGGAAACGTTTAAGGCCACGATTGTCATTACAGTTCACTTTTATATATATAGAGTACACATGAGGGGATGTGCAGTGACTTAATATCTAACATATTCAAAGATTTATGTAATTTTTACATTCTTGTAAAGTCACTAACACGCATAGAGTTTCGGGCAGGTCTTAATCCTAATTTTCCCTGGAATACGACCCACCAAATTATTTAACAACCAGGTATCCATTCACTGCTGGGTGAACAGAGGTTATACAGTTAAGAATTGGCGCCCGGTCAATCATCCCCGGCCAGGATATGAACCCAGGCCAAATCGCTGCATGGCGAAGCGCGGGGCGAGTGTTTTACCACTGCGCCACGGGGACTGCACATATACTTCTTATATATTTAACTATGATCTGTTTTGCAGACGCTCATTTGACTAAACTAGCTAGGTTGGCTCTGGTTGTCCCCCCCCCCACACCCTCCATATCTAGATACATAAAAGATCGTTACCCGCAAACTTTACCCGTTTCCTTGACCCCTCCTCCCTCTCCCCGGGCGATCCTGCCCCATCTACCTCTGCTCATGTCCCGCCGTATAGCCAACAGCCTCCCCTCCCCCCTCTTTATTCCTCTGCCTCTTCCTCCTCCCCATGTCCTAGCGTGCCTAAGGTCCCTTCCGCCAGTGCGTGTCCAGCCGTGCCTACTGTTCCCCCTCTGGCGCACCCCTCCAGGTCTTTGTTTACCATCACCTCGCGCACACTAATGTAGAAAAATGATAAAGCGTCCCAACTCGCGCCTAAAAACCTCCCATTGTATTCATTAGTCTCCCCTTGCCACCAGGGACTACCAGTTTTCTGTGAGAGGGTCCCAATGGTCAAGGGAATTGGCGGCCCCGGGGTACAGTTACATAATCGCCTTACGACCTTTGTCCAACACTCGACTGAAATTCGTTAGGGATGCGGGATTCGCCTTCCGCTGGGTCGTTTAGAATGCATTTCCTCTTCTCCTCATGACGAGAGGAATGTTATTTTGACAGAGGGCAGAGGGTAATCCCACCAATTCTAACTCGGCGCGCCTCGCCTTGACATTATAACCACCCTATGCCACCTGAAGGCAAATATACCAACTTTGAGCCTTGCCGCGCCTCACCGTAAGGTCGCCAACAGTCTCTGCCCCGCCTGCCGTCCGAAGCCTTCATTAATGCTTCACATTACCGACTAAACTATCGATGCAGCCATTGTATCTTGCTGGACACAAGGAGGCCAAAAATATGAGTCCCAAGCAGGATAATGTGTAGTACCGGCCGACCCCGCTTAACCGACCCTGGCCGGATAGTACGAGGACCTCCTTCACTAACACATTAGCCTGATGACCGGCCGCACAGAGGGGAGCCTCGGAGCACAGTTTTAATACCTTATTGGTTTCCGAATTCCGGTAATAAAGAGGATTTCATTGCAGGAGAGGAGCGACAGACGCCGGCAGAGTATCCATTGGGGCATAATCTATATAACTTATATTCATGAGGCGATACCGATTACTTGCTTTTAAAAAGTTTGGCCGATGCTGTTATTAATAATTCTCTGGCCTGCGGGGGTCATGGGGGTCAGGGGGGCTGCTGGGGGAGGGGGTGTTGGGGCTGCAGGGATGAGGGGGGGGAGGGGGTGTTGGGGGCTGCAGGGATGAGGGGGGGAGGGGGTGTTGGAGGCTGCAGGGATGAGTGGGGGAGGGGAGGGGGTGTTGGGGGCTGCAGGGATGAGGGGGGGGGGGAGGGGACTGAAGAGGGGAAGGGGTCACGGGGGTTGCAGGGGGAAGGGGGCAGATTATAATTTAAAGTAAAGTAAAAAGTTTCATAAAATTGGCTGGACAGAAACCTCCTTCATTACTGTCCTACACTGGACAGAGAACAGACATTAATCGCTACAAATTCCGTTCGACAAAAATTACATTGATCATTGTAAATGGCATAAAAAAGACTACACAATCCATATGCAAGTGATGAGTGACAAGAGCGTGGCTGAAGATATGGTGACCACACCACACACCACAAGATGAGGAGACGGCCACGTTTCGGTCCGTCCTGGACCATTATCCGTCCTGTCCTGTATTACAATACAGGACTTATGGGTCCTATATCAGGAATTTAGTCTGAGGTTGTGTGTGGTAGTGTGGAGGGCGCTCACTTCTTGAAGGATTAACGCCTTGATGATAATGTATTGACTTTCATGATTGAAAGTGTTAATGTTATCATCACATACAGATAACAGGATGAGAGAGACGAGTTAAATTTTTTGTCTTGAAAATATATCAATGGATGATCGCAGCTGAACCTTCCTTGTACTCTCATCTTTCTCTAGTACTTCCCTTCTTTTCAAGCTTCTATCCCATCTTTCCCTTTTATTAATTCCTCCCATCTTCCTTCCATTTCTCCCCTTTCCTTTCTCCCCATTGTTATATTTCTCCTTGTTTCTTCTAATTCTTCACCAGCATTACAGTCGTACCAAATTGAAATGGCAACACCATAGTTCGTTCTTATTAAGTGATTTGACATGCAAACTAATCCCCCCCCCCGCCCCGCCCCCCATACATACACCGTGAGAGCATGTGATAAGGAGACAATGCGAGAGAGACAGAGTATGAGAGATAAAGAAAGACTGAGAAGAATGAGACAGAGCCTGACCGCCAGACACAGTGTTGGAGCCACTAACGTTACAGGAGCGAGGTCGCCCTTATCACACACCTGAGGATACCGTCGCCCTTAACACACACCTGAGGATACCGTCGCCCTTAACACACACCTGAGGATACCGTCCCCCTTAACACATACCTGAGGATACCGTCGCCCCTAACACACTCACCTGAGGATACCGTCCCCCTTAACACACACCTGAGGATACCGTCGCCCTTAACACACACCTGAGGATACCGTCGCCCCTAACACACACCTGAGGATACCGTCGCCCCTAACACACACCTGAGGATACCGTCGCCCTTAACACACACCTGAGGATACCGTCGCCCTTAACACACACCTGAGGATACCGTCGCCCTTAACACACACCTGAGGATACCGTCGCCCTTAACACACACCTGAGGATACCGTCGCCCTTAACACACACCTGAGGATACCGTCGCCCCTAACACACACCTGAGGATACCGTCGCCCCTAACACACACACCTGAGGATACCGTCCCCCTTAACACACACCTGAGGATACCGTCGCCCTTAACACACACCTGAGGATACCATCGCCCCTAACACACACCTGAGGATACCATCGCCCCTAACACACACCTGAGGATACCGTCGCCCCTAACACACACCTGAGGATACCGTCGCCCTTAACACACACCTGAGGATACCGTCGCCCTTAACACACACCTGAGGATACCGTCGCCCTTAACACACACCTGAGGATACCGTCGCCCTTAACACACACCTGAGGATACCGTCGCCCCTAAGACACACCTGAGGATACCGTCGCCCTTAACACACACCTGAGGATACCGTCGCCCCTAACACACACCTGAGGATACCGTTGCCCTTAACACACACCTGAGGATACCGTCGCCCTTAACACACACCTGAGGATACCGTCGCCCTTAACACACACCTGAGGATACCGTCGCCCTTAACACACACCTGAGGATACCGTCCCCCTTAACACACACACCTGAGGATACCGTCGCCCCTAACACACACCTGAGGATACCGTCGCCCCGCAGGTATATTCGTCACATTGATCACCGTTGCCTTACATCAATTACCTGTGGCAAGTTACCTGTGGCAAAGGGGCATTACAGGACAGTGTGAGCCATTACAGGTCAGTGTCATTACAGGACAGTGAGGGGCATTACAGGACAGTGTGAGCCATTACAGGTCAGTGAGTGTCATTACAGGACAGTGAGGGTCATTACAGGACAGTGAGGGTCATTACAGGACAGTGAGGGCCATTACAGGACAGTGTGGGCCATTACAGGACAGTGTGGGCCATTACAGGACAGTGTGGGCCATTACAGGACAGTGTGGGCCATTACAGGACAGTGTGGGCCATTACAGGACAGTGAGGGCTATTACAGGACAGTGAGGGGTCATTACAGGACAGTGAGGGGTCATTACAGGACAGTGAGGGGTCATTACAGGACAGTGAGGGCCATTACATGACAGTGAGGGCCATTACAGGACAGTGTGGGCCATTACAGGACAGTGTGGGCCATTACAGGACAGTGAGGGCCATTACAGGACAGTGAGGGCTATTACAGGACAGTGAGGGGTCATTACAGGACAATGAGGGGTCATTACAGGACAGTGAGGGGTCATTACAGGACAGTGAGGGGTCATTACAGGACAGTGAGGGGTCATTACAGGACAGTGAGTGTCATTAGAGGACAGTGAGGGGTCATTACAGGACAGTGAGGGTCATTACAGGACAGTGAGAGCCATTACAGGACTGTGAGGGTCATTACAGGACAGTGAGGGCCATTACAGGACAGTGAGGGTCATTAAAGGACAGTGAGGGCCATTACAGGACAGTGAATTTCATTACAGGACAGTGAGGGCCATTACAGGACAGTGAGGGCTATTACAGGACAGTGAGGGGTCATTACAGGACAGTGAGGGGTCATTACAGGACAATGAGGGGTCATTACAGGACAGTGAGGGCCATTACAGGACAGTGAGGGCCATTACAGGACGGTGAGGGTCATTACAGGACAATGAGGGTCATTACAGGACAGTGAAGGGTCATTACAGGACAGTGAGGGCCATTACAGGACAGTGAGGGCCATTACAGGACAGTGAGGGCCATTACAGGACAGTGTGGGCCATTACAGGACAGTGTGGGCCATTACAGGACAGTGAGGGCTATTACAGGACAGTGAGGGGTCATTACAGGACAATGAGGGGTCATTACAGGACAGTGAGGGTCATTACAGGACAGTGAGGGTCATTACAGGACAGTGAGGGGTCATTACAGGACAGTGAGGGTCATTACAGGACAGTGAGAGCCATTACAGGACAGTGAGGGCCATTACAGGACAGTGAGGGCCATTACAGGACACTGAGGGTCATTAAAGGACAGTGAGGGCCATTACAGGACAGTGAGGGCTATTACAGGACAGTGAGGGGTCATTACAGGACAGTGAGGGGTCATTACAGGACAATGAGGGGTCATTACAGGACAGTGAGGGCCATTACAGGACAGTGAGGGCCATTACAGGACGGTGAGGGTCATTACAGGACAATGAGGGTCATTACAGGACAGTGTGGGCCATTACAGGACAGTGTGGGCCATTACAGGACAGTGTGGGCCATTACAGGACAGTGAGGGCTATTACAGGACAGTGAGGGGTCATTACAGGACAGTGAGGGGTCATTACAGGACAGTGAGGGGTCATTACAGGACAATGAGGGGTCATTACAGGACAGTGAGGGCCATTACAGGACAGTGAGGGTCATTACAGGGCAATGAGGGTCATTACAGGGCAGTGAGGGCCATTACAGGACAGTGAGGGTCATATTACAGGAGAGTAAGGGCCATTACAGCACACTGAGGGCCATTATAGGACAGTGAGCGTCATTACAGGACAGTGAGGGCCATTACAGGACAGTGAGGGTCATTACAGGACAATGAGGGCCATTACAGGACAGTGAGGGTCATTAGAGAACAGTAAGGGCCATTACAGGACAGTGAGGGTCATTACAGGACAGTGAGGGTCATTACAGGACAGTGAGGGCCATTAAAGGACAATGAGGGCCATTACAGGACAGTGAGGGCCATTACAGGACACTGAGGGCCATTACAGGACAGTGTGGGCAATTACAGGACAGTGAGGGCTGTTACAGGACAATGAGGGCTATTACAGGACAGTGAGGGGTCATTACAGGACAGTGAGGGGTCATTACAGGACAGTGAGGGGTCATTACAGGACAGTGAGGGTCATTACAGGACAGTGAGGGGTCATTACAGGACAGTGAGGGGTCATTACAGGACAATGAGGGGTCATTACAGGACAGTGAGGGCCATTACAGGACAGTGAGGGTCATTACAGGGCAATGAGGGTCATTACAGGGCAGTGAGGGCCATTACAGGACAGTGAGGGTCATATTACAGGAGAGTAAGGGCCATTACAGCACACTGAGGGCCATTATAGGACAGTGAGCGTCATTACAGGACAGTGAGGGCCATTACAGGACAGTGAGGGTCATTACAGGACAGTGAGAGCCATTACAGGACAGTGAGGGTCATTACAGGACAGTGAGGGCCATTACAGGACAGTGAGGGTCATTAAGGACAGTGAGAGCCCTTACAAGACAGTGAGGGGTCATTACAGGACAGTGAGGGTCATTACAGGACAGTGAGAGCCATTACAGGACAGTGAGGGCCATTACAGGACAGTGAGGGTCATTAAAGGACAGTGAGAGCCATTACAGGACAGTGAGGGGTCATTACAGGATAGAGAGGGCCATTACAGGATAGTGAGTGCCATTACAGGACAGTGAGGGTCATTAAAGGACAGTGAGAGCCATTACAGGACAGTGAGGGGTCATTACAGGACAATGAGGGCCATTACAGGACAGTGAGCGTCATTACAGTATAGTGAGGGCCATTACAGGATAGTGAGGGCCATTACAGGACAGTGAGGGTCATTACAGGACAATGAGGGCCATTACAGGACAGTGAGCGTCATTACAGGACAGTGAGGGCCATTACAGGAGAGTGAGGGTCATTTCAGGACAGTGAGGGCCATTACAGGACAGTGAGGGGCCATTACAGGACAGTGAGGGGCCATTACAGGACAGTGAGGGTCATTACAAGACAGTGAGGGTCATTACAGGACAGTGAGGGCCATTACAGGACAGTGAAGGTCATTACAGGACAGTGATGGTCATTACAGGACAGTGAGGGTCATTACAGGACAGTGAGGGTCATTACAGGACAGTGAGGGTCATTACAGGACAGTGAGGGGTCATTACAGGACAGTGAGGGGTCATTACAGGACAGTGAGGGTCATTAAAGGACAGTGTGGGCCATTACAGGACAGTGAGGGGTCATTACAGGACAGTGAGGGTCATTACAGGACAGTGAGGGGTCATTACAGGACAGTGAGGGTCATTACAGGACAGTGAGGGGTCATTACAGGACAGTGAGGGTCGTTACAGGACAGTGAGGGGTCATTACAGGACAGTGTGGGCCATTACAGGACAGTTAAGGGTCATTACAGGACAGTGAGGAGTCATTACAGGACAGTGAATTTCATTACAGGACAGTGAGGGCCATTACAGGACAGTGAGGACCATTACAGGACAGTGTGGGCCATTACAGGACAGTGAGGGTCATTACAGGACAGTGAGGGTCATTAAAGGACAGTGAGGGGCCATTACAGGACAGTGAGGGGTCATTACAGGACAGTGAGGGGTCATTACCGGACAGTGAGGGCCATTACAGGACAGTGAGGGGGTCATTACAGGACAGTGAGGGGTCATTACAGGACAGTGAGGGGTCATTACATGACAGTGAGGGCCATTACAGGACAGTGAGGGTCATTACAGGACAGTGAGGGTCATTACAGGACAGTGAGGGTCATTACAGGACAGTGAGGGCCATTACAGGACAGTGAGGGCCATTACAGGACAGTGAGGGTCATTACAGGACAATGAGGGCCATTACAGGACAGTGAGCGTCATTACAGGATAGTGAGGGCCATTACAGGACAGTGAGGGTCATTACAGGACAGTGAGGGTCATTACAGGACAGTGAGGGGCCATTACAGGACAGTGAGGGTCATTACAGGACAGTGAGGGTCATTACAGGACAATGATGGTCATTACAGGACAGTGAGGGCCATTACAGGACAGTGAGGGCCATTAAAGGACGGTGAGGGTCATTACAGGACAGTGAGGGTCATTACAGGACAGTGAGGGTCATTACAGGACAGTGAGGGTCATTACAGGACAGTGAGGGGTCATTACAGGACAGTGAGGGGTCATTACAGGACAGTGAGGGTCATTAAAGGACAGTGTGGGCCATTACAGGACAGTGAGGGGTCATTACAGGACAGTAAGGGTCATTACAGGACAGTGAGGGTCATTACAGGACAGTGAGGGTCATTACAGGACAGTGAGGGTCATTACAGGACAGTGAGGGGTCATTACAGGACATTGAGGGCCATTACAGGACAGTGAGGGCCTTTACAGGACAGTGTGGGCCATTACAGGACAGTGAGGGGTCATTACAGGACAGTGAGGGGTCATTACAGGACAGTGAGGGGTCATTACAGGACAGTGAGGGGTCATTACAGGACAGTGAGGGGTCATTACAGGACAGTGAGGGGGTCATTACAGGACAGTGAGGGTCATTACAGGACAGTGAGGGCCATTACAGGACAGTGAGGGTCATTACAGGACAGTGAGAGTCATTACAGGACAATGATGGTCATTACAGGACAGTGAGGGCCATTACAGGACAGTGAGGGCCATTAAAGGACGGTGAGGGTCATTACAGGACAGTGAGGGTCATTACAGGACAGTGAGGGTCATTACAGGACAGTGAGGGTCATTACAGGACAGTGAGGGGTCATTACAGGACAGTGAGGGGTCATTACAGGACAGTGAGGGTCATTAAAGGACAGTGTGGGCCATTACAGGACAGTGAGGGGTCATTACAGGACAGTAAGGGTCATTACAGGACAGTGAGGGTCATTACAGGACAGTGAGGGTCATTACAGGACAGTGAGGGTCATTACAGGACAGTGAGGGGTCATTACAGGACATTGAGGGCCATTACAGGACAGTGAGGGCCTTTACAGGACAGTGTGGGCCATTACAGGACAGTGAGGGGTCATTACAGGACAGTGAGGGGTCATTACAGGACAGTGAGGGGTCATTACAGGACAGTGAGGGGTCATTACAGGACAGTGAGGGGGTCATTACAGGACAGTGAGGGTCATTACAGGACAGTGAGGGGTCATTACAGGACAGTGAGGGGTCATTACAGGACAGTGAGGGGGTCATTACATGACAGTGAGGGTCATTACAGGACAGTGAGGGCCATTACAGGACAGTGAGGGCCATTACAGGACAGTGTGGGTCATTACAGGACAGTGTGGGCCATTACAGGACAGTGAGGGTCATTACAGGACAGTGAGGGTCATTACAGGACAGTGAGGGTCATTAAAGGACAGTGAGGGTCCATTACAGGACAGTGAGGGTCATTACAGGACAGTGATGGACAGTGAGGGCCATTATAGGACAGTAAAGGGGGGCAACGAGTGTTTTAATCCATAATTCCCATTCACAGGGACAGGATGCTTGTGCTTAGGATGATGACGTCCTCACTAGGACAAGTTCTGACCTTCCTAAGGATGCAAACCACAACAGTTGTCTAACTCCTAAATTCCTATTTTACTGCTACGTAAACAGAGTCATCAGGCGACAGGACTGATGCCCAAACGCCTCAGTCCTGCCAAGGGAGTGTTCCTGGCTCCATCTGATGTTAGCAGACGACGTATACCTTCCCTCTACCATCTCCCACCGAATGTGTCTCTCCCACCGAATGTCTCTCTCCCACCGAATGTCTCTCTCCCACCGAATGTCTCTCTCCCACCGAATGTCTCTCTCCCACCATAGGTCTCTCTCCCACAGAAGACCCCAATCCCACCGAAGGAATCCAAGCCCTGAAGTTCTCTCCCTTCTTGGAATGGTCCAAGCCCAACCTTGGGTGTGTCGTGAGACGCTGTGCACAGCCCCCACGTGCACAGCCCCCACGTGCACAGCCCCCACGTGCACACTCGCTAGTGCGCACGGCCGCCCAGTGTGCACTTCAGCCCACACTGAACGTCTCCGCGGGTAATTCTCGCCATTACGTTTGTTTTCCAGAGGCGCTGAAGGAGGGCCCCTGGTGGGAGAGGCCTCCCAGACCCACAACAGCCTGCAGGAACACACAAGGTGTTCGGAGTCTCAGCTCCTGCTTCAAGGTCCACGCTGGAACACCTCCCATCATGGCGGCGGCGCCTTAAACGCGCCCGGAACCTTCCGTGTCTGAGGAACCAGAAGTTCTGTTGACCGTGCACTAAGACACGTCTCAGAGGGTTGAGTCTGCTGGGGACGTTACGCACGTCTAAGGAGGCTGAGTCTGCTGCGAACGTAGACATGTCCCAGGAGGTTGAGTCTGCTGGGGACGTAAGGCACGTCCAATAAGGTTGAATCTGCTGGGAACGTTAGGTACGTCCCAGGAGGTTGAGTCTGCTGGGGACGTAGACACGTCCCAGTAGGTACTGCCTGCGGTCAAAGTCGTTCCCTTCCGAGAGGATGATAGAAGACTCGCAGTCACAGATAAAGAACCAATGAAAATGTTCAAATTAGAACCTGGCACTGAGGCGAGACACCCCACGGTGTGTGCCGGAGCGAGTGCTCCCTGGTGGGAGAGTGACCATAACATCACACCATGGGACAAGGGACCCCGTGTCAGATAATATTCTTAGTGGGAGAGAGGAACACTCACCAGAACTCTCCACAGGGACGACACTCACACTGGCCCCTAGGGACAGGTGGCTGAGACATGTTCTGCCCCTAGGGACAGGTGGCTGAGACATGTTCTGCTCCTAGGGACAGGTGGCTGAGACATGTTCTGCTCCTAGGGACAGGTGGCTGAGACATGTTCTGCTCCTAGGGACAGGTGGCTGAGACATGTTCTGCCTCTAGGGACAGGTGGCTGAGACATGTTCTGCTCCTAGGGACAGGTGGCTGAGACATGTTCTGCCCCTAGGGACAGGTGGCTGAGACATGTTCTGCCCCTAGGGACAGGTGGCTGAGACATGTTCTGGAGGACGAGGACAACACATCATATATTTCATATATATTTTCTTAATCCGTTTCAAATTTACACAATTATTGTAGAATTATTTTGATGTTATTGGAAAGATCAGACAGTTCTATATACTGTAGTTGGGTTAGAGGAAGTTTTTAATTTCTTTCTCAATAAGTCACGAATCTGGTGGGGTACATTACCTAAAAAGTTCTATCTTCATAAAGTTAAAAAAAATATATATAAGTCCAAACACCAGAATTGTGTATTGTGTGAAAATTTCATCAAAATAGGAAAGAAACTAACAAAGTGAAGCGGAAGAAACCGGAAAGTTTGCGTTTTGAGACGTGAATGTTCTGGCCAATAATGCAGTGTTGCAAATCATCAACAATGTCAGTTTGAATTATATAACTTATTACTATTATATGACTTTGTAAATTACACTACAATGACATGTATTTAGTTAATCCGGTTGTTTTCTATGGAAAAATAAAACAGTGTGGCGTTGCAAGGTTTATTTGTAAATCAAAATCTAAATAAAATACTTAAGAGTTGACCGATTTCTTACAAAATTCAAAATGTACCTACAAGTTAGGCTTTAAACTTACAATGTTCAAAATGGACAAAATATCGAAAACTGAGTGAACTGAATCGCCTAGGAGTGGTGGTCCTGGCAGGGGGTGACAGCTGACACACATTTTCATATACAGTACACTATTTTTTGTTTAAACCAAGCACTAGAAATACGTTAACTGTTCCACCCCATCCCTCGCACAGTTCCACCCCATCCCACGCGCACTGTTCCACCCTATCCCTCACACACTGTTCCATCCCACCCCACGCGCACTGTTCCACCCCATCCCTCACACACTGTCTATAGAAGAGCGAAATCTGATTATGCTTTTGGTTCTACAAGGTAGCCAACGCCATCAAAATATTAAATATGTACCCAACTCAATTAATGATTAATCAGGCAATTACTCCATGGGATAACTGGGATCTATCAGTTGATTTTGTAAATGCGCCCAAGAAAGATAGTGTGCACTCTACAGTATTAAAACAGTTAACACTGTGCAGCATCACTGAGAGTACTCAGAGTATGGGTAACGATGTGTATCAGTGCTACACCGACGGCTCTGTAGAAGAAGGTGGACGATGTACCGGATGTGCATGTAATATATTTGAACAATCTTCTCTCGTACATACAGCAATGAAGCGCGTCAATGACTGGGCAAGTACAACTCAGACCCAACTTGCAGACATATACCTTGCCAATGATTTTTGAGAAGACAAAGGCAGTGGACTTATATACTGTGACTCGCAGAGTGCACTCCTGGCATTGAACGCACATAGTAGTGACACCCAGAAAATAGTCAATGATATTCGAATTATTGTGCCAAAGAAAACAGATTTGAAATTAAATTCCTTTGGATACCATCACATGTTGGCATCTCAAGGCATGACACTGTTGATATGCTTGCTAACACAGCCTGCAGAAAACCAGTGGTTGAAATTGATATGGGTGTTTCATTAGCAGCGACAAAGAGAATACTTAAACAAATATCTAATGAAAATCTCACCGATCTAACAAATTCACAAAGACCTGAAAGTTGTAGCATTAAATATTATGATAGATATCGTGAGGAGACATTCACATATGGGACTAATAGAACAAGAACCCGGCAATGTGATGTTATAGTGGCCAGAATACGCCTGGGATATAGACGTATCTGGCAGCTTTATCAAAACCCAAATGTCGAGTTCACAATGTGTCAACTTTGTGAAAGAGAAAACATGCACTCTCTTGAACATTATATTGTAGAATGTCCCATATTGACTGACTTTCGCCCTCCTGGGCTGAGGTATGCTGAACTCTGTAACTACTACATGAATACTGGAACACTTGATGATATATTGGACTTGTACCCAAGATTGACCATGTAATTTATCAACTATACAATGTTTGTATGTGACGTAACTATATAACCTGAGCTTGTAAAGCACCTTCATCACCTTCAGTGGTTAAGTGCTTAATGACACACTAGTTTCTTTATCAGCTACCTCACCCTCTCAGGGTAACTAAAAGCCATAGCCGGTCCTACTTGGAAGTTTTGTTCTCAGTAGCTGAATCTAAAACACGAACAACAAATCTCAGAGTAGGAGAGTCATAAATGTATGTGTGTGTATGTGTGCATTTATGTATGTATGTATATGTATGTTTGTGTATAAAGTATATGTGGAAGCTGATCAGAATTACATTTCACCTTTGTAAATGCACATTAATGACACTATGTAAAGAACACATCGACCACTTTATGTAGGGCAGACATAACTCTGTGTATCTATGTATTTATGTCTGTAGGTTAACTTAGCATTTTAAAAGCACTACAATCACCTTCTGTGGTTGATTGTTCAATAAACCCCTGAACTATATGTTTAACAGATCTCTAACCCTGTCCATGGAGGACAGAAGAAAATGTATATATGCTGGTTAGCATTGTAAATGTCTGGCCACGTCTGTGGTATCACAAGGCGCAGTGTGGTCACAATGCGACCCAAATGTCTTATGAGGACATAAACCTACCAACAGTGGTGTAGCTCAACATAAACCTACCAACAGTGGTGTAACCCAACATAAACCTACCAACAGTGGTGTAGCCCAACATAAACCTACCAACAGTGGTGTAGCCCAACATAAACCTACCAACAGTGGTGTAGCCCAACATAAACCTACCAGCAGTGGTGTAGCCCAACATAAACCTACCAACAGTGGTGTAGCCCAACATAAACCTACCAACAGTGGTGTAGCTCAACATAAACCTACCAACAGTGGTGTAGCCCAACATAAACCTACCAACAGTGGTGTAGCCCAACATAAACCTACCAACAGTGGTGTAGCCCAACATAAACCTACCAACAGTGGTGTAGCCCAACATAAACCTACCAACAGTGGTGTAGCTCAACATAAACCTACCAACAGTGGTGTAACCCAACATAAACCTACCAACAGTGGTGTAGCCCAACATAAACCTACCAACAGTGGTGTAGCTCAACATAAACCTACCAACAGTGGTGTAGCCCAACATAAACCTACCAACAGTGGTGTAGCCCAACATAAACCTACCAACAGTGGTGTAGCCCAACATAAACCTACCAACAGTGGTGTAGCCCAACATAAACCTACCAACAGTGGTGTAACCCAACATAAACCTACCAACAGTGGTGTAGCCCAACATAAACCTACCAACAGTGGTGTAGCTCAACATAAACCTACCAACAGTGGTGTAGCTCAACATACACCAACCAACAGTGGTGTAGCCCAATATAAACCTACCAACAGTGGTGTAGCCCAACATAAACCTACCAACAGTGGTGTAGCCCAACATAAACCTACCAACAGTGGTGTAACCCAACATAAACCTACCAACAGTGGTGTAGCCCAACATAAACCTACCAACAGTGGTGTAGCTCAACATAAACCTACCAACAGTGGTGTAGCCCAACATAAACCTACCAACAGTGGTGTAGCCCAACATAAACCTACCAACAGTGGTGTAACCCAACATAAACCTACCAACAGTGGTGTAGCCCAACATAAACCTACCAACAGTGGTGTAGCCCAACATAAACCTACCAACAGTGGTGTAACCCAACATAAACCTACCAACAGTGGTGTAGCTCAACATAAACCTACCAACAGTGGTGTAGCCCAACATAAACCTACCAACAGTGGTGTAGCCCAACATAAACCTACCAACAGTGGTGTAGCTCAACATAAACCTACCAACAGTGGTGTAACCCAACATAAACCTACCAACAGTGGTGTAGCCCAACATAAACCTACCAACAGTGGTGTAACCCAACATAAACCTACCAACAGTGGTGTAGCCCAACATAAACCTACCAACAGTGGTGTAACCCAACATAAACCTACCAACAGTGGTGTAGCCCAACATAAACCTACCAACAGTGGTGTAGCTCAACATAAACCTACCAACAGTGGTGTAACCCAACATAAACCTACCAACAGTGGTGTAGCCCAATATAAACCTACCAACAGTGGTGTAGCCCAACATAAACCTACCAACAGTGGTGTAGCCCAACATAAACCTACCAACAGTGGTGTAACCCAACATAAACCTACCAACAGTGGTGTAGCCCAACATAAACCTACCAACAGTGGTGTAGCTCAACATAAACCTACCAACAGTGGTGTAACCCAACATAAACCTACCAACAGTGGTGTAGCCCAACATAAACCTACCAACAGTGGTGTAGCTCAACATAAACCTACCAACAGTGGTGTAACCCAACATAAACCTACCAACAGTGGTGTAGCCCAACATAAACCTACCAACAGTGGTGTAGCCCAACATAAACCTACCAACAGTGGTGTAACCCAACATAAACCTACCAACAGTGGTGTAGCCCAACATAAACCTACCAACAGTGGTGTAGCTCAACATAAACCTACCAACAGTGGTGTAACCCAACATAAACCTACCAACAGTGGTGTAGCCCAACATAAACCTACCAACAGTGGTGTAGCTCAACATAAACCTACCAACAGTGGTGTAACCCAACATAAACCTACCAACAGTGGTGTAGCCCAACATAAACCTACCAACAGTGGTGTAGCTCAACATAAACCTACCAACAGTGGTGTAGCCCAACATAAACCTACCAACAGTGGTGTAACCCAACATAAACCTACCAACAGTGGTGTAGCCCAACATAAACCTACCAACAGTGGTGTAGCCCAACATAAACCTACCAACAGTGGTGTAGCTCAACATAAACCTACCAACAGTGGTGTAACCCAACATAAACCTACCAACAGTGGTGTAGCCCAACATAAACCTACCAACAGTAGTGTAGCCCAACATAAACCTACCAACAGTGGTGTAGCCCAACATAAACCTACCAACAGTGGTGTAGCCCAACATAAACCTACCAACAGTGGTGTAGCTCAACATAAACCTACCAACAGTGGTGTAGCCCAACATAAACCTACCAACAGTGGTGTAACCCAACATAAACCTACCAACAGTGGTGTAGCCCAACATAAACCTACCAACAGTGGTGTAGCTCAACATAAACCTACCAACAGTGGTGTAACCCAACATAAACCTACCAACAGTGGTGTAGCCCAACATAAACCTACCAACAGTAGTGTAGCCCAACATAAACCTACCAACAGTGGTGTAGCCCAACATAAACCTACCAACAGTGGTGTAGCCCAACATAAACCTACCAAGAGTGGTGTAGCCCAACATAAACCTACCAACAGTGGTGTAGCCCAACATAAATCTACCAACAGTGGTGTAGCCCAACATAAACCTACCAACAGTGGTGTAGCCCAACATAAATCTACCAACAGTGGTGTAGCCCAACATAAACCTACCATTATTGTGTTGATAACATCGTAACAATAGGCCTATATATCTAACACATTGTTAGGATATTTTTTTGACGAATGAAAGCAAATACAAAAATTGGATATTTCCTAATGTATTACGTCTTTCAATTTACAAGTAAGAGGAAGTTTTAAACAATTTATATAAACAATATAGTATTGAATGAACCCCTTTACTGTATCACAGTGAAAGAAGCGAACATTTAACACATTATACATAATACAGACTATTTTATAAAATGAACAAGTTATTTTACAAAAATCTTTGATTATCCATAATTAAATAGTAGGCTTATTATTGTTACATATTGTAACTACTACAGTTACAATATGCCATTCACCAATTTAACATTTGGATGATTCTGAAAGTCCAGATCATTTTTGTTTTTGATTTATTATGCTAAAGTTAATACAAAGGAAATAAATGTACAGTTACAGACACGATTGTGTATCTTATTACTAGGCTCCTGCACTTCTCGAGTATGACACTTACAATATTATTTTATATACAAAATATACATCGGAACATGTTAAATTGGTTACTTAGTAAGTAAACTAATACGCTATGCGTATTAGTTTGCCCGAAACGCTATGTGTATTAGTGGCTTTAGGTATTGTATATACTAGCTCTATCTATAAATACAACATTATGTTTGTAAATCATCTGTGTGTGTACTTTTCCTGAATACAAATTTGAATTTGAAGTAGGAGTACCGCACCTGTCACACATTGTACACATTATACAAGGGCAGCACTTGCACACTGTGTATGTTAGGAGTTACTGAGTGTGTGGTGTGGCAGGCGTGAGGGAGGAGGCGGCGGAGCGCTGCACACCTCCACCACAGACCTCCTTGACGAGAGGAAACTCCAGTAACAAGGTTGAGAAACAGAGAAAATGATCAACTTGCCTGCCTCCTGACCTCTCTATAGTCCACACTCCCCAGTACCACCACGTATTCCCAACCTTAAGACCCACGCTTAATTCAATCAATAATATCATTTAAATTTTATACGGGTGCCGGGTAAGAAGTTATAATTACATAGAACTTTAATGAAGGTTCAGCATGCGATATAAAGCAGTTTGACATAGACGATAAATCTGGGAGAGGTGGCAGGGAGGTGGTGGCCTCTGGCGGCGGGCGGGCGAGACACCGTCCAGGGCGGGGCTTGGGGGTCTGGGCCGGGGGTGAAGGGGGGCCACACTCCCTACTACCGCCTTCCTCGGACCAAACTAGACGATAACAGCCGTACGCAAGACTCTACTCAAAAAGAACGCCGAGACACTGACGAAGATGATGAATGAGGAAAGGTAGAGGTCGGTGGCGACGTGCTGTGAGATAGGAGTGAGGGAGGCGAGGGAGGAATATCTACCCTGCCAGACCGCCAACACTACAGGCAACTGCTGCTCCTTATCTTAATGTCTATCTACTCTCCCTGAAGCGCGATTATGGCTGACGGGATGCGTCCTCAAGTGGCCCGTGATAACGCTCATCTCCCGCTGCCAGACGGGAAATGCAACGTGAGCCAAATGTAAATAAGAACAGAAATATGAGCGCGAGGAGGAGGGTGAGGAGGGAGAGAGGGAGCCGGGCGGCCGCCTCCACAGTGCCAACACCATCACTATACTTCCCAACTTTACGACTCTCTCCTCTCACTCATTCAACAGTTAACACTAATGACCTCTCACAGACCATGTGGTAGTCCGCCCGCCTGGCTCATAACCTCACCTCTATACACCAGCAAACGGTACTAATTACTGAAGGCGTTAATAAGAGCCAGTAATTAAAAGCCGACATTTTGTTGAACGCCAGATTCCCGCCGCCATTTTCCCCTCCGACACCAACAAAATTGCAATCGTGCACTTGTTTCGTTACAACATTAATTTAGAGGGAGTTAATTAGTGTCTTGTGCCATGGATCGCTATTGGCTCAGGACTTTGCAACGAGCTACGAGGGTTATATATATACAGTGATTGCAATGTCGGGGTCATGTGACCGCCATATGCAATATTGATGGTGTTGTTTGTATTCCGCCGCCACCTTGTGGACAGGCACTAGTTGTACACGTCACCTGTCACTCGTACACGTCACCTGTCACTTGTACACGTCACCTGTCACTTGTACACGTCACCTGTCACTTGTACACGTCACCTGTCACTTGTACACGTCACCTGTCACTTGTACACGTCACCTGTCACTTGTACACGTCACCTGTCACTTGTACACGTCACCTGTCACTCGTACACGTCACCTGTCACTCGTACACGTCACCTGTCACTTGTACACGTCACCTGTCACTCGTACACGTCACCTGTCACTCGTACACGTCACCTGTCACTTGTACACGTCACCTGTCACTCGTACACGTCACCTGTCACTCGTACACGTCACCTGTCACTCGTACACGTCACCTGTCACTTGTACACGTCACCTGTCACTTGTACACGTCACCTGTCACTTGTACACGTCACCTGTCACTCGTACACGTCACCTGTCACTCGTACACGTCACCTGTCACTCGTACACGTCACCTGTCACTCGTACACGTCACCTGTCACTTGTACACGCCCCCAGTACCTTACAAGCGCTCCCCAACCTCCCCTCACACCCCTCTCCCCCTCAACCACACCCCTCTCCCCCTCAACCACACCCCTCCCCCCCCTTAACCACACCCCTCCCCCTCAACCACACCCCCGTTACCAATAACCACCACACCAATACACTGGAGGAGCCCTAATGACCAGAAGTGTGGCGACGACCATTAGAGGCGTGGTACCAGGCCCCCCCCCCCCCCAACAGTGACCCGACACTTAACATTATTCCCAGATGAAATACTGACCAGAAATTCTTCCCCAATAATTGGAAAAATTGAGTATGTATGTATGTATGTATGTATGTATGTATGTATGTATGTATGTATGTATGTATGTATGTATGTATGTATGTATGTATGTATGTATGTGTATAGTTGTCTGTACGCATATGTATACGGGTATATATGTAAAGGTTTATGTATGAATAAGTCAATAAATAATAATAATAATATAACAAAGAGCCTTAAACAGAACAACATGTGTGGAAGCATCGGTGTGTGTATATATGAATGCTACACAGCATTCATCTATGGGCATCCATATATGGTGAAACACATGTGAAGAACCTCTCACACACTCACAGCTCCCTGACAAGAGGGAGCCAGCTTAGCTTAGCTGCCAACACCCACACATCGTGTCAGCAAGGCGGACAGCCCGCCTGCTTTCATACCTCTCACTGTATTTCCCACTTCTATACTTCCCTTCACCTATGTCTCTCCTTCCTCTTTACTCAAAAAAAAAATCCCTCTACCTCTCACTCATACCCCCCCCCCCCCTCACCAGGCGCCTGTATATCATCACCTCTCACCGTGAGGCACTCACAGTCCTCACCTGGCGTCCACCACTACACCCTACACAGTTATGACCAAATACATTCTCCTGTTCATTCCTACCAACGCGGCACTGTCTAATACCCGACTGTCAGAATACTACAACCACACCGCTCTACAATACACCACAACCACACAACTCTACAATAAACCACAACCACAATCGTTGGTTGTGGTTGTACACACAATACACCACAATGTTACAATACACCACACCACCACCAGGTACAACCGCCCAGGTCCTGTGGTGACCAGTGGAGGGGCTAGAAGGGCTGAGGAGCTCCAGTGGTGTTATTCATTTGGGTGGGATAGTCTGGCAACACCGCAGTGAAAAACTGTGCATGTGTGAACAAATACCTCACAAACTGACAAAAAAAAACTCACAAACTGACAAAAAAAAACTCAACACAAATAGACTGGACAAATAAGGATGCCACGGGTTGACATGGAGAGCAACACTGGTAGACGCGGCTCACATGGAGAGCAAGACTGGTAGACGCGGCTCACATGGAGAGCAAGACTGGTAGACGCGGCACACATGGAGAGCAAGACTGGTAGACGCGGCACACATGGAGAGCAAGACTGGTAGACGCGGCACACATGGAGAGCAACACTGGTAGACGCGGCACACATGGAGAGCAAGACTGGTAGACGCGGCACACACCAACACTTCTTGAAGCAACACATGACAGCACCAACAGGAGCGAGAGGAGACCATCCACCAGCAACACTATACTTGGTGTTTTCCCCCAAAATGAAGCAGATGTTGACAAACATGGAGGATGTGATGCCTCTAGGAGCCATATAGCCACCATTGTCATGCTGGAATACATAGTGGTGCTGAAGGAATTGGGTACACAAACAAACCCGTTGAAGAAGGAGAGAGATATTACAGATGTGAGGACTACAACAGCACAAGAGGACTTTCTGTGGGAAAGTCAATGGGAAAGGCTAATGGAAGGGAAGCTAGCAAACTAGATGATAGAATTCATTGGTGGGAAATGTGACGATGCGACCGAGAAGTTCATACCACTCAAGGAAGAAGTGTATTAAACAAATAAAGCAAATCCCTAATTCAACAGACAAGGCAGGGAAGCTAAAGAAAGAACAAGAAAACGACTGGAAAAAATACAGAGAACCGGGAACAGAGAACATAGGGGAGGCACTAAAGAGAACAACGAATAAATACGCCAAAATTAGTAGAGAAGCCGAGAGGCAATTTGAAAACGACATTGCTGTAAAAAACTGTTTTACAGCCGTATAAGGCGACAAAGGACAGTGCGGGACCATGTTCTCAGACTGAGGAAACAACGGGGAGCTCTCGTACAGAATGTCCAACCACTTGGACTGGACGGTAGAGCGACGGTCTCGCGTCATGCAGGTCGGCGTTCAATCCCTGACCTTTCAAGTGGTTGGGCACCATTCCTTACCCCCTCCCATCCCAAATCCTTACCCTGACTTTTCCAAGTGCTATATAGTCGTAGTGGGTTGGGGCTTTCCCCTGATAAGTCCCTCCCTCCCTCTCATACAGAATGACAAGGAACTATGTGAGGAACTCAGCATAAGATTTTTATGAGGTCTTTATATTAGAACCAGTGTAGAAACCAAGGCTGCAAGATGAAAGGTCAGAGGAAACACTGGATGGTATTATAGTCACTGTGGAAGAAGTGACAAAAATCCTGGAAGAACTAGCCGTGACAAAATCAATGGAGCCAGACCTAATCTCACCATGGGTGCTGAGGGAGGAGGCAGAAGCACTCTGTCACCTCATGTCTTACATTTTGAATAAAATGCTTGAGACAAGACGTCTCCCAGATGTCTGGAAAAAGACAAACGTAGTCCCAATATTCAAGAAAGAGGATAGAAAGGTGGGACTGAACTACAGACCAGTGTCATTGACAAGTGTTCCTGGTAAAGTGCTGGAGAAAGTCGAAGATGGTGGAGCATCTTGAGAGGAGCGACTTGTGACAACAAAAATCATCATGGATTTAGAAATGGAAAATCATATCAGACAAACTTGATGGAGTTTTATGACAAGGTTACTAAAATAAGGCAGGAAAAGGGAGGCTGGGTAGACTGTATTTTTCTAGACTGAGGGCATTTGACACTGTTCCCCATGAAAGACTGATGAACAGGATGGAGCACCAAGCTGGCATAACTGGGAAAACACTGAACTGAGAGAACACTGGACATTGAAAGAGAGAATCTGAAGGCAGAAAGCGGAGAGTCACAGTAAGAGAGGTTTCGAACTGGTGGAATGTAACAAGTCGGGTTCCACGAGGCTTTGTCCTGGGACCACTGCTGTTCTTAATTTATGAATATATTTATTTATTTATTGTTTGCAGATGATGCAAAGCTGATGAGAAACGAAAACAGATGAGGACTGCACAAAGTTACCGGAGGACTTTGACAAACTCCTGGAGTGGTCAGATAAATGGTTGCTGGAGTTCATTAGCAACAAGTGTAAGGTAATGAAGATGGATAAGGGAGAGAGGAGACCAGAAGGCAGCTATAGGAATCAGTAAGAGAGAAGGATCTGGGAGTGGATATAATTCCAATACTCACACTAGAGGTACACAAACAGAATAACATCGGCAGCATATGGGACGCTGACAAATATAAGTGCATGGTTTAGGAACCTGAATCAGGATTCCTTCAAAGCAATCTACACAACATTAGTTAGACCAGTACTGGAATGCGGCTCACCGGCATAGAATTCGCCGCTTTTGAAGCATGAAGCCAAAATGTAAAAAGTATAGAGATTTGCAACAAGATTGGCGCCAGAGCTAAGAGGGTTAAGCTACGATCATATGCTAATGGAACTAAATCTCACAGTCCTAGAGGATAGAAGGAACAGAGGGAGATATGATCACAGCTTACAAGATACTGAGGGGATAGATAAGGCGGACAAGGCTAGCTTCTTCAGATTGAGAGACAGTAGGACAAGAGGACACAGGTGGAAGTTGGAAACACAAATGAGCCAAAGCTACGTAAGAAAGTACTTGTACCCTGTACGGGTAGTTAACATGTGGCATCTTCTGCACGTGAAAATTGTGGAAGCCACCTCTAGCCACAACTATAATTGTAAGGCCTGAGTTGACAAAGAACGTGAAAGTCATGGTAGTTAAGATGTGGCACAAGCAGTACAAGGCTAGTAGGGCGGGGCATACTGAGCTAGACCTCACTCCCTCGTAGTCATTGATAGGTAAGTACCACTACAATACACCACAACCATACACCACAACCATACAATACACAACACCACAACCATACAATACACAACACCACAACCATACACCACACAACACCACAACCATACAATACACAACACCACAACCATACACCACACAACACCACAACCATACAATACACAACACCACAACCATACACCACACAACACCATAACCATACAATACACAACACCACAACCATACAATACACAACACCACAACCATACAATACACAACACCACAACCATACAATACACAACACCACAACCATACAATACACAACACCACAACCATACACCACACAACACCACAACCATACAATACACAACACCACAACCATACAATACACAACACCACAACCATACAATACACAACACCACAACCATACACCACACAACACCACAACCATACACCACACAACACCACAACCATACAATACACAACACCACAACCATACAATACACAACACCACAACCATACAATACACAACACCACAACCATACACCACACAACACCACAACCATACAATACACAACACCACAACCATACACCACACAACACCACAACCATACAATACACAACACCACAACCATACACCACACAACACCACAACCATACACCACACAACACCACAACCATACAATACACAACACCACAACCATACAATACACAACACCACCACCACACACCACACAGCACCACCACCACCACACAACACCACCACCACACACCACCACCACCACCACACAGCACCACACACCACCACCACACACCACCACACCACCACCACACCAACACCACCACACACCACACAACACCACCACCACACACCACCACCACACCACCACCACACAGCACCACCACACACCACCACCACCACACCACCACCACACCACCACACACCACCACCACCACACACCACACAACACCACCACCACACACCACCACCACACACCACCACCACCACACACCACACAACACCACCACCACACACCACCACCACCACACACCACACAACACCACCACCACACACCACACAACACCACCACCACACACCACCACCACACACCACCACCACCACACACCACACAACACCACACACCACACAACACCACCACCACACACCACACAACACCACCACCACCACACCAACACACACCACACAACACCACCACCACACACCACCACCACACACCACCACCACACAGCACCACCACACACCACCACCACACACCACCACCACACCACCACACACCACACAACACCACCACCACACACCACACAACACCACCACCACCACACCAACACCACCACACACCACACAACACCACCACCACACACCACCACACACCACCACCACACAGCACCACACACCACCACCACACACCACCATCACACACCACCACCACACACCACACAACACCACCACCACACACCACCACACACCACCACCACACACCACACACCACCACCACACACCACCACACACCACACACCACACACCACCACCACACACCACCACCACACACCACCACCACACAGCACCACACACCACCACCACACACCACCATCACACACCACCACCACACACCACACAACACCACCACCACACACCACCACCACACACCACCACACACCACCATCACACACCACCACCACACACCACACAACACCACCACCACACACCACCACACACCACCACCACACACCACCACCACACACCACCACCACACACCACACACCACCACCACACACCACACACCACCACACACCACCACTACCAGTCGCCTGATAACCATATTGATCCACACCCCCTCACGATTGACACAACATTTTTTGACGAAGAGTGAAATTTGAGCTCAGTCCCCTTACCCAGGTCGTAGCCACAGTTCCCCGGACCCGAGACAAGGCCACAATTAGGTTGTTAGCTCGTACGTCTAACAGCCTCGTCCCACGTGCCGAGAATGTTGTGGAGATCATTAGCGCGAAAGAAAAGAACGCGAGACGCCAAAAACGCGATTTTAAAGTTCGATTAAATGATGGCTTCCAGAGGCGAAGAAGTTGGTTGGATCCCTTTTTAAAACACCAGCTTGGCCGCCCGGACGATACTACCTGGAAACTGCCACATTTTCGCAGATTTTGGCCAGGATTTCCTGGAATGTTGTAATGGAAGGGTGAGTGTGTGGAGCCTGGTGGCCAGGGCTCCAGGGTGTTGCTATGGGGCCCCTGCACCACACGCTACACGCACGCACGCACGCACACACAACAACAACACAACGAACTACTGGATTTTGAACACGTGATATATCATTAAGAAGTTTTCGCGTATGCACGTATTTGGGTGAGTGCGTTTGTGGGTGAGTGCGTTTGTGGGTGAGTGCGTTTGTGGGTGAGTGTGTTTGTGAGTGTGCGCGCTTGTACTCACCTAATTGCACTCACCTAATTGTGCTTGCGGGGGGTGAGCTCTGGCTCTTTGGTCCCGCCTCTCAACTGTCAATGAACAGGTGTTCCTGAGCCTATTGGGCTCTATCATATCTACACTTGAAACTGTGTATGGAGTCAGCCTCCACCACATCACTTCCTAATGCATTCCATTTGTCAACCACTCTGACACTAAAAAAGTTCTTCCTAATATCTCTGTGGCTCATTTGGGCACTCAGTTTCCACCTGTGTCCCCTAGTGCGTGTGCCCCTTGTGTTAAATAGCCTGTCTTTATCTACCCTATCGATTCCCTTGAGAATCTTGAATGTGGTGATCATGTCCCCCCCTAACTCTTCTGTCTTCCAGCGAAGTGAGGTATAATTCCCGTAGCCTCTCCTCGTAGCTCATACCTCTCAGCTCGAGTACTAGTCTGGTGGTAAACCTTTGAACCTTTTCCAGTTTGGTCTTATCCTTGACTAGATATGGGGCTGCATACTCCAGGATTGGCCTGACATATGTGGTACACAAAGTTCTGAATGATTCTTTACGCAAGTTTCTGAATGCCGTTCTTATGTTGGCTAGCCTGGTATATGCCGCTGATGTTATCCTCTTGATATGGGCTGCAGGGGACAGGTCTGGCGTGATATCAATCCCCATGTCTTTTTATCTCTCTGACTCTTGAAGAATTTCATCTCCCAGATGATACCTAGTATCTGGCCTCCTGCTCCCTACGCCTATCTTCATTACATTACATTTGCTTGGATTAAACTAACAATCATTTGTTCGACCATTCCTGCAGCTTGTCCAGGTCTTCTTGAAGCCTCAAGCAGTCCTCCTCTGTCTTAATCCTTCTCATAATTTTGGCATCGTCCGCAAACATTGAGAGAAATGAATCTATACCCTCCGGGAGATCATATACATATATCAGAAACAAGATAGGACCGAGTACAGAGCCCTGTGGGACTCCACTGGTGATTTCACGCCAATCTGAGGTCTCACCCCTCACTGTAACTCTCTGCTTCGTATTGCTTAGATACTCCCTTATCCACTGGAGCACCTTACCAGCTACACCTGCCTGTCTCTCCAGCTTATGTACCAGCCTCTTATGCGGTACTGTGTCAAAGGCTTTCCGACAATCCAAGAAAATGCAGTCCGCCCAGCCCTCTCTTTCTTGCTTAATCTTAGTCACATGGTCGTAGAATTCTTTTAAGCCAGTAAGGCAAGATTTACCCTCCCTGAACCCATGTTGGCGATTGGTCACGAAGTCCCTTCTCTCCAGATGTGTTACTAGGTTTTTTCTCACGATCTTCTCTATCACCTTGCATGGTATACAAGTCAAGGACACTGGTTCAGTGTGTGTGTGTGTGTGTGTGTGTGTGTGTGTGTGTGTGTGTGTGTGTGTGTGTGTGTGTGTGTGTGTGTGTGTGTTTGTGATTGTGTGTACTCACTTAGTTGTGCTTGCGGGGGTTGAGCTCTGGCTCTTTGGTCCCGCCTCTCAACTGTCAATCAACTGGTGACTCCCACCAGCGAGTGTGTGTGAGAGAGTGTGAGTGTGAGCGTGAGCGTGAGTGTGAGTGTGAGCGTGAGTGTGAGTGTGAGCGTGAGTGTGAGCGTGAGTGTGAGCGTGAGTGTGAGCGTGAGCGTGAGGGTGAGTGTGAGTGAAACCGTGAGCGTGCCGTGCGCGGCCACTGCGTACAGCTAATATTAACAATAAAGAAAATAAAAGAGAAATTAAAAACTTGAGAAAGAGAAAGTGAGTCGTAAACTGATAAAAGGAAAACCCCACAAAATATTAACAACCAGAAGGTAGAAGTGAGGAAGAGGCACACAAAGCGAGCCCCCGTCAACCCCTACCTCGTCAACTCCAGCTCTCCCCGTCAGCCCCTACCTTGTCAACTCCAGCTCTCCCCGTCAGCCCCTACCTCGTCAACTCCAGCTCTCCCCGTCAGCCCCTACCTCGTCAACTCCAGCTCTCCCCGTCAGCCCCTACCTGGTCAACTCCAGCTCTCCCCGTCAACCCCTACCTGGTCAACTCCAGCTCTCCCCGTCAACCCCTACCTGGTCAACTCCAGCTCTCCCCGTCAACCCCTACCTGGTCAACTCCAGCTCTCCACGTCAGCCCCTACCTCGTCAACTCCAGCTCTCCCCGTCAGCCCCTACCTGGTCAACTCCAGCTCTCCCCGTCAACCCCTACCTGGTCAACTCCAGCTCTCCCCGTCAACCCCTACCTGGTCAACTCCAGCTCTCCCCGTCAGCCCCTACCTCGTCAACTCCAGCTCTCCACGTCAACCCCTACCTGGTCAACTCCAGCTCTCCCCGTCAGCCCCTACCTCGTCAACTCCAGCTCTCCACGTCAACCCCTACCTGGTCAACTCCAGCTCTCCCCGTCAGCCCCTACCTCGTCAACTCCAGCTCTCCACGTCAACCCCTACCTGGTCAACTCCAGCTCTCCCCGTCAACCCCTACCTGGTCAACTCCAGCTCTCCCCGTCAACCCCTACCTGGTCAACTCCAGCTCTCCACGTCAACCCCTACCTGGTCAACTCCAGCTCTCCCCGTCAGCCCCCTACCTGGTCAACTCCAGCTCTCCCCGTCAACCCCTACCTGGTCAACTCCAGCTCTCCACGTCAACCCCTACCTGGTCAACTCCAGCTCTCCACGTCAACCCCTACCTGGTCAACTCCAGCTCTCCCCGTCAACCCCTACCTGGTCAACTCCAGCTCTCCCCGTCAGCCCCTACCTGGTCAACTCCAGCTCTCCACGTCAACCCCTACCTGGTCAACTCCAGCTCTCCACGTCAACCCCTACCACGTCAACTCCAGCTCTCCACGTCAGCCCCAACCTCGTCAACTCCAGCTCTCCACGTCAATAAATGATTTCAACTGCCACACCCCCACGTCAACCCTCCGTCAACACCCTAACGTAGTGTCTCTCACACCCTCACAACCTCTCATGTCAGTCACATCCCCAACCCTTGCCTCTCACCCTCCCCCTCCGTGTCAATCAACCCCAAAGATTCCCCTCTACAACACCTAGGGCAACCTCTCTTACCACCACCCACCTCTGCCCTTCACCACCCCGTCAACCCCACCTCTGCCCTTCACCACCCCGTCAACCCCCCCTCTACAACCCCCTACCTCCGCCCCCTCCCCTAAAGCTTGGGGGGCAGGAAGGAGAGGTCGCCACCCAGCTAAGCAATGTCAAAGCAAAAGTCGTGATCTCCTTTGATGTTAAATTAGATGTCATAAAGACGCCGTCCACTGGAGAGCGGTGTCCACCGCCGTCCGCTCCCCCTCCCACACTTCTCTTCAGTCTTCCACGGCAAGCTGAGGTCCGCCGCTGATGTCTAGAGCACGCTGACGCCTCCCAGGCTCACCCCCACCAGGAGAGTCACAACCTCTCCCACCAGTAGCCCCACAATTCACCCACCAGCAGCCCCACAACCTCAGAGATACCAAATAATATACACATGGAAAATACTGGAGGGCCATCCCAAATCTACACAGTAAAATAACAACGTACTGGAGTGAACGACATGGAAGAAAATGCAGAATAGAGCCAGTGAAGAGCAGAGGTGCCATAGGCACAATCAGAGAACACTGTATAAACATCAGAGGTCCGCGGTTGTTCAACGTCCTCCCAGCGACTATAAGAAATATTGCCGGAACAACCGTGGACATCTTCAAGAGAAAACTAGATAGTTTTCTTGAAGGAGTGCCGGACCAACCGGGCTGTGGTGGGTATGTGGGCCTGCGGGCCGCTCTAAGCAACAGCCTGTTGGACCAAACTCTCACAAGTCAAGCCTGGCCTCGGGCCGGGCTTGGGCAGTAAACTCTCAGAACCTCATCCAGGTACAAACCAGGTAGCACCACAACCTCGCCCACCAGGAAGGAAGGGGAGGGAGGGAGGGGTAATAAGGGAAAGGTGGATAGGAAGGGTTGGGTGAGTAGGAAGAAGGGAGGGGAAGGTAGGAGAAAAGGTGAGTTAGTAAATAGGGGTGAGACTAAAGAATGGGGAGTAGGTATGAGGGGGGAGGAAGAGAGAGTGCGTTGGAGAGAGGAGTGGAAGCTAGAAAAGGAGCGAGGGGATGGGCAGAAGAGAGGGGAAAGGGAAGGGGAGGGATGGAGGGACAGGAGAAGGGAGAGGAAAGGAGGAGGAAGGGAAGGGAGAGGAGGATAAGAAGTGGAGGAAGGAACGAGAGAAGGGAGAGGAAGGAAAAAGGGTAGGAGGGAGGGAGGGGAGTGTACGTTTTAGAAGTGAGGGAAGGATGGATTTGGGGGGTTGGAGAGATGGAGGGGAGGAGGGAAGGAAGGGGAGTGTAGGTGGGAGAGAGTTTAGGATAAGGAGGAAGGTAGGGGAGGGGAGGGGAAGGGAAGGGAAGGGAGGGGAGGGGTAGAGGACAGGAAGGGAAGGGTAGGAGGAAGGATGACTGGCGAGGAGCCTTGTAATGGTGGCTAACGAGACGAGATGGGGAGGCTGAGGTGGTAATGGATGGACGGCGTGAGGGGAGGACCTGCGAGACTCTCACACTGGCGGCAACCACCTCACGAAGGGCTTACCCTCTCCTGGGGCGTCGCCGGCACCACCACCGCCAGGCTGTGTGTGTGGGCGGGGAGGTGGTGAGCGTGTGGGCGGGGTGGTGGTGAGTGTGTGGGCGGGGTGGTGGTGAGTGTGTGGGCCGGGTGGTGGTGAGTGCGTGGGCGGGGTGGTGGTAAGTGTGTGGGCGGGGTGGTGGTGAGCGTGTGGGCGGGGTGGTGGTGAGCGTGTGGGCGGGGTGGTGGTGAGTGTGTGGGCGGGGTGGTGGTGAGTGTGTGGGCGGGGTGGTGGTGAGTGTGTGGGCGGGGTGGTGGTGAGTGTGTGGGCGGGGTGGTGGTGTAAGATTGGGGTGGTGGTGTGTGTGTGGGCGGTCGGTGCAGTGTGTAATGTTATGTACGCTAGCTTAGATTAGGCTGGGCTGGGCTTGGCTGGGCTAGGCTGGGCTTGGCTGGGCTGGGCTAGGCTGGGCTAGGCTGGGCTTGGCTGGGCTGGGCTAGGCTGGGCTTGTAAAATCCCATTTGTAATGTCACCAGATGTAGTGACTGATTACGGTCAACACCACTCTTACCATTTATAATGATGTCAACCTTACCTTCACCAATTTGTAACAATAATAATTATCCTTAACATTTCATATATGCAACATGGAAACCAACTGGCGAGCACCCTTGGCGTACCAGGTCCGCCAAGGTGCATAGCGCTCCTGGCTATCTGGGTTCGAATCCATCTGGGGTGTAAAGTTTTCAGTTTTATATATATATATATATATATATATATATATATATATATATATATATATATATATATATATATATATATATATGTCGTACCTAGTAGCCAGAACGCACTTCTCAGCCTACTATGCAAGGCCCGATTTGCCTAATAGGCCAAGTTTTCATGAATTAATTGTTTTTCGACTACCTAACCTACCTAACCTAACCTAACCTAACTTTTTCGGGTACCAAACCTAACCTATAAAGATAGGTTAGGTTAGGTTAGGTAGGGTTGGTTAGGTTTGGTCATATATCTACGTTAATTTTAACTCCAATAAAAATTTTTTACCTCATACACAATGAAATGGGTAGCTTTATCATTTCATAAGAAAAAAAATTAAAGAAAATATATTAATTCAGGAAAACTTGGCTTATTAGGCAAATCGGGCCTTGCATAGTAGGCTGAGAAGTGCGTTCTGGCTACTAGGTACGACATATATATACATATATATTATATATATATATTATATAATATATATATATATATATATATATATATATATTATATATTACTATATTTTGGTAGCAGTCTTTCCTGTAGACATATATTATTAAATATGACCGAAAAAGAAAGATTAATAATTCTAACACGAATTTTCTCAATGTTTCTTACATTTTTTTTCACTGTTGATGGTAACTGAAAAATCAATTCTCCAAAATTCAAAAATAAAAATGAATTTTGGAGAATTGATTTTTTCAGTTACCATCAACAGTGAAAAGAAATGGAAGAAACATTGAGAAAATTCGTGTTAGAATTATTATTCTTTCTTTTTCGGTCATATTTAATAATTATATATATATATATATATATATAAATTTGTGAGGGTACCACCTTTGGTGCCAATGTGGGGACCCATAGCCTCGGAGAAGAAAATAAAAAGTATTCAGAGGAGACCTTGTGGTTTCTCACTGAACACTAATACTATCTTCTCCTACCAACCCCATTCTTTTGTATGTGCACATATATATTTGTTTTATTTGAACTGTCACAAAAAAGGAGTTACATATAGGGGTACAAAGATGGTTATCATAGGTTGTCGAGTTCCTCCAGCTCCTCAGATGGCGGGCAGGAACCCTGAATGCAGTGCGCATTTCCCCTCTATATCGCCACGCTGAGGCGCTGGAAAAGAAAACTGGCAGCTCTAGGGTCCCTTGTTGTTTCAATGAGCCTAGAACCCAGTTCCTTAAAAAAACTGGTAGCACTTTTACCCCAGGCGCCGAATGTCTCAGAAGCAATAGGGACAAAATTGTAGTGGTGATCCAGTTCTCTGTACTTACGGGATTTGGCTGCTTCCCTGTGGGTGGCAGCGCCACCTGGTTGTGCAACACTAAGATCAATGTAGGTGTTAGCCAGGGTTGATACGCACGTGTAGTCCCATACCAACTGCTTGCCATTCTTCCAGGGATTCACTGTGACACCATCCGGCCAAGAAATTTATATTATATATATATATATATATATATATATATATATATATATATATATATATATATATATATATATATATGACCGAAAAAGTAAGATTAATAATTCTAACACGAATTTTCTCAATCTTTCGTACATTTCTTTTCACTGTTGGTGGTAATTCAAAAATCAATTCTCCAAAATTCATTTTTATTTCTAGTCTGACGCGACACTTGAGCGCGTTTCGTAAAACTTATTACATTTTCAAAGACTTTAGTTAACACATACACAACTGAATAGAACTTACACATCTCCGATTTGTTTATATCTACATTTGAGTGAGGTGGATGGGGTGAGGTGGTATTAATAGGGTATTAATTTCATCAACACAAGACAGAACACGAAACAATGGGTATTGAATGGAAGTGATTGTAGAAAGCCTATTGGTCCATATTTCTTGATGCTTCTATATTGGAGCGGAGTCTTGAGGTGGGTAGAATATAGTTGTGCATTAGTTGGCTGTTGATTGCTGGTGTTGACTTTTTAATGTGTAGTGCCTCGCAAACGTCAAGCCGTCTGCTATCGCTGTATCTATCGATGATTTCTGTGTTGTTTACAAGGATTTCTCTGGCGATGGTTTGGTTGTGGGAAGAGATTATATGTTCCTTAATGGAGCCCTGTTGCTTATGCACCGTTAAACGCCTAGAAAGAGATGTTGTTGTCTTGCCTATATACTGGGATTTTTGGAGCTTACAATCCCCAAGAGGGCATTTGAAGGCATAGATGACGTTGGTCTCTTTTAAAGCGTTCTGCTTTGTGTCTGGAGAGTTTCTCATGAGTAGGCTGGCCGTTTTTCTGGTTTTATAGTAAATCGTCAGTTGTATCCTCTGATTTTTGTCTGTAGGGACAACGTTTCTATTAACAATATCTTTCAGGACCCTTTACTCCGTTTTATGAGCTGTGGAAAAGAAGTTCCTGTAAAATAGTCTAATAGGGGGTATAGGTGTTGTGTTAGTTGTCTCTTCAGAGGTTGCATGGCGTTTCACTTTCCTTCTTATGATGTCTTCGATGAAACCATTGGAGAAGCCGTTGTTGACTAGGACCTGCCTTACCCTACAGAGTTCTTCGTCGACTTGCTTCCATTCTGAGCTGTGGCTGAGAGCACGATCGACATATGCGTTAACAACACTCCTCTTGTACCTATCTGGGCAGTCGCAGTTGGCATGTAGGCACATTCCTATGTTCGTTTCCTTAGTGTAGACTGCAGTGTGGAAACCTCCGCTCTTTTCCATGACTGTTACATCTAGAAAGGGCAGCTTCCCATCCTTTTCCATCTCGTAAGTGAAACGCAGCACAGAACTCTGCTCAAACGCCTCCTTCAGCTCCTGCAGATGTCTGACATCAGGTACCTGCGTAAAAATGTCGTCAACATACCTGCAGTATATGGCCGGTTTCAAGTTCATGTCGACTAAGACTTTTTGCTCGATGGTACCCATGTAGAAGTTTGCAAACAGGACACCTCGGGGAGAACCCATGGCGACCCCATCTACTTGCTTATACATGTGCCCATCCGGGCTCAAGAAGGGTGCCTCTTTAGTACAAGCTTGGAGTAGTTTCCTTAGAATATTCTCTGGTATGTCAAGAGGAGTACAGGCTGGATCACGATACACTCTGTCGGCTATCATCCCGATTGTCTCGTCCACAGGTACGTTGGTGAACAGTGATTCTATGTCCAACGAGGCTCTTATCCCTGTGGCCCGTGTGCCCCGCAGTAAGTCAACAAATTCTTTTGGAGACTTCAGGCTGAAGGCGCAAGGAACATAAGGAGTCAGCAGGCCGTTGAGTCGCTTCGCCAGTCTGTACGTGGGTGTGGGTATCTGGCTAATGATTGGCCGAAGTGGGTTTCCAGGCTTGTGTGTCTTGACATTTCCATACGCATATCCAGGTTTATATTCCCCAATAATCTTTGGCAGGTGGAGTCCGGATTTCTTGGCGTTCACAGTTTCAATCAGTTTGTTGACCTTTGCTTTCAATTCGGCTGTAGTGTCCTTCGTTACCCTTTGGAATTTAGTTTGGTCAGAGAGTATGAGGTTCATTTTCGCCAGATATTCGTCTTTTTTAAGAATGACATATATTGGCGACTTGTCACCTCTCCTGACAACTATCTCCTTGTTCTCACGAATGCTTTTAGCTGCCGCTTTGAGCTCGGGGGACAGTATGGTGCTTCTGTAATTGCCTCGATTCTTTTCTCCTTCCGCAATAAGTTCTGCTTGTAAGGTATCTTTGGTAGTGACCTTCTTTTGTGTCTCGAGGTCGAATATGTCGTCCAACAGAATTTCCAACTCCACTTTCCGGGCCATCTAACTCGGTCTGGACATAACGTGACAGTTTATGCCCAGATTTAGGAGAGTGACTTGGTCCTCAGTGAGGTTAATTCCTGCAAGGTTCAGGAAGCCATCTCTTAGTCGTGGAATTGCCATAGGTCCTCCATATAACGTTGTTAGTTTCTTGATAATCCTTGTTTCAGTGCTGAGGTGATGTCGGTCTGTGAGGATGTCGAGGTGTTGTTCAATGCGGGTACGATACTTTCGTCGATGTTGCTATTTCTCCACTCGTTTGTAGCATGAAGTAGTTGCGTTTTGTTGTCTTTGATTTCATTCTCTGCCTTGTATATCTGATCACGAATCAGATTCTGGCGATATTTTATCGTGAAGGCTTGATTCCTTGCTGCTGGGTCGTGCGTTTTAATATTAGTATATTTTGGTAGCAGTCTTTCCTGTAGACATATATTATTAAATATGAACGAAAAAGTAAGATTAATAATCCTAACACGAATTTTCTCAATCTTTCGTACATTTCTTTTCACTGTTGGTGGTAATTCAAAAATCAATTCTCCAAAATTCATTTTTATTTCTAGTCTGACGCGACACTTGAGCGCGTTTCGTAAAACTTATTACATTTTCAAAGACTTTAGTTAACACATACACAACTGAATAGAACTTACACATCTCCGATTTGTTTATAACTACATTTGAGTGAGGTGGATTCAGAGGAGACCTTGTATAGAATATATATATATATATATATATATATATATATATATATATATATATATATATATATATATATGTCGTACCTAGTAGCCAGAACACACTTCTCAGCCTACTATGCAAGGCCCGATTTGCCTAATAAGCCAAGTTTTCATGAATTAATTGTTTTTCGACTACCTAACCTACCTAACCTAACCTAACCTAACTTTTTCGGCAACGTAACCTAACCTAACCTATAAAGATAGGTTAGGTTAGGTTAGGTAGGGTTGGTTAGGTTCGGTCATATATCTACGTTAATTTTACCTCCAATAAAAAAAAATTGACCTCATTCATAATGAAATGAGTAGCTTTATCATTTCATAAGAAAAAAATTAGAGAAAATATATTAATTCAGGAAAACTTGGCTTATTAGGCAAATCGGGTCTTGCATAGTAGGCTGAGAAGTGCGTTCTGGCTACTAGGTACGACATTATATATATATATATATATATATATATATATATATATATATATATATATATATATATATATATATAAAACTGAATAAATATATATATTTATATATATATATATTTATATATATATATATATATATATATATATATATATATATATATATATATATATATATATATATATATATGTGCGAACAAGCCTGAATGGTCCCCAGGACTATATGCGTCTGAAAACTCACACCCCAGAAGTGACTCGAACCCATACTCCCAGGAGCAACGCAACTGGTAACTACGGGGCGCCTTAATCCGCTTGACCATCAGTATGGGTATGAGTATGGGTTCGACTCACTTCTGGGGTGTGAGTTTTCAGACGCATATAGTCCTGGGGACCATTCAGGCTTGTTCGCATTTGTGTTACTCACGTGTGCCCCAAAGAATGAGGTGATTTGATAAAATGCTATGCCCAAGATTACCATCCGAGTTGCCGGCGGGGAAGTGGTTAAAATAGCTTCGGCTATCACTTCCTTTTGTCCGGCTGTGATGGTCAAGCGGATTAAGGCGCCCCGTAGTTACCAGTTGCGTTGCTCCTGGGAGTATGGGTTCGAGTCACTTCTGGGGTGTGAGTTTTCAGACGCATATATTCCTGGGGACCATTCAGGCTTGTTCGCATTTGTGTTCCTCACGTGTGCCCCAAAGAATGAGGTGATTTGATAAAATGCTATGCCCAAGATTACCATCCGAGTTGCCGGCGGGGAAGTGGTTCAAATAGCTTCGGCTATCACTTCCTTTTGTCCGGCCGTGATGGTCAAGCGGATTAAGACGCCCCGTAGTTACCAGTTGCGTTGCTCCTGGGAGTATGGGTTCGAGTCACTTCTGGGGTGTGAGTTTTCAGAGACATATATATATATATATATATATATATATATATGTCGTACCTAATAGCAAGAACGCACTTCTCAGCCTACTATGCAAGGCCCAATTTGCCTAATAAGCCGAGTTTTCCTGAATTAATATATTTTCTCTAATTTTTTTCTTATGAAATGATAAAGCTACCCATTCCATTATGTATGAGGTAAATTTTTTTTTATTGGAGTTAAAATTAACGTAGATATAGGACCGAACCTAACCAACCCTACCTAACCTAACCTAACATATCTTTATAGGTTAGGTTAGGTTAGGTAGCCGAAAAAGTTAGGTTAGGTTAGGTTAGGTAGGTTAGGATGTCGAAAAACAATTAATTCATGAAAACTCGGCTTATTAGGCAAATCGGGCCTTGCATAGTAGGCTGAGAAGTGCGTTCTGGCTACTAGGTACGACATATATATATATATATATATATATATATATATATGGGACTGGGTTTTCATCAAGTGAATGAAAGCTCTTGGACCACCAGCTATGGGAGTGGGGCGTCTCATCTTGGGCCACCAGCTGTGGGAGCGGGGCGTCTCATCTTGGGCCACCAGTTGTGGGAGTGGGGCGTCTCATCTTGGGCCACCAGCTGTGGGAGCGGGGCGTCTCATTTTGGACCACCAGCTGTGGGAGCGGGGCGTCTCATCTTGGGCCACCAGCTGTGGGAGCGTGGCGTCTCATCTTGGACCACCAGCTGTGGGAGCGGGGCGTCTCATCTTGGACCACCAGCTGTGGGAGCGGGGCGTCTCATCTTGGACCACCAGCTGTGGGAGTGGGGCGTCTCATCTTGGACCACCAGCTGTGGGAGCGGGGCGTCTCATCTTGGGCCACCAGCTGTGGGAGTGGGGCGTCTCATCTTGGACCACCAGCTGTGGGAGCGGGGCGTCTTATCTTGGCCTACCAGTTGTGGGAGCGGGGCGTCTCATCTTGGACCACCAGCTGTGGGAGTGGGACGTCTCATCTTGGGCCACCAGCTGTGGGAGCGGGGCGTTTCATCTTGGGCCACCAGCTGTGGGAGCGGGGCGTCTCATCTTGGGCCACCAGTTGTGGGAGTGGGGCGTCTCATCTTGGGCCACCAGCTGTGGGAGCGGGGCGTCTCATTTTGGACCACCAGCTGTGGGAGCGGGGCGTCTCATCTTGGGCCACCAGCTGTGGGAGCGGGGCGTCTCATCTTGGACCACCAGCTGTGGGAGCGGGGCGTCTCATCTTGGACCACCAGCTGTGGGAGCGGGGCGTCTCATCTTGGACCACCAGCTGTGGGAGCGGGGCGTCTCATCTTGGACCACCAACTGTGGGAGTGGGGAGTCTCATCTTGGACCACCAGCTGTGGGAGCGGGGCGTCTCATCTTGGGCCACCAGCTGTGGGAGTGGGGCGTCTCATCTTGGACCACCAGCTGTGGGAGCGGGGCGTCTCATCTTGGGCTACCAGTTGTGGGAGCGGGACGTCTCATCTTGGACCACCAGCTGTGGGAGCGGGGCGTCTCATCTTGGACCACCAGCTGTGGGAGTGGGGAGTCTCATCTTGGACCACCAGCTGTGGGAGCGGGGCGTCTCATCTTGGGCCACCAGCTGTGGGAGTGGGGCGTCTCATCTTGGACCACCAGCTGTGGGAGCGGGGCGTCTCATCTTGGGCTACCAGTTGTGGGAGCGGGGCGTCTCATCTTGGACCACCAGCTGTGGGAGTGGGACGTCTCATCTTGGGCCACCAGCTGTGGGAGCGGGGCGTCTCATCTTGGGCCACCAGCTGTGGGAGCGGGGCGTCTCATCTTGGGCCACCAGCTGTGGGAGCGGGGCGTCTCATCTTGGGCCACCAACTGTGGGAGCGGGGCGTCTCATTTTGGACCACCAGCTGTGGGAGCGGGGCGTCTCATCTTGGACCACCAGCTGTGGGAGCGGGACGTCTCATCTTGGACCACCAGCTATGGGAGTGGGGCGTCTCATCTTGGGCCACCAGCTGTGGGAGCGGGGCGTCTCATCTTGGGCCACCAGCTGTGGGAGCGGGGCGTCTCATCTTGGGCCACCAACTGTGGGAGCGGGGCGTCTCATCTTGGACCACCAGCTGTGGGAGCGGGGCGTCTCATCTTGGACCACCAGCTGTGGGAGCGGGACGTCTCATCTTGGACCACCAGCTATGGGAGTGGGGCGTCTCATCTTGGGCCACCAGCTGTGGGAGCGGGGCGTCTCATTTTGGGCCACCAGCTGTGGGAGCGGGGCGTCTCATCTTGGGCCACCAGCTGTGGGAGTGGGGCGTCTCATCTTGGGCCACCAGCTGTGGGAGTGGGGCGTCTCATCTTGGGCCACCAGCTGTGGGAGTGGGGCGTCTCATCTTGGGCCACCAGCTGTGGGAGTGGGGCGTCTCATCTTGGGCCACCAGCTGTGGGAGTGGGGCGTCTCATCTTGGGCCAGCAGCTGTGGGAGTGGGGCGTCTCATCTTGGGCCACCAGCTGTGGGAGTGGGGCGTCTCATCTTGGGCCACCAGCTGTGGGAGTGGGGCGTCTCATCTTGGGCCACCAGCTGTGGGAGTGGGGCGTCTCATCTTGAGCCACCAGCTGTGGGAGTGGGGCGTCTCATCTTGGGCCACCAGGTATGGGAGCGGGGCGTCTCATCTTGGGCCACCAGCTATGGGAGCGGGGCGTCTCATCTTGGGCCACCAGCTGTGGGAGCGGGGCGTCTCATCTTGGGCCACCAGCTATGGGAGCGGGGCGTCTCATCTTGGGCCACCAGCTGTGGGAGCGGGGCGTCTCATCTTGGGCCACCAGCTATGGGAGCGGGGCGTCTCATCTTGGGCCACCAGCTGTGGGAGCGGAGCGTCTCATCTTGGGCCACCAGCTGTGGGAGCGGGGCGTCTCATCTTGGGCCACCAGCTATGGGAGCGGGGCGTCTCATCTTGGGCCACCAGCTGTGGGAGCGGGGCGTCTCATCTTGGGCCACCAGCTATGGGAGCGGGGCGTCTCATCTTGGGCCACCAGCTGTGGGAGCGGGGCGTCTCATCTTGGGCCACCAGCTGTGGGAGCGGGGCGTCTCATCTTGGGCCACCAGCTATGGGAGCGGGGCGTCTCATCTTGGGCCACCAGCTATTTCTAAGTGAGCAAAGATCATACTGCTCAGGATCTTTGTTGGTAGGTCACCGATTGATTACCTGTGAGGTCGTGTTTGCTGGGTTGTGTGGGGAAGTGTTTGCTGGATTATGTGATATCTTATTTGACCAAGCATTGGTGGTAGTTATACCTGCATAGGTATTATTTGCCATTGCTGTCTTTTTTGCTGTGACTTCGGCCCTTTTTTGTTTTAGGATGTTCTTCCTAGTGGGGCAGATTGATGCTAGCGTGCGGTGGGGACCCCCACAGTTGACACATTTGGGGGTTGATTTATTTGTGCAGTCTCTGTATATGTGTCCTCGCCCGACACATTCAGAACAGTCTCTGTATATGTGTCCTCGCCCGACACATTCAGAACAGTCTCTGTATATGTGTCCTCGCCCGACACATTCAGAACATACTTTGACCTTTTGTTGGCAGTTTGCGGCTGTGTGGTCGTACCTGTAGCATGTCCAACATGAGGTTATGTTATAGTATTCTTCATGCTCAAGGTTGTAGTTATCCGTGCTCAGGTGGTAGTTATCCGTGCTCAGGTGGTAGTTATCCGTGCTCAGGTGGTAGTTATCCGTGCTCAGGTGGTAGTTATCCGTGCTCAGGTGGTAGTATTGGCAATGGATATCTTGGCTGAGGGCTTTTTGTGCCATTGAGATTTCTTTGAATTTTAATTTCAGCATGGTTGACAATCCCCGCATGAGAATTACTTCTCCTACCTTGGCCATTCATTTCTATGTTCTACGTCTTGTTTGATAGTTTCAGGAGTATTGTTAGTAAGTGCTGCATCTTCAGGACTATTGTCTTCCTGACCTGCGGCTCTGGGGGAATAATGACCTGATAACTTTTATCCATCAACTTACGTATATTTTCTCCCTTGATGACTGTGTCAACATCTTCATCCTGGTAGCATAGTGCTATGAATGAGGAGTCCTTTGTGGTTATTAGTTAAAAAAAATTGTATCTTGAGAGAGAACAAGAGATGGGCTAGTTCATTCTGTTTATCATAGCTTGTCCCCCCCCCCTGCAAGGGGGGGGATTTTTACCCGGTGACCTCTCATTGTCTCAGTGCTAGTTCATTCTTCTCTGTTTTCTTGCTTTCCTCTTCCTTTTTCTTCCTAAGAATAAGCTCTCCTTAGCTGAGGACTAAGCACTCCGTCCGTCCACTTGGTTGGTTGGGACTCGCAGAGGGTAACCCTCAGTGACTTATTCTCCTGTGTCCTATTTATGGACAGAAGATCCCCTAAGACAGCCTAACCCTGCTACAAGGGTGAACAGATGCCCAAATCAAGTGCCCCCCAGATTTTACAGGTGACCGCATGAGCCATTGAACCGTTCCACTTGACTTGTTGAAATGGCGAAGTGAGAAGAGTAAGAGATAGTGAGGAAGATTAGTCTTATAACAAAGAATGTACAGGTGCTCTGTACAAAGAGCATCGCTGGCATCATTGTAATGTTGGTGGCTGTGTCACCCTCGTGTTAGGGAAGGGGGGGGGGGAGAGACCTCCTGCACCACGCTATACTCCTACTCCTCCCACCCCACCCCCCCCACCCCCTCCACCCACCCCACAACTATCACACAAATGGCCACTAGCAGAAAATTAGTTTTATTTAGAACGGAATTAAGGAATTGAGGTCGACGCCCCGTGCTCTCAGAGAGGAAACACATTTGTTAGATTAAACTCCTGTGAGAAACTCCCCTCCCCCCTACCCATCCATTTCCCCTTACCGTTCCATCTCTCCTCCTTCCCACTACCCAGCAATTTCCCCTCCTTATCCAGGAGGGTAAGGGTATTCTCCCCCTCCCCACAACCAAGCTACCCCTCCACTCTACCCACCTATCGCCCCCCAACCGAGCTATTCCCCTACCCATCTATCCCCCCCCCCCTACCCCATTTCCCAACCCAGCCATTCCCCTCCCCACAACCCAGCATCCCCCCCCCTCCCCATCGTAGCAACTCCCCTCCCCCCTCTCAGGCTAGCCCCACCCCGACCACCCCCTACCAGGTATTATTATTCACAGTGTAAGTATATTCCGCGGCGTCCACTCTCAAATTAGGTTTAGGTGGAGGCTGTGTTCTGGTGCTCCGTCAACTTTGCCATTTCTAATATTCTGCCTTTTGGAGATGAGGGTTGGTGGTGTGTATGGCTGAACCAGTCAAGGTCCGCTCTGTGGTGTTGCTGTGGTGATGCTGTGGTGTTGTGGTGGTGCTGTGGTACTGTGGTAGTGCTGTGGTGGTGCTGTGGTGGTGTTGTGGTGGTGTTGTGGTGGTGCTGTGGTGATGCTGTGGTGTTGTGGTGGTGCTGTGGTAGTGCTGTGGTGTTGCTGTGGTGATGCTACGGTGTTGTGGTGGTGCTGTGGTACTGTGGTAGTGCTGTGGTGGTGCTGTGGTGGTGTTGTGGTGGTGCTGTGGTACTGTGGTAGTGCTGTGGTGGTGTTGTGGTGGTGCTGTGGTGGTGTTGTGGTGGTGTTGTGGTGGTGCTGTGGTGATGCTGTGGTGTTGTGGTGGTGCTGTGGTAGTGCTGTGGTGTTGCTGTGGTGATGCTACGGTGTTGTGGTGGTGCTGTGGTACTGTGGTAGTGCTGTGGTGGTGTTGTGGTGGTGCTGTGGTGTTGTTGTGGTGGTGGTGTGGTGGTGCTGTGGTGATGCTGTGGTGGTGTTGTGGTGGTGCTGTGGTACTGTGGTAGTGCTGTGGTGGTGTTGTGGTGGTGCTGTGGTGGTGTTGTGGTGGTGCTGTGGTGGTGCTGTGGTGATGCTGTGGTGGTGCTGTGGTGATGCTGTGGTGGTGCTGTGGTGTTGTGGTGGTACTGTGGTAGTGCTGTGGTGGTGCTGTGGTGTTGTGGTGGTGCTGTGGTACTGTGGTGGTGCTGTGGTGTTGTGGTGGTGCTGTGGTGGTGTTGTGGTGGTGTTGTGGTGTTGCTGTGGTGTTGTGGTGGTGCTGTAGTACTGTGGTAGTGCTGTGGTGTTGTGGTGGTGCTGTGGTGATGCTATGGTGGTGCTGTGGTGGTGCTGTGGTGATGCTATGGTGTTGTGGTGGTGCTGTGGTACTGTGGTAGTGCTGTGGTGGTGTTGTGGTGGTGCTGTGGTGTTGTGGTGGTGCTGTGGTGGTGCTGTGGTGCTGTGGTAGTGCTGTGGTGGTGTTGTGGTGATGCTGTGGTGCTGTGGTGATGCTGTGGTGTTGTGGTGGTGCTGTGGTGATGCTGTGGTGTTGTGGTGGTGCTGTGGTAGTGCTGTGGTGGTGCTGTGGTGGTGCTGTGGTGGTGTTGTTGTGGTGCTGTGGTAGTGCTGTGGTGGAGCTGTGGTGGTGTTGTGGTGGTGATGTGGTGATGTGGTGGTGCTGAGGTGCTGTGGTAGTGCTGTGGTGATGCTGTGGTGCTGTGGTGATGCTGTGGTGTTGTGGTGGTGCTGTGGTGATGCTGTGGTGGTGCTGTGGTGCTGTGGTGGTGCTGTGGTGGTGCTGTGGTTCTGTGGTGGTGCTGTGGTGCTGTGGTAGTGCTGTGGTGGTGCTGTGGTGGTGCTGTGGTGCTGTGGTAGTGCTGTGGTGGTGCTGTGGTAGTGCTGTGGTGGTGCTGTGGTGGTGCTGTGGTGGTGCTGTGGTGGTGTTGTGGTGGTGCTGTGGTAGTGCTGTGGTGGAGCTGTGGTGGTGTTGTGGTGGTGATGTGGTGATGTGGTGGTGATGTGGTGGTGCTGAGGTGCTGTGGTAGTGCTGTGGTGTTTCTGTGCTGTGGTAGTGCTGTGATGGTGGTGTGGTGGTGCTGTGGTGGTTCTGTGGTGGTGCTGTGGTGTTGTGGTGGTGCTGTGGTGGTTCTGTGGTGGTGCTGTGGTGGTGCTGTGGTGGTGCTGTGGTAGTGCTGTGGTGCTGTGGTGGTGCTGTGGTGGTGCTGTGGTAGTGCTGTGGTGGTGTTGTGGTGCTGTGGTAGTGCTGTGGTGGTGCTGTGGTGGTGCTGTGGTAGTGCTGTGGTGCTGTGGTGGTGCTGTGGTGGTGCTGTGGTAGTGCTGTGGTGGTGTTGTGGTGCTGTGGTAGTGCTGTGATGGTGTTGTGGTGGTGCTGTGGTGGTTCTGTGGTGGTGCTGTGGTGGTGCTGTGGTGGTGCTGTGGTAGTGCTGTGGTGCTGTGGTGGTGCTGTGGTGGTGCTGTGGTAGTGCTGTGGTGGTGTTGTGGTGCTGTGGTAGTGCTGTGGTGGTGTGGTGGTGCTGTGGTGGTGCTGTGGTAGTGCTGTGGTGGTGCTGTGGTGGTGCTGTGGTGTTGTGGTGTTGTGGTGCTGTGGTAGTGCTGTGGTGGTGCTTTGGTACTGTGGTGGTGCTGTGGTGTTGCTGTGGTGCTGCTGTGGTGGTGCTTTGGTGGTGCTGTGGTGGTGCTGTGGTAGTGCTGTGGTGGTGCTGTGGTGGTGCTGTGGTAGTGCTGTGGTGGTGCTGTGGTAGTGCTGTGGTGGTGCTGTGGTGGTGCTGTGGTGGTGCTGTGGTAGTGCTGTGACAGTGCTGTGGTGTTGCTGTGGTGGTGATGTGGTGGTGCTGTGACAGTGCTGTGGTGTTGCTGTGGTGGTGCTGTGGTGGTGCTGCTGTGGTAGTGCTGTGACAGTGCTGTGGTGTTGCTGTGGTGATGTGGTGGTGCTGTGGTGGTGCTGTGGTGGTGATGTGGTGGTACTGTGGTGGTGCTGTGTTAGTGTTGTGGTGGTGCTGTGGTGGTGCTGTGTTAGTGCTGTGGTGGTGCTGTGGTAGTGCTGTGGTGGTGCTGTGGTAGTGCTGTGGTGGTGCTGTGGTAGTGCTGTGGTGGTGCTGTGGTAGTGCTGTGGTGGTGCTGTGGTAGTGCTGTGGTGGTGCTGTGGTAGTGCTGTGGTGGTGCTGTGGTAGTGCTGTGGTGGTGATGTGGTGCTGTGGCACTGTGGTGGTGCTGTGTTGTTGTGGTGCTGTGGTAGTGTTGTGGTGCTGTGGTGTTGCTGTGGTGGTGTTGTGGTGCTGTAGTAGTGCTGTGGTGGTGCTGTGGTGTTGCTGTGGTAGTGCTGTGGTGGTGCTGTGGTGGTGCTGTGGTGGTGCTGTGGTAGTGCTGTGGTGGTGCTGTGGTAGTGCTGTGGTGTTGCTGTGGTAGTGCTGTGGTGGTGCTGTGGTGGTGCTGTGGTAGTGCTGTGGTGGTGCTGTGGTAGTGCTGTGGTGGTGCTGTGGTAGTGCTGTGGTGGTGCTGTGGTAGTGCTGTGGTGGTGCTGTGGTAGTGCTGTGGTGGTGCTGTGGTGTTGCTGTGGTAGTGCTGTGGTGGTGCTGTGGTGTTGCTGTGGTGGTGCTGTGGTGGTGCTGTGGTGGTGCTGTGGTGTTGCTGTGGTGTTGCTGTGGTAGTGCTGTGGTGGTGCTGTGGTAGTGCTGTGGTGGTGCTGTGGTAGTGCTGTGGTGGTGATGTGTTGGTGCTGTGTTAGTGCTGTGGTGGTGCTGTGGTAGTGCTGTGGTGATGTGGTGGTGCTGTGGCACTGTGGTGGTGCTGTGTTGTTGTGGTGCTGTGGTAGTGTTGTGGGGGTGCTGTGGTAGTGCTGTGGTGGTGCTGTGGTAGTGCTGTGGTAGTGCTGTGGTGGTGCTGTGGTAGTGCTGTGGTGGTGCTGTGGTAGTGCTGTGGTGGTGCTGTGGTAGTGCTGTGGTGGTGCTGTGGTAGTGCTGTGGTGGTGCTGTGGTAGTGCTGTGGTGGTGCTGTGGTAGTGCTGTGGTGGTGCTGTGGTAGTGCTGTGGTGGTGATGTGGTGGTGCTGTGGCACTGTGGTGGTGCTGTGTTGTTGTGGTGCTGTGGTAGTGTTGTGGTGCTGTGGTGGTGTTGTGGTGCTGTGGTGGTGCTGTGGTGCTGTAGTAGTGCTGTGGTGGTGCTGTGGTGCTGTAGTAGTGCTGTGGTAGTGCTGTGGTGGTGCTGTGGTGTTGCTGTGGTAGTGCTGTGGTGGTGCTGTGGTGGTGCTGTGGTGGTGCTGTGGTAGTGCTGTGGTGGTGCTGTGGTAGTGCTGTGGTGGTGCTGTGGTAGTGCTGTGGTGGTGCTGTGGTAGTGCTGTGGTGTTGCTGTGGTGGTGCTGTGGTGTTGCTGTGGTGGTGCTGTGGTAGTGCTGTGGTGGTGCTGTGGTGTTGCTGTGGTGGTGCTGTGGTGTTGCTGTGGTGGTGCTGTGGTAGTGCTGTGGTGGTGCTGTGGTGTTGCTGTGGTGGTGCTGTGGTGGTGCTGTGGTGGTGTTGTGATTGTGCTGTGGTGTTGCTGTGGTGTTGCTGTGGTAGTGCTGTGGTGGTGCTGTGTTAGTGCTGTGGTGGTGCTGTGGTAGTGCTGTGGTGGTGCTGTGGTAGTGCTGTGGTGGTGCTGTGGTGTTGCTGTGGTGGTGCTGTGGTAGTGCTGTGGTGGTGCTGTGGTAGTGCTGTGGTGGTGCTGTGGTAGTGCTGTGGTGGTGCTGTGGTGTTGCTGTGGTGGTGCTGTGGTGTTGCTGTGGTGGTGCTGTGGTAGTGCTGTGGTGTTGCTGTGGTGTTGCTGTGGTGTTGCTGTGGTGGTGCTGTGGTGGTGCTGTGGTGGTGTTGTGATTGTGCTGTGGTGTTGCTGTGTTAGTGCTGTGGTGGTGCTGTGGTGGTGTTGTGGTGCTGTGGTGCTGTAGTAGTGCTGTGGTGGTGTTGTGGTGTTGCTGTGGTGTTGCTGTGGTGGTGCTGTGGTGGTGCTGTGTTAGTGCTGTGGTGGTGCTGTGGTAGTGCTGTGGTGGTGTTGCTGTGGTGTTGCTGTGGTAGTACTGTGGTGGTGCTGTAGTGGTGTTGTGGTAGTGGTGGTGTAGTGTTGTGGTGGTGCTGTGGTAGTGCTGTGGTAGTGCTGTGGTGGTGCTGTGGTGGTGCTGTGGTAGTGCTGTGGTAGTGCTGTGGTGTTAAACTGTGTTACGTGAGAACAGTTTATCATATAACAGTGGAACAGGTCTGATTATAGCAATAAGCAGTCTATGGGTAGAGGGAGAAATCATGTCTCCTACAAGTCTTACAAGTGCTGACCAGTGGCCAGGCCAGGTCAGATCAGGTCAGGCCAGGTCAAGTCAGGCCAGATCAGGTCAGGTCAGGCCAGGTCAGGTCAGGCCAGATCAGGTCAGGCCAGGTCAAGTCAGGCCAGATCAGGTCAGGTCAAGTCAGGTCAGGTCAGATCAGGCCAGATCAGGTCAGGTCAGGTCAGATCAGGTCAAGTCAGGCCAGATCAGGTCAGGTCAGGCCAGGTCAGGCCAACGGCGGATTTGATGAGTTGTCACACATGTTGCGGCCTTGATAATCCGCTTGTGATTTATTTATATACAAGAAGGTACATTTGGGGTTAAGAGAGTACATAGTAATGATTTTACATTCTTGTCAAGCCACCAGCACGCATAGTGTCTCGGGCAAGTCTTGTCAAGCCACCAGCACGCATAGTGTCTCGGGCAAGTCTTGTCAAGCCACCAGCACGCATAGTGTCTCGGGCAAGTCTAGATCTTGGCCGAAACTTGATTACCTTCATCTTGATTGCCAGTCTAGGTCTAAGGGCTCCACAGGACCCGCCCGCGACACTTGTATCAGAGATGGTAGCATTGAGTGAAGACAGTGTGGGTGGGTGTGGCTGTGGGTGTGGCGGGGTGTGTGGCGGGGTGTGTGGCGGGGTGTGGGTGGGTGTGGCTGTGGGTGTGGCGGGGTGTGTGGCGGGGTGTGGCTGGGTGTGGCGGGGTGTGGGTGGGTGTGGCGAGGTGTGGGTGGGTGTGGCGGGGTGTGGCGGGGTGTGGATGGGTGTGGCGAGGTGTGGGTGGGTGTGGCGGGGTGTGGCTGGGTGTGGATGGGTGTGGCGAGGTGTGGGTGGGTGTGGCGGGGTGTGGATGGGTGTGGCGGGGTGTGGATGGATGTGGCTGGGTGTGGCGGGGTGTGGATGGGTGTGGCTGGGTGTGGCGGGGTGTGGGTGGGTGTGGCGGGGTGTGGGTGTGTGTGTGTGGCGGGATGTGGATGGATGTGGATGGGTGTGGCTGGGTGTGGCTGGGTGTGGCGGGGTGTGGATGGGTGTGGCTGGGTGTGGCGGGGTGTGGCTGGGTGTGGCGGGGTGTGGGTGGGTGTGGGTGGGTGTGGGTGGGTGTGGCGGGGTGTGGGTGTGTGTGTGTGGCGGGATGTGGATGGGTGTGGCTGGGTGTGGCTGGGTGTGGCGGGGTGTGGATGGGTGTGGCTGGGTGTGGCGGGGTGTGGGTGGGTGTGGGTGGGTGTGGCGGGGTGTGGGTGTGTGTGTGTGTGGCGGGGTGTGGATGGGTGTGGCTGGGTGTGGCGGGGTGTGGGTGGGTGTGGCGGGGTGTGGGTGGGTGTGTGTGTGTGGCGGGATGTGGATGGATGTGCATGGATGTGGCTGGGTGTGGCTGGGTGTGGCGGAGTGTGGGTTGGTGTGGTTGGGTGTGGCTGGGTGTGGTTGGGTGTGGCTGGGTGTGGTTGGGTGTGGCTGGGTGTGGTTGGGTGTGGCTGGGTGTGGTTGGGTGTGGCTGGGTGTGGTTGGGTGTGGCGGGGTGTGGCTGGGTGTGGCTGGGTGTGGTTGGGTGTGGCTGGGTGTGGTTGGGTGTGGCGGGGTGTGGCTGGGTGTGGCTGGGTGTGGTTGGGTGTGGCTGGGTGTGGGTGCGCCACACCCCCAGAATCTTCAACATGGAAGATTTGAACCAAAATGTTATATTAAAACTTTTTCACCAAATTTCATTATATGTTGTTACACATGTTGGTTGCCGCGGCGTTCATTATATGTTGTCACCCATGTTGCCTGCCGCGGCGTTCATTATATGTTGTCACCCATGTTGGCTGCCGCGGCGTTCATTGTATGTTGTCACCCATGTTGGCTGCCGCGGCGTTCATTGTATGTTGTCACCCATGTTGGCTGCCGCGGCGTTCATTGTATGTTGTCACCCATGTTGGCTGCCGCGGCGTTCATTGTATGTTGTCACCCATGTTGGCTGCCGCGGCGTTCATTATATGTTGTCACCCATGTTGGCTGCCGCGGCGTTCATTATATGTTGACACACATGTTGGCTGCCGCGGCGTTCATTATATGTTGACACACATGTTGGTTGCCGCGGCGTTCATTATATGTTGACACACATGTTGGTTGCCGCGGCGTTCATTATATGTTGTTACACATGTTGCCTGCCGCGGCGTTCATTATATGTTGACACACATGTTGGTTGCCGCGGCGTTCATTATATGTTGACACACATGTTGGTTGCCGCGGCGTTCATTATATGTTGACACACATGTTGCCTGCCGCGGCGTTCATTATATGTTGACACACATGTTGGTTGCCGCGGCGTTCATTATATGTTGACACACATGTTGGTTGCCGCGGCGTTCATTATATGTTGACACACATGTTGCCTGCCGCGGCGTTCATTATATGTTGTTACACATGTTGCCTGCCGCGGCGTTCATTATATGTTGTCACCCATGTTGCCTGCCGCGGCGTTCATTGTATGTTGTCACCCATGTTGCCTGCCGCGGCGTTCATTGTATGTTGTCACCCATGTTGGCTGTCGCGGCGTTCATTATATGTTGACACACATGTTGGCTGCCGCGGCGTTCATTATATGTTGACACACATGTTGCCTGCCGCGGCGTTCATTATATGTTGACACACATGTTGGTTGCCGCGGCGTTCATTATATGTTGACACACATGTTGGTTGCCGCGGCGTTCATTATATGTTGACACACATGTTGGTTGCCGCGGCGTTCATTATATGTTGACACACATGTTGCCTGCCGCGGCGTTCATTATATGTTGTTACACATGTTGCCTGCCGCGGCGTTCATTATATGTTGTCACCCATGTTGCCTGCCGCGGCGTTCATTGTATGTTGTCACCCATGTTGCCTGCCGCGGCGTTCATTGTATGTTGTCACCCATGTTGGCTGTCGCGGCGTTCATTATATGTTGACACACATGTTGGCTGCCGCGGCGTTCATTATATGTTGACACACATGTTGCCTGCCGCGGCGTTCATTATATGTTGTCACCCATGTTGCCTGCCGCGGCGTTCATTATATGTTGACACACATGTTGCATGCCGCGGCGTTCATTATATGTTGTCACCCATGTTGCATGCCGCGGCGTTCATTATATGTTGTCACCCATGTTGCATGCCGCGGCGTTCATTATATGTTGACACCCATGTTGCCTGCCGCGGCGTTCATTATATGTTGTCACCCATGTTGCCTGCCGCGGCGTTCATTATATGTTGTCACCCATGTTGCCTGCCGCGGCGTTCATTGTATGTTGTCACACATGTTGCCTGCCGCGGCGTTCATTATATGTTGTCACACATGTTGCCTGCCGCCGCGTTCATTATATGTTGACACCCATGTTGCCTGCCGCGGCGTTCATTGTATGTTGTCACACATGTTGCCTGCCGCGGCGTTCATTGTATGTTGTCACACATGTTGCCTGCCGCCGCGTTCATTATATGTTGTCACCCATGTTGGCTGCCGCGGCGTTCATTGTATGTTGTCACCCATGTTGCCTGCCGCGGCGTTCATTGTATGTTGTCACACATGTTGCCTGCCGCCGCGTTCATTATATGTTGTCACCCATGTTGCCTGCCGCGGCGTTCATTATATAATATCAGAAAATATAATGAATTCTCGGGGATGAGAGGAAGCCCAAGATGGGACGAGGTTCAGAAGACATCGGATAAAAGGCGACGCGTCCGCTTATTACACAACTCGTGTATAAGAGATCACAGGGTTTCCAGAGGGGGGCGGGCACCCCCGGGTGTCCAGACCTGCCCCCGGCGACCGGATATAACCTTCACGGGCCCCCCAGGCCGGTCCCAGTATCCGGGCGACACTGTGTATCTTCTAATGAACTGACCATCACTGAACACCAAAGGGGAAAAAATGAGATGAGTTCGTCCGAATGGCAGTTGCCACCAGGCGCGCCCAGGCGCTTCTCCGTCATCTGTAGCGCACAAAACTCCTTTTAAATGAACAAATCAAGATCAAAAGTTTCAAAACGAGGATGAGAGACGGCCATGAGGGTGATGGATGGCCACGGGTGGCCGTCTCGGGCCATGATCCGCGGAGCCCAAGTCACGCACGAATGCAAGAAATGGGACGGCGAGGTTTTCTATTTTGGACCATTTATTGTTATCATTGGCGTCTGTTTTTTTCACACTTGTGATTGGTTTGACAAGCGGAGGCGGGCGGGGCAGCGCCACCACCAGCCCTCAGCACCTGCACCACCAGCCCTCAGCACCACCACCACCAGCCCTCAGCAACACCACCACCAGCCCTCAGCACCACCACCACCAGCACCAGCCCTCAGCACCACCACCACCAGCCCTCAGCACCAGCACCACCAGCCCTCAGCACCACCACCACCAGCCCTCAGCACCTGCACCACCAGCCCTCAGCACCACCACCACCAGCCCTCAGCAACACCACCACCAGCCCTCAGCACCACCACCACCAGCACCAGCCCTCAGCACCACCACCACCAGCCCTCAGCACCAGCACCACCAGCCCTCAGCACCACCACCACCAGCCCTCAGCAACACCACCACCAGCCCTCAGCACCACCACCACCAGCCCTCAGCACCACCACCAGCCTTCAGCACCACCAACAGCCCTCAGCACCACCATCAGCCCTCACCACCAGCCTTCAGCACCACCACCAGCCCCCAGCACCACCACCACAACCAGCCATCAGCACCACCACCAGCCCTCAGCACCACCACCACCAGCCCTCAGCACCAGCACCACCAGCCCTAAGCACCAGCACCACCAGCCATCAGCAACACCACCACCAGCCCTCAGCACCACCACCACCAGCCCTCAGCACCACCACCAGCCTTCAGCACCACCAACAGCCCTCAGCACCACCATCAGCCCTCACCACCAGCCCTCAGCACCAGCCTTCAGCACCACCACCAGCCCCCAGCACCACCACCACCACCAGCCCTCAACATCACAACCACCAGTCCTCAGCACCACCACCACCAGCCCTCAGCACCACCACCACCAGCCCTCAGCACCACCACCACCAGCCCTCAGCACCACCAGCCCTCAGCACCACCACCACCAGCCCTCAGCACCACCACCACCAGCCCTCAGCACCACCAACAGCACCACCAACAGCCCTCAGCACCACCATCAGCCCTCACCACCAGCCCTCACCACCAGCCCTCAGCACCAGCCTTCAGCACCACCACCAGCCCCCAGCACCACCACCACCACCAGCCCTCAGCACCACCACCACCAGCCCTCAGCACCACCACCACCAGCCCTCAGCACCACCACCACCAGCCCTCAGCACCACCACCACCAGCCCTCAGCACACCACCAGCCCTCGGCACCACCACCAGCCCTCGGCACCTCCACCAGCCCTCAGCACCACCAGCCCTCAGCACCACCACCAGCCCTCAGCACTACTACCAACCCCCAACACCACCACCAGCTCTCAGCACCACCACCAGCCCTCAGCACCACCACCAGCCCCCAACACCACCACCAGCCCTCAGCACCACCACCAGCCCTCAGCACTACTACCAGCCCCCAACACCACCACCAGCTCTCAGCACCACCACCAGCCCTCAGCACCACCACCAGCCCTCAGCACCACCACTAGCCCTCAGCACCACCACCAGCCCTCAACACCACCACCAGCTCTCAGCGCCACCACCAGCCCTCAGCATCACCACCAGCCCTCAGCACCACCACCAGCCCTCAGCACCACCACCAGCCCTCAGCATCACCACCAGCCTTCAGTACCACCATCAGCCCTCAGTACCACCACCAGCCCTCAGCACCACCACCAGCCCTCAGCACCACCACCAGCCCTCAGCACCACCACCAGCCCTCAGCACCACCACCACCAGCCCTCAGCACCACCACCACCAGCCCTCAGCACCACCACCAGCCCTCAGCACCACCATCAGCCCTCAGCACCACCACCAGCCGTCAGCACCACCACCAGCCCTCGGCACCACCACCAGCCCTCGGCACCTCCACCAGCCCTCAGCACCACCAGCCCTCAGCACCACCACCAGCCCTCAGCACAACTACCAGCCCTCAGCACCACCACCAGCCCTCAGCACCACCACCAGCCCCCAATACCACCACCAGCCCTCAGCACCACCACCAGCCCTCAGCACTACTACCAGCCCCCAACACCACCACCAGCTCTCAGCACCACCACCAGCCCTCAGCACCACCACCAGCCCTCAGCATCACCACCAGCCTTCAGTACCACCATCAGCCCTCAGTACCACCACCAGCCCTCAGCACCACCACCAGCCCTCAGCACCACCACCACCAGCCCTCAGCACCACCACCACCAGCCCTCAGCACCACCACCACCAGCCCTCAGCACCACCACCACCAGCCCTCAGCACCACCACCACCAGCCCTCAGCACCACCACCACCAGCCCTCAGCACCACCACCACCAGCCCTCAGCACCACCACCACCAGCCCTCAGCACCACCACCACCAGCCCTCAGCACCACCACCACCAGCCCTCAGCACCACCACCACCAGCCCTCAGCACCACCACCACCAGCCCTCAGCACCACCACCACCAGCCCTCGGCACCACCACCAGCCATCGGCACCACCACCAGCCCTCGGCACCACCACCAGCCCTCAGCACCGCCATCAGCCCTCAGCACCACCATCAGCCCTCAGCACCCCCACCACCAGCCCTCAGCACCCCCACCACCAGCCCTCGGCACCTCCACCAGCCCTCGGCACCTCCACCAGCCCTCGGCACCACCAGCCCTCAGCACCACCACCAGCCCTCAGCACTACTACCAGCCCCCAACACCACCAGCTCTCAGCACCACCACCAGCCCTCAGCACCACCACCAGCCCCCAACACCACCACCAGCCCTCAACACCACCACCAGCTCTCAGCACCACCACCAGCCCTCAGCACCACCACCAGCCCTCAGCACCACCACCAGCCCTCAGCACCACCACCAGCCTTCAGCACTACCACCAGCCCTCAACACCACCACCAGCCCACAGCACCACCACCAGCCCACAGCACCACCACCAGCCCTCAGCACCACCACCAGCCCTCACCACCACCACCAGCCCTCAGCACTACCACCAGCCCTCAGCACCACCACCAGCCCTCAGCACCACCACCAGCCCTCAACACCACCACCAGCCCACAGCACCACCACCAGCCCCCAACACCACCACCAGCCCACAGCACCACCATCAGCCCCCAACACCACCACCAGCCCTCAGCACCACCAGCCCTCAGCACAACCACCAGCCCTCAGCACCACCACCAGCCCTCAGCACCACCACCAGCCCTCAGAACCACCACTAGCCCTCAGCACCACCACCAGCCCTCAGCACCACCACCAGCCCTCAGCACCATCACCAGCCCTCAGAACCAACCACCAGCCCTCAGCACCACCACCAGCCCTCAGCATCACCACCAGCCCTCAGCACCACCACCAGCCCTCAGCACCAACACCAGCCCTCAGCACCACCACCAGCCCTCAGCACCACCACCACCAGCCCTCAGCACCACCACCAGCCCTCAGCACCACCACCATCCCTCAGCACCACCACCAGCCCTCAGCACCACCACCATCCCTCAGCACCACCACCAGCCCTCAGCACCACCACCACCACCACCAGCCCTCAGCACTACCACCAGCCCTCAGCACCACCACCAGCCCTCAGCACTACCAGCAGCCCTCAGCACCACCACCAGCCCTCAGCACCACCACCAGCCCTCAGCACCACCACCAGCCCCCAGCACCAGCACCACCAGCCCTCAGCACCAGCACCACCAGCCCTCAGCACCACCACCAGCCCTCAGCACCACCACCACCAGCCCTCAGCACCACCACCAGCCTTCAGCACCACCAACAGCCCTCAGCACCACCATCAGCCCTCACCACCAGCCCTCAGCACCAGCCTTCAGCACCACCACCAGCCCCCAGCACCACCACCACCACCAGCCCCCAGCACCACCACCACCACCAGCCCCCAGCACCACCACCACCACCAGCCCTCAGCACCACCACCACCAGCCCTCAGCACCACCATCAGCCCTCAGCACCACCACCGGCCCTCAGCACACCACCAGCCCTCGGCACCACCACCAGCCCTCAGCACCACCATCAGCCCTCAGCACCACCACCAGCCCTCAGCACCACCACCAGCCCTCGGCACCGCCACCAGCCCTCGGCACCAACACCACCAGCCCTCAGCACCACCACCACCCGCCCTCAGCACCACCACCACCAGCCCTCAGCACATCCACCACCAGCCCTCAGCACCACCACCACCAGCCCTCAGCACCACCACCACCAGCCCTCAGCACCACCACCACCAGCCCTCAGCACCACCATCAGCCCTCAGCACCACCATCAGCCCTCAGCACCACCACCAGCCCTCAGCACCACCACCAGCCCTTGGCACCTCCACCAGCCCTCAGCACCACCAGCCCTCAGCACCACCACCAGCCCTCAGCACTACTACCAGCCCCCCAACACCACCACCAGCTCTCAGCACCACCACCAGCCCTCAGCACCACCACCAGCCCCCAATACCACCACCAGCCCTCAGCACCACCACCAGCCCTCAGCACTACTACCAGCCCCCAACACCACCACCAGCTCTCAGCACCACCACCAGCCCTCAGCACCACCACCAGCCCTCAGCACCACCACAAGCCCTCAACACCACCACCAGCTCTCAGCATCACCACCAGCCCTCAGCACCACCACCAGCCCTCAGCACCACCACCAGCCCTCAGCATCACCACCAGCCTTCAGTACCACCATCAGCCCTCAGTACCACCACCAGCCCTCAGCACCACCACCAGCCCTCAGCACCACCACCACCAGCCCTCAGCACCACCACCACCAGCCCTCAGCACCACCACCACCAGCCCTCAGCACCACCACCACCAGCCCTCAGCACCACCACCACCAGCCCTCAGCACCACCACCACCAGCCCTCAGCACCACCACCACCAGCCCTCAGCACCACCAGCCCTCAGCACCACCACCAGCCCTCAGCACCACCACCAGCCCTCGGCACCACCACCAGCCCTCGGCACCACCACCAGCCCTCAGCACCGCCATCAGCCCTCAGCACCACCATCAGCCGTCAGCACCCCCACCACCAGCCCTCAGCACCCCCACCACCAGCCCTCGGCACCTCCACCAGCCCTCGGCACCTCCACCAGCCCTCGGCACCACCAGCCCTCAGCACCACCACCAGCCCTCAGCACTACTACGAGCCCCCAACACCACCACCAGCTCTCAGCACCACCACCAGCCCTCAGCACCACCACCAGCCCTCAGCACCACCACCAGCCCTCAACACCACCACCAGCTCTCAGCACCACCACCAGCTCTCAGCACCACCACCAGCCCTCAGCACCACCACCAGCCCTCAGCACCACCACCAGCCCTCAGCACCACCACCAGCCTTCAGCACCACCACCAGCCCTCAGCACCACCACCAGCCTTCAGCACTACCACCAGCCCTCAACACCACCACCAGCCCTCAGCACCACCACCAGCCCTCAGCACTACTACCAGCCCCCAACACCACCACCAGCTCTCAGCACCACCACCAGCCCTCAGCACCACCACCAGCCCTCAGCACCACCACCAGCTCTCAGCATCACCACCAGCCCTCAGCACCACCACCAGCCCTCAGCATCACCACCAGCCCTCAGCATCACCACCAGCCTTCAGTACCACCATCAGCCCTCAGTACCACCACCAGCCCTCAGCACCACCACCAGCCCTCAGCACCACCACCACCAGCCCTCAGCACCACCACCACCAGCCCTCAGCACCACCACCACCAGCCCTCAGCACCACCACCACCAGCCCTCAGCACCACCACCACCAGCCCTCAGCACCACCACCACCAGCCCTCAGCACCACCACCACCAGCCCTCAGCACCACCACCACCAGCCCTCAGCACCACCACCACCAGCCCTCAGCACCACCAGCCCTCAGCACCACCACCAGCCCTCGGCACCACCACCAGCCCTCGGCACCACCACCAGCCCTCAGCACCGCCATCAGCCCTCAGCACCACCATCAGCCGTCAGCACCCCCACCACCAGCCCTCAGCACCCCCACCACCAGCCCTCGGCACCTCCACCAGCCCTCGGCACCTCCACCAGCCCTCGGCACCACCAGCCCTCAGCACCACCACCAGCCCTCAGCACTACTACGAGCCCCCAACACCACCACCAGCTCTCAGCACCACCACCAGCCCTCAGCACCACCACCAGCCCTCAGCACCACCACCAGCCCTCAACACCACCACCAGCTCTCAGCACCACCACCAGCTCTCAGCACCACCACCAGCCCTCAGCACCACCACCAGCCCTCAGCACCACCACCAGCCCTCAGCACCACCACCAGCCTTCAGCACTACCACCAGCCCTCAACACCACCACCAGCCCACAGCACCACCACCAGCCCACAGCACCTCCACCAGCCCTCAGCACCACCACCAGCCCTCAGCACCACCACCAGCCCTCAGCACCACCACCAGCCCTCAGCACCACCACCAGCCCTCAGCACCACCACCAGCCCTCAACACCACCACCAGCCCCCAACACCACCACCAGCCCACAGCACCACCACCAGCCCCCAACACCACCACCAGCCCTCAGCACCACCAGCCCTCAGCACAACCACCAGCCCTCAGCACCACCACCAGCCCTCAGCACCACCACCAGCCCTCAGCACCACCACCAGCCCTCAGAACCACCACCAACCCTCAGCACCACCACCAGCCTTCAGCACCACCACCAGCCCTCAGCACCACCACCAGCCCTCAGCACCACCACCAGCCCTCGGCACCTCCACCAGCCCTCAGCACCACCAGCCCTCAGCACCACCACCAGCCCTCAGCACTACTACCAGCCCCCAACACCACCACCAGCCCACAGCACCACCACCAGCCCTCAGCACCACCACCAGCCCTCAGCACTACTACCAGCCCCCAACACCACCACCAGCTCTCAGCACCACCACCAGCCCTCAGCACCACCACCAGCCCTCAGCACTACCACCAGCCCTCAGCACCACCACCAGCCCTCAGCACCACTACCAGCCCTCAGCACTACTACCAGCCCCCAACACCACCAGCTCTCAGCACCACCACCAGCCCTCAGCACCACCACCAGCCCCCAATACCACCACCAGCCCTCAGCACCACCACCAGCCCTCAGCACTACTACCAGCCCCCAACACCACCACCAGCTCTCAGCACCACCACCAGCCCTCAGCACCACCACCAGCCCTCAGCACCACCACCAGCCCTCAACACCACCACCAGCTCTCAGCGCCACCACCAGCCCTCAGCATCACCACCAGCCCTCAGCACCACCACCAGCCCTCAGCACCACCACCAGCCCTCAGCATCACCACCAGCCTTCAGTACCACCATCAGCCCTCAGTACCACCACCAGCCCTCAGCACCACCACCAGCCCTCAGCACCACCACCAGCCCTCAGCACCACCACCAGCCCTCAGCACCACCACCACCAGCCCTCAGCACCACCACCACCAGCCCTCAGCACCACCACCACCAGTCCTCAGCACCACCACCACCAGCCCTCAGCACCACCACCACCAGCCCTCAGCACCACCACCACCAGCCCTCAGCACCACCACCACCAGCCCTCAGCACCACCATCAGTCTCAGCACCACCACCAGCCCTCGGCACCACCACCAGCCCTCGGCACCACCACCAGCCCTCGGCACCGCCATCAGCCCTCGGCACCGCCATCAGCCCTCAGCACCCCCACCACCAGCCCTCAGCACCCCCACCACCAGCCCTCGACACCTCCACCAGCCCTCGGCACCTCCACCAGCCCTCGGCACCACCAGCCCTCAGCACTACTACCAGCCCCCAACACCACCACCAGCTCTCAGCACCACCACCAGCCCTCAGCACCACCACCAGCCCCCAACACCACCACCAGCCCTCAACACCACCACCAGCTCTCAGCACCACCACCAGCCCTCAGCACCACCACCAGCCCTCAGCACCACCACCAGCCCTCAGCACCACCACCAGCCTTCAGCACTACCACCAGCCCTCAACACCACCACCAGCCCTCAACACCACCACCAGCCCACAGCACCACCACCAGCCCACAGCACCACCACCAGCCCACAGCACCACCACCAGCCCTCAGCACCACCACCAGCCCTCAGCACCACCACCAGCCCTCAGCACCACCACCAGCCCTCAGCACCACCACCAGCCCACAGCACCACCACCAGCCCCCAACACCACCACCAGCCCACAGCACCACCACCAGCCCCCAACACCACCACCAGCCCTCAGCACAACCACCAGCCCTCAGCACCACCACCAGCCCTCAGCACAACCACCAGCCCTCAGCACCACCACCAGCCCTCAGCACCACCACCAGCCCTCAGCACCACCACCAGCCCTCAGCACCACCACCAGCCCTCAGCACCACCACCAGCCCTCAGCACCACCACCAGCCCTCAGCACCACCACCAGCCCTCAGCACCACCACCAGCCCTCAGCACCACCACTAGCCCTCAGCACCACCACCAGCCCTCAGCACCACCACCAGCCCTCAGCACCACCACCAGCCCTCAGCACCACCACCAGCCCTCAGAACCAACCACCAGCCCTCAGCACCACCACCAGCCCTCAGCATCACCACCAGCCCTCAGCACCACCACCAGCCCTCAGCACCACCACCAGCCCTAAGCAGTACCACCACCAGCCCTAAGCAGTACCATCACCAGCCCTCAGCACCACCACAAGTCCTCAGCACCACCACCAGCCCTCAGCACTACCACCAGCCCTCAGCACCACCACCAGCCCTCAGCAGTACCACCACCAGCCCTCAGCACCACCACCAGCCCTCAGCACCACCACCAGCCCTCAGCACTACCACCAGCCCTCAGCACCACCACCAGCCCTCAGCACCACCACCAGCCCTCAGCACTACCACCAGCCCTCAGCACCACCACCAGCCCTCAGCACTACCACCAGCCCTCAGCACCACCACCCGCCCTCAGCACCACCACCAGCCCTCAGCACCACCACCAGCCCTCAGCATCACCACCAGCCCTCAGCACCACCACCAGCCCTCAGCACCACCACCAGCCCTAAGCAGTACCACCACCAGCCCTCAGTACCACCACAAGTCCTCAGCACCACCACCAGCCCTCAGCACTACCACCAGCCCTCAGCACCACCACCAGCCCTCAGCACCACCACCAGCCCTCAGCAGTACCACCACCAGCCCTCAGCACCACCACCAGCCCTCAGCACCACCACCAGCCCTCAGCACCACCACCAGCCCTCAGCACCACCACCAGCCCTCAGCACCACCACCAGCCCTCAGCACTACCACCAGCCCTCAGCACCACCACCAGCCCTCAGCACCACCACCAGCCCTCAGCACTACCACCAGCCCTCAGCAGCACCACCAGCCCTCAGCACCACCAAAAGCCCTCAGCACCACAACCAGCCCTCAGCACCACAACCAGCCCTCAGCACCACAACCAGCCCTCAGCACTACCACCAGCCCTCAGCACCACCACCAGCCCTCAGCACTACCACCAGCCCTCAGCATCACCACCAGCCCTCAGCACCACCACCAGCCCTCAGCACCACCACCAGCCCTCAGCACCACCACCAGCCCTCAGCACCACCACCAACCCTCAGCACCACCACCAGCCCTCAGCACCACCACCAGCCCTCAGCACTACCACCAGCCCTCAGCACCACCACCAGCCCTCAGCACCACCACCAGCCCTCAGCACCACCACCAGCCCTCAGCACTACCACCAGCCCTCAGCACCACCACCAGCCCTCAGCACCACCACCAGCCCTCAGCACCACCACCAGCCCTCAGCACTACCACCAGCCCTCAGCACCACCACCAGCCCTCAGCACCACCACCAGCCCTCAGCACCACCACCAGCCCTCAGCACTACCACCAGCCCTCAGCACCACCACAAGTCCTCAGCACTACCACCAGCCCTCAGCACCACCACCAGCCCTCAGCACCACCACCAGCCCTCAGCACCACCACCAGCCCTCAGCACTACCACCAGCCCTCAGCACCACCACCAGCCCTCAGCACCACCACCAGCCCTCAGCACTACCACCAGCCCTCAGCACCACCACCAGCCCTCAGCACCACCACCAGCCCTCAGCACCACCACCAGCCCTCAGCACCACCACCAGCCCTCAGCACCACCACCAGCCCTCAGCACCACCACCAGCCCTCAGCACCACCACCAGCCTTCAGCAGTACCACCACCAGCCCTCAGCACCACCACCAGCCCTCAGCACCACCACCAGCCCTCAGCACCACCACCAGCCCTCAGCACCACCACCAGCCCTCAGCACCACCACCAGCCCTCAGCACCACCACCAGCCCTCAGCACCACCACCAGCTCTCAGCATCACCACCAGCCCTCAGCAGTACCACCACCAGCCCTCAGCACTACCACCAGCCCTCAGCATCACCACCAGCCCTCAGCAGTACCACCACCAGCCCTCAGCACTACCACCAGCCCTCAGCACCACCACCAGCCCTCAGCACCACCACCAGCCCTCAGCACCACCACCAGCCCTCAGCACCACCACCAGCCCTCAGCACCACCACCAGCCCTCAGCACCACCACCAGCCCTCAGCACCACCACCCGCCCTCAGCACCACCACCAGCCCTCAGCACCACCACCAGCCCTCAGCACTACCACCAGCCCTCAGCACCACCACCAGCCCTCAGCACCACCACCAGCCCTCAGCACCACCACCAGCCCTCAGCACCACCACCAGCCCTCAGCACCACCACCAGCCCTCAGCACCACCACCAGCCCTCAGCACCACCACCAGCCCTCAGCACCACCACCAGCCCTCAGCACCACCACCAGCCCTCAGCACCACAAGTCCTCAGCACCACCACCAGCCCTCAGCACCACCACCAGCCCTCAGCACCACCACCAGCCCTCAGCACCACCACCAGCCCTCAGCACCACCACCAGCCCTCAGCACCACCACCAGCCCTCAGCACCACCACCAGCCCTCAGCACCACCACCAGCCCTCAGCACCACCACCAGCCCTCAGCACCACCACCAGCCCTCAGCACCACCACCAGCCCTCAGCACTACCACCAGCCCTCAGCACTACCACCAGTCCTCAGCACTACCACCAGCCCTCAGCACCACCACCAGCCCTCAGCACCACCACCAGCCCTCAGCACCACCACCAGCCCTCAGCACCACCACCAGCCCTCAGCACCACCACCAGCCCTCAGCACCACCACAAGTCCTCAGCACCACCACCAGCCCTCAGCACCACCACCAGCCCTCAGCACCACCACAAGTCCTCAGCACCACCACCAGCCCTCAGCACCACCACCAGCCCTCAGCACCACCACCAGCCCTCAGCACCACCACCAGCCTTCAGCAGTACCACCACCAGCCCTCAGCACCACCACCAGCCCTCAGCACCACCACCAGCCCTCAGCACTACCACCAGCCCTCAGCACCACCACCAGCCCTCAGCACCACCACCAGCCCTCAGCACCACTGACCAAGACAAGGTTATCTTGAGATGATTCCGGGGCTTAGCGTCCCCGCGACCCGGTCCTCGACAACGCCTTGTTTTTGTTACACACCCCCAAGAAGCAGCTGTCTAACTCCCAGGTACCTATATACTGCTAAGTGAACGAGAACATCAGGGTGAAATAAACTCTGTCCATTTGTTTCCGCCTCTTCCGGGGATCGAACCTGTAGTCTCAGGGCTACGAATCCGAAGCGCTGTCCACTCAGCTGTCAGGCCCCTTGAGGTTGTGAGGTTTATGGACTGGTATTTTAGTTATTGATTTATCAAACACTAGTGGCACTGTGCTGCCTCACAGCTGGCACTGTACTGCCTCACAGCTGGCACTGTACTGCCTCACAGCTGGCACTGTACTGTCTCACAGCTGGCACTGTACTGCCTCCCAGCTGGCACTGTACTGTCTCACAGCTGGCACTGTACTGTCTCACAGCTGGCACTGTACTGCCTCCCAGCTGGCACTGTACTGCCTCCCAGCTGGCACTGTACTGTCTCCCAGCTGGCACTGTACTGCCTCCCACCTGGCACTGTGCTGTCTCACAGCTGGCACTGTGCTGCCTCACAGCTGGCACTGTACTGCCTCACAGCTGGCACTGTACTGCCTCACAGCTGGCACTGTACTGCCTCACAGCTGGCACTGTACTGTCTCACAGCTGGCACTGTACTGTCTCACAGCTGGCACTGTACTGCCTCACAGCTGGCACTGTACTGTCTCACAGCTGGCACTGTACTGCCTCCCAGCTGGCACTGTACTGTCTCACAGCTGGCACTGTACTGCCTCCCAGCTGGCACTGTACTGCCTCACAGCTGGCACTGTACTGTCTCACAGCTGGCACTGTGCTGCCTCCCAGCTGGCACTGTGCTGCCTCACAGCTGGCACTGTACTGCCTCACAGCTGGCACTGTACTGCCTCCCAGCTGGCACTGTACTGCCTCCCAGCTGGCACAGTACTGCTTCCCAGCTGGCACTGTACTGCCTCCCAGCTGGCATTGTACTGCCTCACAGCTGGCATTGTACTGCCTCACAGCTGGCACTGTACTGTCTCACAGCTGGCGCTGTACTGCCTCACAGCTGGCACTGTACTGCCTCACAGCTGGCACTGTACTTTGTCCCCTAGTGCGTGTGGTAAATAGCCTGTCTTTATCTACCCTATCAATTCCTCTGAGAATCTTGTATGTGGTGATCATGTCCCCTCTAATTCTTCTGTCTCCCAGTGACGTAAGGTTTAATTCCCGTAGTCTCTCCTTGTAGCTCATACCCCCTCATTTCGGGTACTAATCTGGTGGCAAACCTTTGAACCTTTTCCAGTTTAGTCTTATGCTTGACTAGATATGGACTCCATGCTGGAACCGCATACTCCAGGATTGGTCTGACATATGTGGTATATAATGTTCTGAAAGATTCCTTACACAAGTTTCTAAAGGCCGTTCTTACGTTAGCCAACCTGGCATATGCTGCTGATGTTATCCTCTTGATATGGGCTTCAGGGGACAGGTCTGGCGTGATATCAACCCCCAGGTCTTTCTCTCTCTCTGACTCTTGAAGTATTTCATCTCCCAAATGATACCTTGTATATGGTCTTCTGCTTCCTACCCCTATCTTCATTACATTACATTTGCTTGGGTTAAACTCTAACAACCATTTGTTCGACCATTCCTGCAGCTTGTCCAGGTCTTCTTGAAGCCTCAAGCTGTCCTCCTCTGTCTTAATCCGTCTCACAATTTTGGCGTCGTCAGCAAACATTGAGAGGAATGAGTCTATACCCTCTGGAAGATCATTTACGTATATCAGAAACAGGATAGGTCCAAGTACAGAGCCCTGTGGGACTCCACTGGTGACTTCACGCCATTCTGAGGTCTCACCCCTCACTGTAACTCTGCTTCCTATTGTTTAGGTACTCCCTTATCCACTGGAGCGCCCTACCAGTTACTCCTGCCTGTTTCTCCAGCTTATGCATCAACCTTTTATGCGGTACTGTGTCAAAGGCTTTCCGACAGTCCAAAAAAATGCAGTCCGCCCATCCTTCTCTTTCTTGCTTAATCTTTGTCACCTGATCGTAGAATTCTATTAAGCCTGTAACGCAAGATTTACCCTCCCTGAACACATGTTGATGGGTTGTCACGAAGTCTCTTCTCTCCAGATGTGTTACTAGATTTTTTCTCACGATCTTCTCCATCACCTTGCATGGTATACAAGTTAAGGACACTGGCCTGTAGTTCAGTGCCTCTTGTCTGTCACCCTTTTTGTATATTGGTACTACATTAGCAGTCTTCCATATTTCTGATAGGTCTCCCGTTTCTAGTGACCTCCTATACACTATGGAGAGTGGCAAACAAAGTGCTCCTGCACACTCTTTCAATACCCATGGTGAGATTCCATCCGGCCCAACAGCTTTTCTCACATCCAGCTCCAATAGGTGCCTCTTGACCTCACCTCTTGTAATTTCGAACCTTTCCAAGGTCGCCTGGTTTGCTGCCACCTCTCCTAGCACCGTGACTTCTCCCTGTTATGTGTGTGTGTGTGTGTGTGTGTTTACTAGTTGTGTTTTTACGGGGGTTGAGCTTTGCTCTTTCGGCCCGCCTCTCAACTGTCAATCAACTGTTTACTAACTACTTTTTTTTTTTTTTTCCACACCACACACACACACACACCCCAGGAAGCAGCCCGTGACAGCTGACTAACTCCCAGGTACCTATTTACTGCTAGGTAACAGGGGCGTTCAGGGTGAAAGAAACTTTGCCTATTTGTTTCTGCCTCGTGCGGGAATCGAACCCGCGCCACAGAATTACGAATCCTGCGCGCTATCCACCAGGCTACGAGGCCCCGTGTGTGTGTGTGTGTGTGTGTGTGTGTGTGTGTGTGTGTGTGTGTGTGTGTGTGTGTGTGTGTGTGTGTGTGTGTGTGTGTGTGTACTCACCTAGTTGTACTCACCTAGTTGTGTTTGCGGGGGTTGAGCTCTGGCTCTTTGGTCCCGCCTCTCAACCGTCAATCAACAGGTGTACAGATTCCTGAGCCAATTGGGCTCTATCATATCTACACTTGAAACTGTGTATGGAGTCAGCCTCCACCACATCACTTCCTAATGCATTCCATTTGTCAACCACTCTGACACTAAAAAAGTTCTTTCTAATATCTCTGTGGCTCATTTGGGCACTCAGTTTCCGCCTGTGTCCCCTAGTGCGTGTGCCCCTTGTGTTAAATAGCCTGTCTTTATCTACCCTGTCGATTCCCTTCAGAATTTTGAATGTGGTGATCATGTCCCCCCTAACTCTTCTGTCTTCCAGCGAAGTGAGGTTTAATTCCCGTAGTCTCTCCTGTGTGTGTGTGTGTGTGTGTGTGTGTGTGTGTGTGTGTGTGTGTGTATGTGTGTGTGTGTGTGTGTGTGTGTGTGTGTGTATGTGTATGTGTATGTGTGTGTGTGTGTGTGTGTGTGTGTGTGTGTGTGTGTGTGTGTGTGTACGCGCGTACGTGCGTGCACGTGCGTGCGCGTGCGTGCGAGCGCCCGCATGTGTCATTCCATCGCATTTTTAAAATTAGTTTCACGATTCCGTAAGTTAGGTTTAAAGGCCTACAGAGAGTGCCAGGCTTGAGAATATGCTCTTGTCTCATTTCCACTCAATACATCAGTTTATCAGGGATACTGTACTCGTTGTATTTATAAACATGTATACACATGTATACACTCCTCTCATAAGTGTGGCAAACCGCGACGTTATACAATCTTGTATTATACAACATACGTCTTAATGACAACATTTGTGTCACACTCAACACGAGAATGTAAGTAAGAGGAATATGGAGAAATAATTCGTGAACGGGGATGGGAAATATGACCCTAGTGGGCAGTGTGCTAAAGGGTGATGATACCAGGAAGGACCTCCACAAACACAAGCCCCGATTATATAATTATTACCGATTATAATCGGTAATCAACAACAAAATTAAATGTCAAAACTTCCGGCCGCCACTTGACCAACCCACACGCTAACTTTCCAGCCGACGGTGGCATCTCTAGCATCTTCTCCTGTGGCAGATGTGAAGAAGGAACAGAATTTATTTCCTGGCGCGAACGTTGGCATTATTGTTTCCTTCTCGTCTCCCTCGCCATTGGTCATCGAGGCGGGAAGACCAGTTGCCAGATACCTCTACTTTTGGAAGAAAACCTATTCTTAATTTAATAAAGCGAACTTTCGGGATGGAATAATGCCATTCTAATTATAATCTGATCGAGTCGTAAAATTCTAAGATTCCAACTTCCCCGGAAATAAGCTTAACAAAAAGTGTGATTATCACGCCTCGGCGACGCGTGGGTGGAAATGCCTTCATTAACCGGCCAATTAGATTTCCAGGCGTCGTATTTCGACTAATGAGCGGCCGAGAGGCGCGAGCGGGACGCGGCAAGAGCTGTGATTGGTCAGACTACCTCGCCTAGTCCCGCCAAAATATGATGTATAACATTTCCACCCTCAGCGTGGCGTTATTCTCTACTTGTCATAATTTATTCATTTCTTTTTAATGCATTTCGCGAGAAACTCTTGGAAAACGAGAATATATGAGGATAATTGGCGTAATTAATTGCATGAGGTAGAAGTGGTTTCCGAGGTAACTCGCCCCAAGTCTGCTGCATTTATTATAATGAGACCTGGGGAATTATGCGAGGACAAGGGAGAGGAGAGAGCGCAACGGGAGAAGGGAGAGAGAGAAGAGGGGGAGAGAGAGGAGGGGGAGGGAGGAAGAGAGAGAGAAGAGGGGGAGAGAGAGGAGGGGGAGAGAGGAAGAGAGAGAGAAGAGGGGGAGAGAGAGGAGGGGGAGAGAGGAAGAGAGAGAGAAGAGGGGGAGAGAGAGGAGGGGGAGAGAGGAAGAGAGAGAGAAGAGGGGGAGAGAGAGGAGGGGGAGAGAGGAAGAGGAAGAGAGAGAGAAGAGGGGGAGAGAGAGGAGGGGGAGAGAGGAAGAGGGAGAGAGAGAGAAGAGGCGGAGAGAGAGGAGGGGGAGAGAGGAAGAGGAAGAGGAAGAGAGAAAGAAGAGGGGGAGAGAGAGGAGGGGGAGAGAGGAAGAGGAAGAGAGAAAGAAGAGGGGGAGAGAGAGGAGGGGGAGAGAAGAAGAGAGAAAAGAGGAAGAAGGGAGAGACGAGGGGAAGAGAGAGAGAGGAGGGAGAGAGAGAGAGGAGGGGAAGAGAGAGAGAGGAGGGGAAGAGAGAGGAGGGGAAGAGAGAGAGAGGAGGGGAAGAGAGAGAGAGGAGGGGAAGAGAGAGAGGAGGGAGAGAGAGAGGAGAGGGAAAGAGAGAAAGAGAGAGAGACGGGGGGGAAGAGAGAGAGAGAGACGGAGGGAAGAGAGAGAGAGAGAGAGAGAGAGAGAGAGAGAGAGAGAGAGAGAGAGAGAGAGAGAGAGAGGAGAGAGAGAGAGAGAGAGAGAGAGAGAGAGAGGAGAGAGAGAGAGAGAGAGAGAGAGAGAGGGAGAGAGAGGGAGAGAGAGAGAGAGAGAGAGAGAGAGAGAGAGAGAGAGAGAGAGAGAGAGAGAGAGAGAGAGAGAGAGAGAGAGAGAGAGAGGAGAGAGAGAGAGAGAGAGGAGAGAGAGAGAGAGAGAGGGAGAGAGAGAGAGAGAGAGAGAGAGAGAGAGAGAGAGAGAGAGAGAGAGAGAGAGAGAGAGAGAGAGAGGAGAGAGAGAGAGAGAGAGGAGAGAGAGAGAGGAGAGAGAGAGAGAGAGAGAGAGAGAGAGAGAGAGAGAGAGAGAGAGAGAGAGAGAGAGAGAGAGAGAGAGAGAGAGAGAGAGAGGGGAAGGGATTTAAATAGAGGGAAGAGAAAGAGGAGTGTGGACAAGGTAGAGGAGCACGCATCTCCAGTCTCGACCCGCTACGGTAGGACTGGAGAGATGTTGGTGGCTTCACTGCTATATATAAATCCAATATCATGAAGGTTCCCCATTTGTCACAGCTTTATGGACAACCGGAAGGTGGCAACCACGACACAAGGCGCTCAGCCATCCCCCTTGCTGACTGTGCCATTCTCATCAACAACTCTCCATCTACCATCATTCATTCCTAGGCTGACCCGCATTTGGAAAATGTTCTTACAAGGGATCTTTTTCAACGGCAACGGGGACAACAGGAGCTCGCAGGAGGGTCCTGGCCTCTGGGTCATGTGGAGTGTAGAGGCACTTTGTTCACCCAAGCTATGAAACACGAGTTAGAAGAGACCATTCTATACGGGAGCCGGTCGGCCGAGCGGACAGCACACTGGACTTGTGATCCTGTGGTCCCGGGTTCGATCCCGGGCGCCGGCGAGAAACAATGGGCAGAGTTTCTTTCACCCTATGCCCCTGTTACCTAGCAGTAAAATAGGTACCTGGGTGTTAGTCAGCTGTCACGGGCTGCTTCCTGGGGGTGGAGGCCTTGTCCAGGACCGGGCCGCGGGGACACTAAAGCCCCGAAATCATCTCAAGATAACTTAGAAGAGAGAGGCCGAGGTTGTTTCCTTGCTCCCAAGTGTGAAGGTCTTCCAGGAGGAAAGGTCTACACTCCGTTATGTACAAATATCATGATTTTGTGAAACCTTTTAAAGGAATATATGTGGACCTTAAAGCAATTCCACACATTAATTCCACACATTAATCTCTTAAATGTTGTGGTGTAAATGCCGGCAGGATGTGAAGCGTTCTCTGGCCTCGAGGTCAGTCTCGAGGTCAGAGAGGAAGGTTGTGACACTATAGGTATTTCACCATCACAATGTTGTGAAGTAAAGTGTGTCAATATCTCACTGCTCTAATGGTAAACAAAATTCAGTTTTGGTGTAACAATGTAAAGTTAGTTTAGCTTCCAGATTAAAAACCAAATGTCACTCACCTGATAGAAAATTTGTGTTATGCCAGAAATTTAAGAAATTTAAAACAAAATTTAAGACAGTTACGCCAGAAATGTTTGGTTTAGTCCACGTCCACACTGCAGCCAATATTGTAATTTGCATAAGTTGCTACTAATTAAGTTTCTTATTTTAAACATTGAAATTGTAAACATTAAACGCTATTCTAGAATATTCTATTTTTAACTGCGATAGAAAAAAGGTGGGACTAGAGTTGTGTGTTTAATAAACCCACTGTACCCCTGTATCTAAACACATGTGATATATATTAAAAAAATATATTGAATAGGTAAAGCCACTCAATTAACTACAGGTACCTCCTACAGGTCTGCTGCTCGGTAATTTGAAACAGATGAATGATCAAAGTGTTAACATACAGGAGTCAGTCACAACAACAACCTGGGCGATCAAAGGTCAACTACCAATGGACAACCTTACTACACACTTGTGGTGGAAAGCCCACTATTTAACATACCTTTACCATAGTTTAGTTACAGATGAGTACTTACTATCATCACCTTCGTAGAATTTCACTCAGTATAACGGGGGATAAATTCACAAGGAAATACAAGATTTGAAAAAAAAGTTATTTTTTTTCTAAACTGGAATGATATCACCCCTTAGGAAAGAGACAACCGAGACCCAGATATCAGGTTTAGCGCTGTTTACAAACTAGTTCAAAGCTTTAATATTCCGCTGGGAAGCTGACGTCCGCATCAAGCACTGAAGATATACGGTGGAGCCGTCAGATAACGCTCCGTCTACCCTCAACACGTCTGTCTGTCTGTCACAACGCGCCGTCTACCCTCAACACGTCTGTCTGTCTGTCACAACGCCCCGTCTACCCTCAACACGTCTGTCTGTCTGTCACAACGCCCCGTCTACCCTCAACACGTCTGTCTGTCTGTCACAACGCGCCGTCTACCCTCAACACGTCTGTCTGTCTGTCACAACGCCCCGTCTACCCTCAACACGTCTGTCTGTCTGCCACAACGCCCCGTCTACCCTCAACACGTCTGTCTGTCACAACGCTCCGTCTACCCTCAACACGTCTGTCTGTCTGTCTGTCACAACGCCCCGTCTACCCTCAACACGTCTGTCTGTCTGTCACAACCACCACTATAACACACAACAACCATTTTCAGGACGCGGCAGAATATACCCGGTCACGACCAAACACAAACGTTACTTCGTCCTGGTAACGTTTGCGACATACGTTGCTGAAAATGGTATAACCCAAAGGAATATTACAGTTATAGTAGAAAAAATAGTTCTCCCCGAACCACTAGTCCTGTGACAACAGAAACTGGGAATCTAGTTTACCGGGAGTCCTGTGACAACAGAAACTGGGAATCTAGTTTACCGGGAAGAAGATATGGTAAAAATTGGATGCATATTTTTGTGCTCTCGTATTTACCATAGAAAATTTCAATAATATTTTCTTTCCATCAACGTTGCGTTCGTGCTTAACGAATCTGCTTGATTTCTTACATGATTTTTTTAAATATATATGATGAAAGCAAGTTAGAAAAACATACCTGGTTTTCCACTAACTTTTCGGCAAAATTCCTCCGGTTAAAAAAATAATTATATAACAGATTTCTTTTGTAAGGACAACTGGATAATAAACTGTCATAATTACTGCACATTTTTGTTCAGTTATATATTAACTTAATTTCAAACTAAGCGGAAAAGAAAATGGTTTGATCTGACAGTGATGTCACAGCTTTAAGGAAATAATACAGTGACAAGACAGTTGTGAAGGTCACCGCTGGAACTGCAACACATTCCCACATGTGCCGCAACACACCGAGTAATACACCATTCATGAAGAGACTCTGAACAGAATGAAAGGAGCTGTGGAGTCAAGTCTCTCTCCGCTAAGTCTGTCAGTTTGGAGCATTATTTTCCCGAAGAGAAGCTTAAACTTTTGAAGGAATAAGTGAGAGTCTAAGAGCCATTTGTTTCACAGACGCTGGAATCTAGTGTAGGGTTGCCCCTGACACTTGACACCTGAGCCCTGACCCCTGACACCTAACACCTGACCCCTGACACCTGACACCTGAGCCCTGACCCCTGACCCCTGACACCTGACCGTGATCACGGCGGCCCCATCTCACTTGGCACAATAATTTAACAATCCGACAAAAACCATCAATTTGGATGAGTGTTTTCAAATTAATATCCTCCCTCAATGTGTAGTGCCTCGCAAACGTCGAGCCGCCTGCTATCGCTGTATCTATCGATGATTTCTGTGTTGTTTACTAGGATTTCTAGTAAGAAATTTCTAGTAGAAATCCTAGTAAACAACACAGAAATCATCGATAGATACAGCGATAGCAGGCGGCTCGACGTTTGCGAGGCACTACACATCAAGAAGTCAACACCAGCAATCAACAGCCAATTATTGCACAACTATATTCTACCCACCTCAAGACTCCGCTCCAATATAGAAGCATCAAGAAATATGGACCAATAGGCTTTCTACAAACACTTTTATTCAATATCCATTGTTTCGTGTTCTGTCTTGTGTTGATACTTTTAATACCCTATTAATATCCTCTAATGCCACATCATCCTTCCCACCTTACTCAAATGTAATGCCACATCACCCTTCCCACCTCACTCAAATGTAGATATAAAATCAGGGAAACGCAAGTTCTAATCAGTTGTGTATTTGTGAAGTCTTTGAAAATGTAATAAGTTTTACGAAACGCGCCCGTGTCGCGTCAGACTAGAAATAAAAATGAATTTTGGAGAAGTGATTTTTGATTTACCTCCAACAGTGAAGCATAATGTACGAAAGATTGAGAAAATTCGTGTTAGAATTATTAATCTTACTTTTTCGGTCATATTTAATAAAATATGTCTACAGGAAAGACTGCTACCAAAATATACTAATATATATATATATATATATATATATATATATATATATATATATATATATATATATATATATATATATAAACAAAAACCACTTTTAAAACACCGCCAAATCACACTATTAAACGAAGAAGCAATGTAAAAGATTTGGGAGAAGTCATGTAGGAAGACCTTACCTTTAGAGAACACAATTGTGTTCCGCACAGATGGACCCATCCCCACCCCTCAACACCCCACCTGGACCCATCCCCACCCTCAACACCCCACCTGGACCCATCCCCACCCTCAACACCCCACCTGGACCCATCCCCACCCTCAACACCCCACCTGGACCCATCCCCACCCTCAACACCCCACCTGGACCCATCCCCACCCTCAACACCCCACCTGGACCCATCCCCACCCTCAACACCCCACCTGGACCCATCCCCACCCTCAACACCCCACCTGGACCAATTCTCCACCCTCAACACCCCACCTGGACCCATCCCCACCCTCAACACCCCACCTGGACCCATCCCCACCCTCAACACCCCACCTGGACCAATTCTCCACCCTCAACACCCCACCTGGACCCATCCCCACCCTCAACACCCCACCTGGACCCATCCCCACCCTCAACACCCTACCTGGACCCATTCTCCACCCCCAACACCCCACCTGGACCAATTCTCCACCCTCAACACCCCACCTGGACCCATCCCCACCCTCAACACCCCACCTGGACCCATCCCCACCCTCAACACCCCACCTGGACCCATCCCCACCCTCAACACCCCACCTGGACCCATCCCCACCCTCAACACCCCACCTGGACCCATCCCCACCCTCAACACCCCACCTGGACCCATCCCCACCCTCAACACCCCACCTGGACCCATCCCCACCCTCAACACCCCACCTGGACCCATCCCCACCCTCAACACCCCACCTGGACCCATCCCCACCCTCAACACCCCACCTGGACCAATTCTCCACCCTCAACACCCCACCTGGACCCATCCCCACCCTCAACACCCCACCTGGACCCATCCCCACCCTCAACACCCCACCTGGACCAATTCTCCACCCTCAACACCCCACCTGGACCCATCCCCACCCTCAACACCCCACCTGGACCCATCCCCACCCTCAACACCCTACCTGGACCCATTCTCCACCCCCAACACCCCACCTGGACCAATTCTCCACCCTCAACACCCCACCTGGACCCATCCCCACCCTCAACACCCCACCTGGACCCATCCCCACCCTCAACACCCCACCTGGACCCATCCCCACCCTCAACACCCCACCTGGACACATTCCCACCCTCAACACCCCACCTGGACCAATTCTCCACCCTCAACACCCCACCTGGACCCATCCCCACCCTCAACACCCCACCTGGACCCATCCCCACCCTCAACACCCCACCTGGACCCATCCCCACCCTCAACACCCCACCTGGACACATTCCCACCCTCAACACCCCACCTGGACCAATTCTCCACCCTCAACACCCCACCTGGACCAATTCTCCACCCTCAACACCCCACCTGGACCCATCCCCACCCTCAACACCCCACCTGGACCCATCCCCACCCTCAACACCCCACCTGGACCCATCCCCACCCTCAACACCCCACCTGGACCCATCCCCACCCTCAACACCCCACCTGGACCCATCCCCACCCTCAACACCCCACCTGGACCCATCCCCACCCTCAACACCCCACCTGGACCAATTCTCCACCCTCAACACCCCACCTGGACCCATCCCCACCCTCAACACCCCACCTGGACCCATCCCCACCCTCAACACCCCACCTGGACCCATCCCCACCCTCAACACCCCACCTGGACCCATCCCCACCCTCAACACCCCACCTGGACCCATCCCCACCCTCAACACCCCACCTGGACCCATCCCCACCCTCAACACCCCACCTGGACCCATCCCCACCCTCAACACCCCACCTGGACCCATCCCCACCCTCAACACCCCACCTGGACCAATTCTCCACCCTCAACACCCCACCTGGACCCATCCCCACCCTCAACACCCCACCTGGACCCATCCCCACCCTCAACACCCCACCTGGACCAATTCTCCACCCTCAACACCCCACCTGGACCCATCCCCACCCTCAACACCCCACCTGGACCCATCCCCACCCTCAACACCCTACCTGGACCCATTCTCCACCCCCAACACCCCACCTGGACCAATTCTCCACCCTCAACACCCCACCTGGACCCATCCCCACCCTCAACACCCCACCTGGACCCATCCCCACCCTCAACACCCCACCTGGACCCATCCCCACCCTCAACACCCCACCTGGACACATTCCCACCCTCAACACCCCATCTGGACCAATTCTCCACCCTCAACACCCCACCTGGACCCATCCCCACCCTCAACACCCCACCTGGACCCATCCCCACCCTCAACACCCCACCTGGACCCATCCCCACCCTCAACACCCCACCTGGACACATTCCTACCCTCAACACCCCACCTGGACCAATTCTCCACCCTCAACACCCCACCTGGACCAATTCTCCACCCTCAACACCCCACCTGGACCCATCCCCACCCTCAACACCCCACCTGGACCCATCCCCACCCTCAACACCCCACCTGGACCCATCCCCACCCTCAACACCCCACCTGGACCCATCCCCACCCTCAACACCCCACCTGGACCCATCCCCACCCTCAACACCCCACCTGGACCCATCCCCACCCTCAACACCCCACCTGGACCAATTCTCCACCCTCAACACCCCACCTGGACCCATCCCCACCCTCAACACCCCACCTGGACCCATCCCCACCCTCAACACCCCACCTGGACCAATTCTCCACCCTCAACACCCCACCTGGACCCATCCCCACCCTCAACACCCCACCTGGACCCATCCCCACCCTCAACACCCTACCTGGACCCATTCTCCACCCCCAACACCCCACCTGGACCAATTCTCCACCCTCAACACCCCACCTGGACCCATCCCCACCCTCAACACCCCACCTGGACCCATCCCCACCCTCAACACCCCACCTGGACCCATCCCCACCCTCAACACCCCACCTGGACACATTCCCACCCTCAACACCCCACCTGGACCAATTCTCCACCCTCAACACCCCACCTGGACCCATCCCCACCCTCAACACCCCACCTGGACCCATCCCCACCCTCAACACCCCACCTGGACCCATCCCCACCCTCAACACCCCACCTGGACACATTCCCACCCTCAACACCCCACCTGGACCAATTCTCCACCCTCAACACCCCACCTGGACCAATTCTCCACCCTCAACACCCCACCTGGACCCATCCCCACCCTCAACACCCCACCTGGACCCATCCCCACCCTCAACACCCCACCTGGACCCATCCCCACCCTCAACACCCCACCTGGACACATTCCCACCCTCAACACCCCACCTGGACCAATTCTCCACCCTCAACACCCCACCTGGGACCCATCCCCACCCTCAACACCCCACCTGGACCCATCCCCACCCTCAACACCCCACCTGGACACATTCCCACCCTCAACACCCCACCTGGACCAATTCTCCACCCTCAACACCCCACCTGGACCCATCCCCACCCTCAACACCCCACCTGGACCCATCCCACCCTCAACACCCCACCTGGACCCATCCCCACCCTCAACACCCCACCTGGACCCATCCCCACCCTCAACACCCCACCTGGACCAATTCTCCACCCCCAACACCCCACCTGGACCCATCCCCACCCTCAACACCCCACCTGGACCCATCCCCACCCTCAACACCCCACCTGGACCCATCCCCACCCTCAACACCCACCTGGACCCATTCTCCACCCCCAACACCCCACCTGGACCAATTCTCCACCCTCAACACCACACCTGGACCCATCCCCACCCTCAACACCTCACCTGGACCCATCCCCACCCTCAACACCCCACCTGGACCCATCCCCACCCTCAACACCCCACCTGGACACATTCCCACCCTCAACACCCCACCTGGACCAATTCTCCACCCTCAACACCCCACCTGGACCCATCCCCACCCTCAACACCCCACCTGGACCCATCCCCACCCTCAACACCCCACCTGGACCCATCCCCACCCTCAACACCCCACCTGGACACATTCCCACCCTCAACACCCCACCTGGACCAATTCTCCACCCTCAACACCCCACCTGGACCAATTCTCCACCCTCAACACCCCACCTGGACCCATCCCCACCCTCAACACCCCACCTGGACCCATCCCCACCCTCAACACCCCACCTGGACCCATCCCCACCCTCAACACCCCACCTGGACACATTCCCACCCTCAACACCCCACCTGGACTAATTCTCCACCCTCAACACCCCACCTGGACCCATCCCCACCCTCAACACCCCACCTGGACCCATCCCCACCCTCAACACCCCACCTGGACACATTCCCACCCTCAACACCCCACCTGGACCAATTCTCCACCCTCAACACCCCACCTGGACCCATCCCCACCCTCAACACCCCACCTGGACCCATCCCCACCCTCAACACCCCACCTGGACCCATCCCCACCCTCAACACCCCACCTGGACCCATCCCCACCCTCAACACCCCACCTGGACCAATTCTCCACCCGCAACACCCCACCTGGACCCATCCCCACCCTCAACACCCCACCTGGACCCATCCCCACCCTCAACACCCCACCTGGACCCATCCCCACCCTCAACACCCCACCTGGACCCATTCTCCACCCCCAACACCCCACCTGGACCAATTCTCCACCCTCAACACCACACCTGGACCCATCCCCACCCTCAACACCCCACCTGGACCCATCCCCACCCCTCAACACCACACCTGGACCCATCCCCACCCTCAACACCCCACCTGGACCCACCCCACCCTCAACCCCACCTGGACCCATTCTCCACCCCAACACCCCACCTGGACCAATTCTCCACACCAACACCCCACCTGGAACCATCCCCACCCTCAACACCCACCTGGACCCATCCCCACC